>NC_091996.1:45089955-45392329 GCF_044704955.1 Pristiophorus japonicus
CACAGCAAGAGACCAACAATAATTCAGGTGTACGAGGCAGTCAAACAACCATTGACCTCTTCAAACAACAGCGCTGATGTTTGAACTGTTCAGATATGCTTTGCAATATGAACTGAGGCAGTTGGCAAAGTACTCGCACACTACATAACATTATTATTGATAGTGGCTTTAGAATAACACAGGCATCAGGAAGAGGATGAGGGCCTCTGCAGCCCATGAATACCCGGAGCATACCGGTCAATACCTGATATCGTATGTGTGTGATGGGCATGGTCCTTTCTTTAAACAAATGGACAGAATGCAAGACTTTGTAAATACATTTCACGAATATAGTAAGTACAGATGAAGGAAGCTGGTCAGCCCAACTTCCAATAGAAACTTAAGGCGAGAAATTCGTGAGCGCCCCGTTTGGGGCGTTAACTTTTAAAAGTTGAAAAAATTACCACCAGGTGCTAATGTTTTTTTTTAAACTTTAAAAAGTTTGCCGTTTGCGCTCCAGGAAGCGCAAGAGACAGCAGGTGGGACAGTAGTTGTGCAGCACTGCCGTGTTAGAAGGCTTCTTTCCTCCCTTAAAGGGAAGGGTCATCGCTGCAGGCTCTGCAAAAGAAGAACTTACCTGCTCCCTGATGGCAGCCACGATCTGGCCCGATCAGCCCAATGCACTGCAGCAGAGTGCCGGGCTGATTGTTTTTTGCCCATAATCATCGAAAATATTTCAGAGAGGATTACATTTTTGTTTGTACTTACCTTGGCCAACTGGCCTTTAAGATCGGGGCAACGCCATACCGCTGTCACAAACCTCCGGCCAAATGTGGCGGAAGTCGATCTTATCACCGTGCCCGGTCCGTAAGTGCGCTTAGCGTCCTGTTATCGCCCCCCAGAGGTGATAACAGGAGGTGCAAAGGAGGCCAATTTCTAGGCCTTACAGTCTTAAATGAAACGGCATTATTAGTTATTCTGTGCAAAGAAGTGCTTTCTGACAGCAGTCTTGAACTTTCCTTTTACCAAGTCCCTTTTGAACTGAGGTTTAAAGGAATTTGTTTGGGCCTGAACTTGTTGGATTCACCACCCACTGCTGCCCACTGTCGCTGACATTCCTCTTCGGGTTCCGCCCAGTGCCACTTTCCATTTGGTCTGGAGTGGGCGGGAAGGGAGAGCCACTGGGAACCGCCCGTTGACTTCAGCGGACGGCTGAGTGGCGTAAGTGGACTCCCGCCTGCCGAGATGCTGTATTCATGCGGGCGTGAGTCGGCGCCAGAACAGGGGGGGAACCGCTGCAAGGAGGCTGGTCTGTCCTCGACGATAGATGTGAAGATCCTGAAATAAGGTTAGTAAACTTTAAAAAAAAAATTTCCACAGCGACTTCTCAATGGTGTCCCCTGAAGATCTTCTGATGGATTTTGTTTTTTTTCTGATGATTTAAATTTTCCGGTCTTCGACCCTCCGTGGGCCTGACTCCATCCTTGGCTCCATTTGGGCAGCAAGTGCCTCTGCCGCCGAGAATGAGCGCTCCCGTCGGCTGCCGCCAAGATTAGCCGTCCGCCGACCATCGAGGGACCTGGGTGATGAAAACCCCGCCCAAAGAACCATCAGGGACCTCAGCGGTCCTTTGGTCAGGCAGGGGCCTTCAACAAATTCGGGCCCTTTGGTTTTTATCTGCGAACGAAGATTTCCTGTGTTCAAAATGAATGCCACGATTATATTTATGACACTAAAGAAAGGTTCAGTCGGAACAGGCAGGTAATTCAAAGTCTGAGCCTAACAGAGGAGCCTTTTAATTTCACAGCAGTTTTCTAAATTGTTATTTTAAGTACTTGTCTTCACCTGCTGCTAATTTTGTTCAATGATTTTTTTCACAGATATCTGTAACTTTCACTGTAAAATGAACCAGATGTTCAATTAATGTAGCAGGCATGATAATAGTATTATTTTAGTCACTGCAAGCATATATATACACACACATATTACTATAAATAGTTGCAAACACCCTGGCCTGGAAATTCCTGAGGCTTTGCTTTGCCAGCATAAGTAAAAGCTGGTCTGATATCCCGAGAAGAACTCAAGCAAGCTGTAAAGTTAGTTAAGTGGACTTCAGCACAAAATCTAGGCTGACACTCCCATGCTCTACTGCACTGTCAGAGGTGCTGTCTTTCAGATGAGACGTAAAGCCCCTCTCAGGTGGATGCAAAAAATCCCATGGCACAATTTCGAAAGAAGGCAGGGGAATTCTTCCTGGTGTCCTGGCCAATATTTCATCTTCAACCAACTCCTAAAACACAGATTGTCTGGCCCTTAACCGATTGCTGTTTGTGGGAAATCTCAGCGGGTCAGGCAGCACCTGTGGAGAGAGAAACAGATTTAACATTTCAGGTCGTTGACCCTTCGTCAGAACTGGCAATAGTTCGAAATGTAACCGATTCTTAAGGAAGTGCTGGGGCCCTGAAAGGGGGGAGGGGAGGAAAGAACAAAAGAGAAGGTCTGTGATAGGGTAGAATGCAGAAGAGATTTGAGACACAAAAGGGGATGATGGGCCGAATTGAGATGGTAATAGTAGCCCCTCCCCTTTCCGTGCAAGTACTGGAGAAGTAACACCTGCCCTTTTACCTTCCCCCTTCCCACTGTCCAGGGCCCCAGACACTTGTTCCAGGCGAAACAGCGATTTACTTGTAATTCTTTCAGTTTAATATACTGTATTCGCTGCTCACGATGTGGTCTCCTCTATATTGGGGAGACCAAACATAGATCGGGTGACCGCTTTGTGGAACATCTCCGTTCAATCCATCAGGGTGACCCCGAACTTCCGGTTGCCTGTCACTTTAATTCTCCGCTCCACTCCCACTCTGACGTCTCCATCCTCGGCCTCCTACACTGTTCCAATGAAGCTCACTGCAAGCTCGAGGAACAACACCTCATCTTTCGTTTAGGTACTTTACAACCTTCCGGACTCAACATCGAGTTCAACAATTTCAGACCATAACCTCTGCCCACATTTTGTTCCCTTTCCTTCCTTTTTTTTTTACAAAATCTCTCCCCACTTCACCCTTTTTATTTTTATTTTGTTTTTTTTCCATTTCCCATGGCAGCTGGTAATTATTCCGCCATTCACACCCTATCTAGACTCATCTTTTGTTTCCTAACTTGTGCCATTACCATCTCAATTCTGCCCATCATTCCTTTTCTCTCTCAAATCTCTCCTGCCTTCCACCCTATCACAGACCTTCCCTTTTGATCTTTCCTCCCCTCCCCCTTTCAGGGCCGAGGCACTTCCTTAAGAATCTGTTACATTTCGAACTATTGTTAGTTCTGACGAAGGGTCATCGACCTGAAATGTTAATTCTGTTTCTTTCTCTACAGATGCTGCCTGACCCGCTGAGATTTCCAGCATTTTCTGTTTTTATTTCAGATTCCAGCATCCGCAGTATTTTGCTTTTGTGCTGTTTGTGAGAATTTGATGTGCACAAGTTGGCTGCCGTATTCCCTACATTGCAACAGTCACTACACCTCAAAAACAAATGTACTGCAGTAGCTGTAAAGCGTTGTGGGATGTCCTGAAAATGCACTATATAAATGCAAGTCTTTTTAGAGCTGCTGGTTATTAATGACCAGTTTTAATACATTAAGCTGTTGAAATTCAATATCTGCGATTTTGCCGCCTGGAACCGCGAAATTCAGATTTGCCGACTGAAAAGTGGATTTCAGCTGTAAACTCAGGTTTTGCACACTACTCTGGAGGCCGTAATTGGCGTTAAGTGGGCCATTCAATAATTTCTACAAGATCTCCACGTTTTTCGGTTAATAATTTGCCACTTTCAGCCAATGCATTGAGCAGCATTTGGAGCTTTGTCACCTGCATTCAATTGAGGTGGTGATTGGGCGCCTCAATGCCTCGTGGTTATATTTGCTTCCTACGCACTCAGTCAGAGGTGAAGATGACAGATGCAGCAGCAGCACGCCAGCACACTCACCGCTTCTTGGACGCCGCCGTCGATGCACTTCTTGATGCCCTGGAGAGGCGTCAGGAACTACGGAGGACAGAGGCTGGGAGGAGGCCACCGCCACAGGTCATTCGACGTCTATGGAAGGAAGTGGCTGAAAGAGTGTCAGTGAGTGACACAGTGCACAGGACAGGCACACAATGCCGCAAGAAGTGGAACGATATGACGCGACTGCTAGGGGTGAGTATCTTTAACATTAACCCGACCATGCAATGCCGTCAGCTCAATGTGCAGTCTGTCCTCATTGTGAATGTGTCGGGCCCCATGCTCTACGTGGGTGAGGCGAGATGCAACATTTCCATTTGCAGCCTCACCCACTCCAAGAATCTACAGACTTTCCTTACGCGTTCTTCACACCCACCCCTCATCTTGTTACCTCCTCGCTCTTCATATGCGCGTGGATAACGGTAGCCTCACCATTACGGTTAGGTCCTGGCCCCCTCAAGAATGAGAAGGGATCTCATAGAAACATATAAGATTCTGACGGGATTGGATAGGTTAGATGCAGGAAGAATGTTCCCGATGTTGAGGAAGTCCAGAACCAGGGGTCACAGTCTAAGGATAAGGGGTAAGCCATTTAGGACAGAGGTGAGGAGAAACTTCTTCACTCAGAGAATTGTGAACCTGTAGAATTCTCTACCACAGAAAGTTGTTGAGGCCAGATCGTTAGATATATTCAAAAGGGAGTTAGATGTGGCCCTTTTGGCTGAAGGGATCAAGAGGCATGGAGAGAAACCAGGAATGGGGTACTAAAGTTGCATGATCAGCCATGATCATATTGAATGGTGGTGCAGGCTCGAAGGGCCGAATGGCCTACTCCTGCACCTATTTTCTATGTTTCTATGTTTCAAGCATTGGCAAACCAAGGACACGCAGCTCATCTAAGTTTCCTCGACCTGTGAAGACTCTCACATAGTAATATGTACTCAACTATGTCATCATCATAGGTAGTCCCTCAAAATTGAGGAAGACTTGCTTCCACTCTAAAAGTGAGGTCTCAGGTGATTGTACAGTCTAATATGGGAATTACAGTCTCTGTCACAGGTGGGACAGTCAGTGGTTTCTGCATGCTCATGGCGACAAGACTCGAGGTGCTCAATGCCCTCTCGGATGCTCTTCCTCCACTTAGGGCGGTCTTGGGCTAGGGATTCCCAGGTGCCGGTGGAGAAGTTGCACTTTATCAAGGAGGCTTTGAGGGTGTCCTTGAAAAGTTTCCTCTGCCCACCTGGGGCTCGTTTGCCGTGTAGGAGTTCCGAGTTACTCAACTATGTAAGGCACTTGGGACAGACTGATAGAAGGACACTAACTCTGATGTTCTCTTTAACCTTGCAGGCCAAGCTTGCCCATAATCGAAGGGAGCAGTTGAGGACCAGAGGAGGGGACCTTGACCTCCAGCTCATTATTGCTTTGGAGGAACGCATCTCGGTCCTGATGGGCCCTTAATTTGGTGCGATGGCGTGGGTGAGGTCGAACCCCTTCGGGACAGTGACGGTATGTTGAGTTCCTTTGCAGCGTTTACAGGCCATTTAGCCTTGACACCACAATCCTTCAGCTCTTTCCAGGAGACTGGCATTTCCAAATGCCTTTCCAGGTCTTGGCCCCTTCCCCTGCAGGTAACCGCTCTTCTCTGGCTTTGTGCTTTCAGATAATCAACCAGGCGGACAGGAGCCTGCACAGCAGCCTTCGACTGCGGAAGATGGTGCACAGGAGGAGGAGGAGAACACCTCTATGGACGTCACATAGGAGGCAGTGGTCTCAGAGAGTGGGGTCAGCAGCTTTCAGCAGGTAGGTGTGGTTGGGGAGGTGAAGGTGGGGGATGCTCCGGGACCCAGTGGCCTGCAGCAACGCCATGGGGGAGGAGAAGTCCGGGGTCCAGCTCTCTGGAGGGTGAGTGCGCACCTGAGTGATGCTCAGTAGCACTCTGATGATGAGGCCGAATTATAGATTGTCACAAGACAATCATTGAGGTTGCAGCGCGATCTGCTGGGCACACTGGCAAGGGTGCCCAATCGTCTCAGTGCACTAGTTGTGAGGATGGAGGAGTCCTCCTTATGTTTTGCACCTACCTCTCAGCAGCCCACCAAGCCCATCCTTGGTAGAGACCAATGGATGTTGGATGCAACAAGTGAGCATGGGGTCTCAGACATGGTGGCATGGGCTATGGCTGATGTTGCAGTAGCCATTGAGCACCAGGCTGACGCTATTGTAGGCCTGATAATGTAATGTTGTCAGTGTGTGGTGGCTTCAATCAGCTCTGTGGTGTGCTACATTCGCAGTCTGTGTTAATACAGAGGCAAATTGATGCCACGGATGCACTGACCACTGCCGTCATGTATGGGGCCCCATCAGTTCAACGAGGAGCTAACTTTGCCGAGGCAGGGCAGCAATCAACCAGATTGCTCCAGATGCCGAGGCTCTGCCTGGGGGGAGTAGCAGCATGTCGGGCCTGTTGGAGCCTGACGTCCTCTCTCAGGATTACATAATTCTGCCTTTGCACCTGTCGCTCTCTGCAACCAATCCACACCAGAGTGCAAACACCGGTGATGCCATCCGCAGCCAAGCCTTCCAGGGCCTGAGCTGGTCGGGCACATCCTGCTAAGCCATCATGTGTGGCAGCAGCTCAAAGTGAGCAACTGACTACTGGCCTTGCTGCAGGCTCTGGGGCCCCATTGAGGAGGAACAGTAGGCTTTGGAGGGGCGGGGGGAAGGGGTGGGAAAGCACTCAGCAAAACCCATTAAACAACTGGAGGATGGTGGCCTTGTCAAACCTTGTTTAAATCTGAACTCATGCAAATAGTTTCACTTGGATGAACCAGTAAACAATTATTTGGTAGTCGCCAGAGATGGCAACCTTGTTGGAAAATGAACTCGTGTAAATCGTTGCACTCGGATGTCACTGGGAATGTTTGAAAGGGTCTTGTGGGTTTGATTATTTGCTGAGGATTATGGCGTTATGTTGTGTCACATTATGGTTTTTCTGTAAAATAAATTAATTTTTGATTTTTGAAGTCTTCGCTGCAGGACGACATGGTGTGCCCTCACTGCTTCCATTGAGTTGCAGAGGTAACAGCAAGATACGAGTTGCCAATGTCAATGACCTGATGCCCTCTGGATTTTGGGAAATCCAGGTAGTCAAGCTGGACTACACCTACACACTGTGCGAGGACCAAACGCTGCACTGTCCGCGACCTCTGTGCCCCGACTGCAACTCCGGTTAAATACCACCCCAGTATCATAATCCGCCTTGTGAACAGCAACTTTTTGTGGCTTGTTGGCCGCCAGCCGGTAAGTGAGGTGGCGAAAGTGAATTTGGCTAGACATCATGATTTACATGGCAGTAGTCGGCGGGGTGGCAATTCTTTAAGCCCTTGAAATACCAGAACCAAATTTCACACCAGGCGTCAATGCGGCCACGAAGCCCTGTCGTCCAGTCAATGCCTACCACTGTCATTATCAGCTGGTGTTGGAAATCAGGCATGCCTAAAAATGTATAAAACCGCTATGGATGCTGTGTTTAAATAATTGTTTTGAACTGCAGATGGAAAGTCTATTCGAATCAGAGAAATGCTTAGAAATGGAGGGTATAGTTCTTTGTACTATATACAATCTCCCTAAGCGATTATCTGTCGTTTTTAAGTTAAGACTTGAACCTTATTTATGTATTTTATGTATAATGCGAAAAGTATGGTTTGAATTTAACAAAACTGCAAGTGAAGATAATGAATGGAAGTTGAGAGAGTTAATGTAAACATGTTGCTACATCGTAAGAGAGATAACACTCTGGGGCGAGCAGTTTTCTGGTTTGGCTTCATGGGATCAAAAGGAAACGAGAGAGAGAGAGAGGAGAGATTTCCACAGGAAAAAACCCTGAGTTAGTGTAAACAGAAAGTGACACGTGACCAAAATCGTAAGACATCTTTAAGGCGGGTTCTTGAAAAAGAATCGAGACAAAGAACTAGAAGTCTTATTGGATATTAAGTTTTTAAGGAAACCTCTATAGGTCAAAAGGTCTTGTCAATATCCAACGTCATGCCCAGCCCTAAAAATGGAATAAAAGTAGCCTAATCAAGATTGACCGTGCAGAAAGTGTGAGGGGAGGACGAAACAGAAGTCGAGCTAGTCGAATACTTCGAGTAATCCCATGCTTTACCAAAGGAAGCTCTAGACAGAAAAAGAGGCCGCAAGCCAGAGAACTGCTCACGTGCGCCAGCCGTTTGTCTGATCGGGATGGGTATTAGCTACCTGTTCTGGTTGTATGTTTTTGCCATATAAATAATCTGTTATGTTCTGTCTTAAACTCTGATTAAACGCAATATATCCACCAGATTGGTTTACAGTCGGTCCTGATTATTAAAGTGACCAGAAATTGACTTAAACTGCCCATATTTCTAACACTGGTGTTAGCAACCCAATGTCAGCCACAGAGTGCATTAAGCACATCATATCTAAACCCAAACACTTTACTTCTTGGAGGCAAAGATTTCAATGCTGAGGTGCTGATGCCATAGTTAAAAGTGAATATGTAGATGGTTAATTGCCATCACCCTGGTCATAAACGAGTTTGACTACTCTCTTCTGGTGGGTTGAGAGATTGATGTGGTGAGGGTAATGCAGGTGATAAGTGGTGTCACTATTGTGGCATCAGCATCAATGGGCCCAAATTTGCCCAGGAGTTGCTCCGTTTTTTTGGAGCAACTTGATTTTTCTGGAGTATCTTAAAAATCCCATTAGGCACATTTAATTTGCGCCAGTGTGCAAGTTAGTTAGGATTTTTTTTAGTTTCGTATTTTTTTTCCAAAAGGGGGCGTTACCAGCCACCTATGCCTGCTTTGGCCATTTAAGCCAGTTTGGACAGGTAATAGTTGCTCCAAACTAATAGCCCCCCTCACAGCTCACACCGCCACCCAGTTTAGTGTCATCTGCAAACTTGCAGATATTACACTAAATTCCTTCATCCAAGTCATTGATGTATATTGTAAAGAGCTGGGGTTCCAGCACTGAGCCCTGCGGCACTCCACTTGTCACTGCCTGCCATTCTGAAAAGGACCAGTTTATCCCAACTCTCTGCTTCCTGTCTGCCAACCAGTTCCCTATCCACATCAGTATATTACCTCCAATACCATGTGCTTTGATTTTGCACACCAATCTCTTGTGTGGGACCTTGTCAAAAGCCTTGTGAAAGTCCAAATACACTACATCCACTGGTTCTCCCTTGTCCATTCTACTAGTTACATCTTCAAAAAATTCCAGAAGATTGTCAAGCATGATTTCCCCTTCATAAATCCATGCTGACTTGGACCGATCCGGTCACTGCTTTCCAAATGCGCTGCTATTTCATCCTTAATAATTGATTCCAACATTTTCCCCGCTATTGATGTCAGGCTAACCGATCTATAATTACCGGCTTTCTCTCTCCCTCCCTTTTTAAAAAGTGGTGTGACATTAGCTACCCTCCAGTCCATAGGAACTGATCCAGAGTCGATAAACTGTTGGAAAATGATCACCATTGTATCCAGTATTTCTAGGGCCACTTCATTAAGTACTCTGGGATGCAGACTATCAAGCCCCGGGGATTTCTCGGCCTTCAATCCCATTAATTTCCCGAACACAATTTCCCGCTTAATAAGGAAAACTAGCGTTTTCTGCCCCTTGATATTCCGTAGCTCCACCGATACCGATTCCACATCATCCAAGCTAATGTTCTTTCTTACTATTGCATTAATTTCCTCTTTAACCAGCAATGCCACCCCGCCTCCTTTTCCTTTCTGTCTATCCTTCCTAAATGTTGAATACCCCTGGATGTTGAGTCCTCGGCCTTGGTCACCCTAGAGCCATGTCTCCGTGATGCCAATTACATCATACCCGTTAACAGCTATCTGCGCAGTTAATTTGTCCACCTTATTCCGAATACTCCTCGCATTGAGGCACAGAGCCTTCAGGCTTGTCTTTCGAACACACTTTGCCCCTTTAGAATTTTAGTGTAATGTGGCCCTTTTTGTTTTTTGCCTTAGGTTTCTCTGCCCTCCACTTTTACTTTGAGGTGCTATATAAATGCATGTGTTTCTTTTTCTTTTCTTTTGTTCCTTGGTCTAATTGGCAGATCTCAGTCAGAGACCAAAATGTTCACCCAGCGTTCAAATAAACACTTGAATCTACTACTGAAAGAATCTCAAATAGAAAATCTGAAACCGGTTCAAAACAGTAGGAAAAGTGATGTTGCTCCAGTGATAAATTGATCCTTTCCTTCGGCAGCTGGTTGTCCAACACAGTAGTTCTACATCACATTCTGCCTGATCTTCAGGATATCTTTGTGCTTAGCTTACATCATTTTGATAAATTAGCCAGCCATGTGTGAAGCTTTCAGTCTTGTACCAATTATGCATAATTAAAACCCGGAATAATTACCCCAGTGCCATCATCTCATCACAACATAGGGTTCGAAATCTGCCCTTTTTGCGATGCCGGTTAGCGCTAGCGAAGCACAAACCACTTTTCGTTGGGGGTGGGATTGTCTCCGGCTCCCGGGAAATTGCCCGGGAGTTAGCGGAGGTGACTGCCGTGGCAGCGCCGTGCCCCGTGGGTAGTGCCCCAGGCTGCTGTGCAACCGCCGCCGATGTAATTGGTGTGCACGGTGACCCCTTAGCAACGCGCACTGACCCCTTTCCGCCCCACAGCATGTGAGGCTGGCACGAGCGTGTGTGAGCAAGGGCATTCCCCCACCTCCCCAGGTTTTCTGACTTATCCGTGGACATTTTACAGTCTAAAACATGGCAAAATCTATTTGGCATTGAGGGATGGAAGCCAACCAAAGGCACCATGCAGGCCCAGTGGAAGGAGGTGATTTTTCCAGTGACCAGTGCGAGGTTACTCCATGGAGGAAGAAATGCAATGACCTAACCAGGTTGGAAAAGTGAGAGAAGGCAGCCACAACTTGAACCGATGCATTGTTATAAGCATGTTTCACATTTCCACCCAGCCAGTGTTGATTACCATGTACTCATTATTTACCAGAAATATTCATGAAGCACTACAAGACCCTTCACACCTCCTTTTGTCCCCTGAAAGTGTTCCTTCACTCAACAGTCAAAAATTAAGGGAAGCTACAAAATTTGCTCATTTCCATCAATTATTATCAGCTGATGAAGGAATGTTTACTCACCTTCCACACTACTGATTCCGACATGTCTTCCTTTTTCCTCAGCCGAGGATTCTCCTCTACCATGGCTGACATGGCCCTCGACCGTGTCTGTTCCATTTCCTGCACTTCTGCTCTCACCCCTTCCCATTCCTCCCAGAACCACGATAGGGTTCCCTTTGTCCTCACCTTTCACTCCACCAGCCTCCACATTCAATGGATCATCCTCCGCCATTTCTGCCACCTCCAATGTGATCTCACCACCAAACACATCTTCCCCTCCCTTCTCAGCCTTCCAAAGGAACCGCTCCTTCCGTAACACCATGGTCCACTACTCAATCACTCCCAACACCCCCTACCCTTCCCACGTCACCTTCACTGCCAGCGCAGGAGGTTCAATGCCTGCCCGGGAAATTGCCCAGGAGTTAGCGGAGGCACCCCAGGCCATCGCGCAACTGGCGATTATGTCATCACGTGTGCGGCGACCCCTTAGCGCCACACACTGATCCCTTTCTGCCCTGTGGCGGATATTGCCCCGCGAGGCTGGCGCGAGCGGGTGTCAGCAAAGGCATCAGCCGCACCCCCCAATTTTTACCTCCTCCCTTCCCACCGTCCAAAGCCCCAAACACTCCTTCCAGGTGAATCAGTGATTTACTTGTACTTCTTGAAAATTAGAATACTATATTCACTGCTCACGATGTCGTCTTCTCTATACTGGGGAGACCAAATGTAGATTGGGAGACAGCTTTGCAGAATATCGCAATTCAGTCCGTAAGTGTGGCCCTAAGCTTCTTGTCACCTGTCACTTTAATTCTCTGCTCCACTCCCACTCTGACCTCTTTGTCCTCGGTCTCCTACACTGTTCCAACGAAGCTCAATGTAAACTCGAGGAACAGCACCTCATCTTTCGATTAAGCATTTTACAGCCTTCTGGACTCGACATTGAGTTCAACAGTTTCAGACCATAACCTCTGCAGTTGTCGATCACTCTGCCATTCCCATTTATGCCTCTTCTAGACTCATCATTTGTTTCTTCACTTGTTGGAGTACCATATCTTTTTGCTTTGTAGTATCATATCTTTTATCATTTAATCTCTCCTGCCTTCCACCCTATCACAGATCGTCCCTTTTATTTTTTCCTTCCTTCCCCAATTCCCTGCCCCTGCATTTGCTTAAATTCTGCGACATCTCTAACTTTTTCCAGTTCTGCGAAAGGTCTTCGACCTGAAACGATAACTTTGTTTCTCTCTCCTCAGATGCTGCCTGACGAGTATTTCTAGCATTTTCTGTTTTTATTTCAGATTTCCAACATCCGCAGTATATTGCTTTTGTATTAATGTTTACTCACACTTGGGTTGAGTGTGAAGTTTGGATATGACTGCCTGGGTCTGTAAACATGGAAGCACAAAGAGGGAGGTGGTGCAGACCTTGCCTATGTTGCCCAATCAGCCTATATAGCTCCTCTCACTCATCCTCATCATAGCAGAGGAAGAGGGGAAGCTCCAAACACTTTTTTTCAATGTGATTGTTTTCAGAGATCAAAGTGTCAATGTAAAAAAAAACCCACCAGGAGCAATAATGAGAGCAAGAGCGAGGCGGCAGAAAGAGAGAGAATAAAACATGAGTCTTCCACAGCAAACTAACAACGAACTTCCATAGGTGGCCTTAACCTCCACTTCCACCTGTTAGTACCTGTAGCCACCTAGTAACTGAGACAGTAGGTTGTGGGGTCAAATCACACTCTACAGACTCGTGGCCATTATCTAAGCGGATGCTTCAGTGTAGTTCTGAGGGAGTGCTGCACTGTGTGAGGTGCCATCTTTCAAATAAGACATTGGCCGAAAAATCCCAGTCGGCTGCTTCCTGCGGGCGATCGGCTAAGAAAGAGAAAAAAGATGCGCACTTACCAGAACCTGCTGCTTCCACAAGCGATCCCGGTCCTGAGGCCTCCACTCACTGAGCGTCTGAGCACATGCACATCAGGATGTCCGCAGAGCTGGAGCTGCAGTCACATGGCTCTGGGCAGCCAATCCGGATAAAGTATTTTCTCATTCATAATAATGGGAACTCCTTAGGTTGGAGTTCCCATTATTATGATTGAGAAAACCCCCCCAAACACCCAAAACATTAATAAAAAATAGAAAAAATACACCACATATTTAATATCAATTTAAATTAAAGTTATTTATGTCTTATTAAAAAAATATATATTTTCCCGATTTTTAAAAAAAGTTTTAAAAATTATGGTTTAAAATAACTTACCATAGTTGGGAGGGCTTTTAACAATAAATTGTGTTTTTTAAATTTTATTTCATTATATTTTTGTGTGTTTTAAAACTCTTACATCTGTAAAAGTAGGCTATGAGCCTGTTTCAAGCAGGCGCAAGAGTTTTCAGGAAATTTGCTGGGCAAGATATGGGTAAATCCCGCAATCTTGCCCTTGCAAATGTCCTCGCACCCGAGATGCGGAGGATCTGTCGAGCCAGAAACTTGTCAGATCGGGAAAGTCGCTTTTCAGCGCATGCGCATTGTGCACTGAAAAAAGGGTTTTCCAATGCCTTCCCGGGTCCGTACACACTCTGTATGGGCACGGGGAGGCCGGGATTTCTGGGCCAATAAACCAAGGCCACATCCGCCCCATCAGGTTGTCAGGGGTAAAAAGTATATTTAAAACCGAAATAAGGTTAAAGGGCGTAGATTGTGCCCGTGTCTTATCTTTAAAAACTGCAGAACAAGCTTAAAAATCTAGAGCAAGGTTAAAAACCACAGAACAACATATTCCAATAGACTGATGTCAGCTCCGCATTAGATGGGGAGATGGAGATGCTATGGAACCACTCAGCTGATAAGGGTTAACAAATCAATGTAGCTCCGCTGATAAGCTGTAGGCCAACCGGTGATCGGTGCACGAGGGTCTCACACCTCAGAAAATGTATAACTGTGTGTAGAACCATTACTCGGGGAAGATCCTGTCTTAGGCGGCTAAGACTGTGAGCTTCCCCTGCATATGCTTGAATAAAGATCGTAAAAGTGAACCCAAGGTTCCATCTGTTTGATTCCGTAGTTGTTATAAGGGCAGGTGTCGATTCCTTATTTCAGGGAATCCACCTCGAAGAAGAGAGGTCTTCTTTTTACCCCGACACAGATGAATATAAAACAAGAAGATTATTTTTAAAAGTTGTCAAGCCCCAACTGACATGTTGGATCGGGATGCCTGTCTGGTGCCTGTCACTCGCTGGTGCAATTCCAATGGGGTCGGATGCTGAACTTGGCTCAGATCTCGTGTAAAGCAATTTGCTCCACCAACTTGCCATCCATTTTGGGTGCAAGTCGAATTTCTCCCTCAATTTTGTTTCATCCTGTTCTGAGCAATAGAGAGAACTGGACATCTCGCACCCAAATCTAGCACAGTCAGGACAATGTGGGGCCTATTAATATTATGGATCAATCATTCTCGTACACAGCGTGTGAATATTTTCTTTTGCTGCCTGGATGCTGTGATACTTGCACAGGTATACTATGCTAACCACGTTGGCAGTCATGCACTACTGTGCCAAATTATAGTTTGGAAATTCCAAATCATTGGCACCATTTCAAACTCAAGATGTGAAAAGCAATTTCCCCTCCCTTTCCATTTCACGACAGTCCCCTCCCTTTATTGGACTTGCTGTGTTTTTCTTACAAATATGAATTTGCAATAATAGGAGTGTTGAATTTTGCCTAAGTGAGGTGTCTCTTTTAAAAAAAAAACTAATTTGAAGCATCATATTTGGCATATGTTGTTATGGTAACTGGATATTTATCACAATTGCCTTGCCCTTTTGGCCTCACAACTCATATCTATTCTTTTACCAATAGTTTATGCATGACTATTAGATTGTCTTCATAATTTTGTGCGAATTATTAAACTTCAAGACCACCTCTGGAACCAGGAAGTCAAAGACTAAGGGCTGGATATTCCGGTCCTTTGCGGTCCAGGTTTCGTCCCAGAGTGGCGTGAAAGGTGGCGCTCAGGTCTCCTGCGCCCCGTCGCGATCCTCCGGTCTCGTTTTGTTGTGGCACCAGGAAGAGCTGCGGCGGGTGCACAACGCCTCTCGTCGCGACACCGGCAGTAGTTTGGACTTTTGCCTGATCTGTCCGCCTGGAAGTGCACCCGCAATGACCGCCTGGGAAATCAGTGCGGTCCAGCATAGCCGGTGGTGCAGAGGAAGGTAAATGCGAGTGTTTGTTCTTTAAATTTTTTTTGCCATTTGTGTTGTGGTGGGATGGGCAATATCTTGGGAATGTTTTTGCATTTTTTTTTATAAGGTCCCCCCCCCCCCCCACACCCACCCCTAAGGCCTCTCTCGGAGTGCACATGGCCTGGCACTTTAGTTCGTGAGTTTCCCATCCTTGCTCCACGAAAAGCGTACAATGCCTCCTTTAGCGCTGCGCCCCCTGACGCAGGGCCCAGATGCCGAAACTTCTTAAACTGCAAACTATTCCCGGCCGGTAACTTTCCCGTCCCGTCTCCATTTTCGCCACGAAAACAGAAAAGCCTAAAATCCAGCCCAAAGCATTCTCCCACTCGGTAACTTCATTTTTAGCAACTGACACTGTGCTGGTGATTCTGGTTGTTTTTCACTCCTTTCCAGAACCACATCGACAAGCTCGCATCAAGACCTGTCTGTGAATCAAACTTCGAGGGTGTGGCTGGGACAGAACAGGTCTCGAATTGCACTCTTTGCAGCTAGTCTATCAAAAGGTGATTCACATCCTAGTTAAGTGACATTTGAGGTGTGTGAAATGGGCATTACACGATACAAGTCAGGACTGGCTCGATATCCAGCAGTTAAATGAATGACAAAGTGTAAAATTTGGATGTTCTGGTATAAAATATCCATTATCCCACTAATTAAATTTTGATGGTTTTTCTTTCGCATATGATTTGAAATATTTATGGTAATCATAAATACATGTTAATTCACATATTATGCAATGGTTTGCAAGATTAATATGGGTGAAACAGGCCAATTGACCCACTTTTGTTCATCTGGTCAGACTCTACAGTAGTCCCACTTTGTGGAATCCAAAGATATTTTAAATCTCCAATACCTTACATGGGAGTCCATTCATGTACTGATTGCAACTTGTGTTGGCCCGACAAAAGTGGCCCTTGTGTCGACCGGGCTACCATTGTGCAACCCGGCACTTCGCTTTGGGTGCCGAGCTGCTAGCCCGGTCGATCTCCTCCCTGATAGCCAAGTGGTGGCCACCAAAGTGCCTGCAGAGTGCACTGCAGCCATCCCCTTTAATCGAAGGGGAGGGGCGTTTGAGGACATCTATGCTATGCGTAGCATCCGTTGGCCTCCCTCGCGAGGCACTGAACCCAGCACCGCGCTGCCGCCCTGGGAGCAGCCCTCCAAGGGGTTGGAGCACCGGAGACAGCGCTCCGCTTCCTTTGAGTGGTGCACGGCCCAATTCCGCATTGGGGGTGGGACTTCCGGGCAGGGCGATAAAAGTCCCGGCACTGGAATGTTACCGCCCTCAATTGGGGCCAAGGGCAATTTCCAGCCTGTCTAGAGATTGAATGAATGAACAATGTCTTTTCTACATTTGGAATATGGTTCTTTTTCGTAAATCAGTAATTTCTTCTATTTTTACAGATCTGGGAGTTGTCATCGCTTGCTTCCTGTTTCATTTGTTTTGAGGAACATTCTATTTATAATGGAGACATTATCCTATCCATTTCCAGTTTAAAAAAAGATACCCAACACTATACTCCAAAAGCAAACGAGAATCTATTAATGTTAAGAATTTGGTCCTTTTTTGTTACAAGATGCTAAGAGAAATATTATTTGTCAGTGGAATGGATAATGCACTTAACACCACTGAAATTTGCAAGTTTGGATCCAAGCAGAAGTTTAAATGGAAGCGGATAATTGATAATATGTGATAAGTTTCAGTTGTCTGCAGTCAGTTTGTAGTCGGACCTCATTATTAGTATGAATAAATCATAAAGCACTCAATCTTTCTTCAACCAGTGGACATGCACAGGGTCTGTAGCTGAACTTCAGTATTAGTGTTGAAAGACTTGAAGAGTAAATGCAGAGCAGTGGGAATAAAGTTGATAATTTGCTTGCAGAAAGCCAGCTCAGATACAATGGACTTTGTATGATATAACAGGAAGCTTCTGTGGTACTATGGCCTCTGTCCTTTCATCACAGCAGTAAATAAATGACAAAGGCGGTGGCAATCACAACTAGTCTGATAACCAGAATGCACATTTTGACCGGAATCTTACAAGCGAGTTTGGAGGCGGGCCTGCTGTCAAAATGGATGTGATTGACAACGGGGTGAAAGTCCGCTCTGAACCCGCCTCCTTGTGAATTTCCCAAGTGACGGCTCTGCTTGTGGATTGCAGACCCGGCACTAAGTGGTGTGTCAGGCAATTGAGATAGTTAAGAAGCTACTTAAAGCTATTTAAGCAGCATTTTTCCAGGTCCTAACCTTTTTACCAAGTTTGTTACGAGATTCCCATCCTTCGGGAAATAGGTAAGGTTAGTGTGTCGGGTTCTCAACAACTCTGGATTGGTTTGACTAGTTGACAGCTGCAACAGTGGCATAAAAGCTACTACTTCACAGCTGTTCAATTTCCAATCTTAGAAGCTGGAGCCTTCAGGATTTGGAATACACTTTTCAGCTTTATGGAGGTTTGAAGTTTTTGCAGCGGACTCTCTATCCAATGTCACCTCCCTGGAGCAACCTCTCTCACCATTGACAGATCGCTTCTGCCATCTCAAACTCAGCTGCTATCTATTCCATCAGTATCAATGGCATTGAAAAAATCTCACCTTGGTCCTCAGAATCCCACCACAATCAGCCCCAGCACCATCACCACCAGGCACACCAGCATCACCAACTTTCTCCTAATCAACTGATGCTGCACAGGACACAGAGCATCAGCACCTAACCACATTGCTGCCCGGGATGCCGGGGATGGCCTCATCATGGCCACATTTACTTCAGTTGGTGCTGTACACCCTGGCTGCCACATGATGCGCCAGGTTGGCACCACCCCACACCAAGACCATAAAGGATCCCTACAATGCCCAAGCCATTCCTTTCACATTCATCACCATTGCGGGGAGGGGTGAGGGTGGGGGGGGGGGGGATACCCTTATATCTCACCATTCACGGCAACTCACTAAGCCACTTCCAAAGGTGCTCACAGATTTGTCCAAGAGGGAAAAGTGTTGAAAAATGATTTCAATGTTTACCAACACAGTAGCAGAAACTTTGCATCAGCATTGGCAAAAACACTCAAGTGCCTACCCTTCTTTGTTAATAGTTGGTATGTTTGGATGAGGATAAGTGTGAGGGGTGGCTTGTGGGATGGGAATGTGGTAATGTAGACAGAGACAGAGGGATGGATGGAAGTGCAAGGTAAGTTGGTATGAGTAAGGATGTGCAGGAGTAGGGTAGGGAAGGCAGAGTGATGGGGATATGATGAGTGGCAGAGCAGGATGAGGTTGAGTGTGGCTTTCGAATAACATTTCATGATCTATTGAGATCATTGAAAGGTTTGCGCCACTGCAACCAAGTCCTTCTAATGGCATCCCTGCTTGTGCCCTCCTGTACAATGAGCAACCAGGCTGCATCTATATCCTGGGGAGGTCTCCTCCGCCCATGGGAAGGAAAGAGAACCTACTACATGCTGTGACTCCCTCCATAAGCATATTGAGCAAGTCAGAGGAGAGCCTGGATGCAGTCATGCACCTCTGTGCAGCGCTCGTCAGTGTTTGCAGCACCTCAATGCTGCAGAACACTGACAGCACAAATGTCAAAATGTATGTGGGCATGGTCCCTTTAAGGAAACCGGTTGATGACGCGTCATCAGATGACATTCTCCGACCCACTTCCTTTTAATTGGCCAAGAACCTTGCCCCATCTTGGGAAATTCGTGGGGGAGAAGCAGGGTCATAGCCCACCTCAGGCGTCGCCTGCATCTTTCCCATCTCGGTAGGAAAAATTTAGCTTCGTAGTCTGCGCCAACACAAAACATCCCTCCAATTGTAATTAAGGGACTCAGTAATAAATGTAAGCTGTGAAACATTGGATCAGTGCCTAAACTGTAACAATATCACTGCATTGTGCATCTCCGCAGAGCTCGCTCAGATCACTTATTCAAATAGTTCTCTCTGCTAATTGTTGACTTCAACAGTTAGTGGGGCTGTTTTTAGGCTCCATGTCCATGTTATTTACGATTTAAAAGGATGGTAAAATATTAAAAATGCTGACAGGATATATATTAATGACTTGGACGTGGATGTACAGGGCATAATTTCAAAATTTGCAGATGACACAAAACTGGGAAGTAAAGTGGAGTGTGCACTGAGCATGCTCTGCCCACTTGTATTGGGTGTTGAACAGCCTAACTAGTCTTTCAAAGGGACCGCAGGAACCATCAGGTGAGGCCAGGAGGGGCAGGCCCTGACTGTCGGCTGGCTCGACATGGGACGCTGCTGATTTCCTGCCTTCCCAGAAGTGGTGAGCAGCAGCTTGTCACTGGAATGTAAATGAGGCTCTGGGGCCGCCCAATGACTCAGCCTCGCATCGGCAAGAACATTCTCCGCCGGTAGTTAAAGTTGGGCCTGACAACTGAAAACAGATGCTAAAACCTCATTAAAAACAAAGCACTTGTACCACAATCCCATGATAATAAACAATTCCCAGCACATTTTCGAACACCACAGTCAGTTTTATCACTCCGCTTTATGCACTCTAAAACCCATACTGAACAAGATACCGTTATAATCCTGTGTGGAAAAGCTATGGAATGTTACAGAGTGACAAATTCAAATAGTCAAATGGATAGAAAACAATATAAAAGATAGGGACCAAGAAGATCATCGAAAAAACTTGAACTGAAACAGGGCTGAGATCCTCCTGGTCATGGTGTGAAAGGTGTGCCAAGTGCCCAGGCACAGAACGATACTGGCTAAAAGGAAACAGCCAAAGGGGTATTGAATAAAAGGTAGACCAACAAAAAAATGATTAAACAAAAATTAATGGCAACAGAAATGGCTGCAATAATGTAAAGGAGGAAGAGATGAGAAACACAAAAAAATGGGAAGCAGAGAAGATGAATTACAACAGTAACTACACTTCAAAAAAAGTACTTCATTGGCTGTGAAGCACTTTGAGATGCCCTGAGATCACGAAAGGCGCCATACAAATTGTTAAGTTCAGAATAACTCCACGAGACTGTGTTGTAAGCTCAAACCATTGTGACTTTGGTCTCTTTAATATAACTCCAAAGTGAGGCAGCAGCGTAGTGGACTGCCTTTTATACCTGCTTGCTCCAGGGTACACTGGTGACCCATAGGTCTCCCACAGGTATGCCCCCTAGTGGCAAGTCTTACACACAGGTGAGGTTCACATACATAACATCATTTCCCCCCCAAAGTCTTGAGTACAAGTTCTTTACAGGTTGAGGCGATCTGGCGGTCTGCATTCCCAGGTCAATCGCCCGAGTTGAAATCCTGGCATGGGTGAGTTGGTCGGCTGGTCTGATCGGACTGTCGGGCAAGGTGGGTTTATCCTCATGGTTGACAGCGAGGTCATTTGCTGGTTGGATGTGTGTTGGTGGATCATAGATGGTGGGGTCTTCTTCAAACTGTTCTTGGTTGTCTGTGAATCGCAGTTTGGTCTGATCCAGGTGCTTTCTGCACGTCTGCCCTTTCAACAATTTCATAACAAACACTCTATTCCCCTCCTTGGCTAAGACTGTGCCAGCAATCCACTTGGGACTGTGACCGTAATTTAGAACAAACACCGGATCATTAACCTCAATGTCAAGCGAGGCCGCCGCGCGATCATTGTACACGTTATGCCTGTGCCGCCGAGTTTCTACGTGATCATTGAGATCCGGGTGGACTAAGGAGAGCCTGGTTTTGAGTGCTCTCTTCATTAACAGCTCTGCTGGGGGGGAACCTCGGTGAGCGAGTGAGGGCGCGTCCAGTAGCTGAGCAGGACTCTAGATAACCGGGTCTGCAAGGAGCCGTCCGGTACATGGTTTGGGTTGCCCGTTCTGCTTGGCCGTTGGATGTGGGCTTGACATGCTTAATGCCATGGCGGGTCATGAACTCGTTGAATTCCGAGCTGGTGAAACATGGTCCATTGTCACTGACAAGGACGTCGGGCAAACCATGGGTGGCGAACATGGCCCTAAGGCTTTCAACTGTGGCAGTGGACGTACATGATGACATTATTATATATTCAATCCATTTTGAGTAAGTGTCCACTGCTACTAGAAACATCTTCACTAGAAAGGGGCCAGCGAAATCTAGGTGGACCCTGGACCACAGTTTGGAGGTCCATGACCACAGGCTCAGGGGGGCCTCTCTGGGTGCATTGCTCAGCTGTGAGCAAGTGTTGCACTGGTATACGCATGACTCTAATTCGGAGTCAATGCCGGGCCACCAGACGTGTGACCTGGCGATAGCCTTCATCATGATTATGCCTGGGTGGGTACTGTGTAGGTCACGCATAAACGTTTCCCTGCCCTTTTTGGGAAAAATCACGTGATTCCCCCATAGGAGGCAATCCGATTGGACTGACAGTTCATCCTTGCATTGGTGAAAAGGCTTAATTTCATCTTGTATTTCCCCGGGAACCCCCGACCAGCTCCCATTGAGGATGCAGCTTTTTACTAGTGATAGCAGGGGGTCTTGGCTGGTCCAGGTCCTGATCTGGTGAGCCAAGACGGGTGACCCTTCGCTCTCAAAGGCATCCATTAACAGAAGCAAGTCTGCGGGTTGCGCCATTTCCACCCCGGTGGTGGGCAATGGCAGCCGACTGAGGGCATCAGCACAGTTCTCTGTGCCTGGTCTGTGGTGGATTACAGTGTCATGCGCAGACAATGTTAGTGCCCATCTTTGGATGCGGGATGAAGCATTGGTGTTGATACCTTTGCTTTCTGAGAGCAGTGAAGTAAATGGTTTGTGGTCGGTTTCGAACTCGAACTGGAGACCAAATAGATATTGGTGCATTTTCTTAACCCCATATACACAAGCCAACGCTTCTTTCTCAACCATACTGTAGGCTCTTTCAGCCTTGGATAAACTTCTGGACGGATATGCAACTGGTTTCAGTTTGCCTGACACAATTGCTTGCTGTAACACACAATCGCCCTACTACGACGACGCATCACATGCTAGTACTAGCGTTTACATGGGTCATGCAATACAAGTAACTTGTTAGAGCATAGCAGGTTTCTGGCCTTATTAAAGGCTGTCTCTTGAGATTTACCCCAAACCCAGTTGTCACCCTTGCGTATCAATAAGTGCAAGGGTTCCAGCAAAGTGCTCAACCCCGATAGAAAGTTACCAAGGTAGTTGAGGAGTCCCAGGAACGAACGCAGCTCCGTCACATTCTGTGGTCTGGGTGCATTCTTGATAGTCTCCATCTTGCAGTCCGTGGATCTGATGCCGTCCGCCGCAATTTTTCTCCTCAGAAATTCGACCTCTGGCACCAGGAAAGCACACTTGGAGCATTTCAGCCCGAGTCCCACTCTGTCCAGTCGCTTTAGAACCTCTTCCAGGTTTTGCAAGTGTTCGGTGGTGTTGCGACCAGTGATCAAGATGTCATCTTGGAACACCACTGTGCATGGAACCATTTTCAACAGACTCTCCGTGTTCCTCTGGAAGATGGCCGCCGCCGAGCAAATCCCAAAGGGGCATCTGTGGTACACGAACAGTCCGTTGTGCGTATTGATGCACGTCAACTGCTTTGATGGTTCAGCCAGCTCCTGTGTCATGTAAGCGGAGGTTAGGTCTAGCTTGGTGAACAACTTCCCCCCTGCTAGCGTTGTGAATAAGTCCTCCACTTTGGGTAGCGGGTACTGGTCCTGTAACGAGACTCGGTTTATCGTCACCTTGTAGTCCCCGCAGATTCTGACCATCCCATCGCTCTTTAGAACTGGCAGGATTGGACTGGTCCACTCGTTGAACTCGACTGGCGATATGATTCCCCCTCGTTGAAGTCTGTCCAGCTCGATTTCAACTTTCTCTCACATCACACAAGGCTCGGGTGATGAACGGGCCATGCCCCATGAACAAGATGGATCTGCACTTCGGCGCCTGTGAAGTTGCCGATGCCTGGCTCAAGTAACGGCAGGAATTTGTTTAACACCTGGGTGCACGGGGTGTCAGCCACCGAAGACAGTGCTTTGATGTTGTCCCAGTTCCATCGGATCTTGCCTAGCCAGCTTCTGCCGAACAGCATTGGGCCATCGCCTGGTACAATCCATAGTAGTAAATCATGCACCATTCCATCATACGATACTTTCATTGCCGCACTGCCGATAGCAGGTATGAGTTCTTTGGTGCAAGTGCGCAGCGTAGTGTGAATTGGGCTCAGTTTTGGCCTCTGTGCCTTGTTGCCCCGCAGTTTCTCAAAAGCCTTCTGGCTCATGATTGATTACTCGCCCCCTTGTCCAATTACATGGAGACTGGAATGCTGTTAAGTTTAACTTTTAACATTACCGGAGGTCTTTTGGTGGTGAAGGTGTGTACCCCATACACTTCCTCCTCATCCTCTGGTTGAGTTCCCTCTCCTGCTTGATCTGCTCTGGTTCGGTCGCTCTTTGCTGACTCTGCCATGTGGTGAATCCGAGGTCGCTTGTACGTTCGCTGGAGGTGCCCCATTGTTCCACAGCCCTTGTACACATAGTGCTTGAATCGACATTGATGGGCTCTATGGTTGCCCGTGCAGCGCCAGCATGGTGTTAATGGATTAGCATTAGCACTCCATAGCGGCCTCTGATTCACCCTAGGCCTGACCCCTACGGTCGTGTGGGCCCTACCATGTACAGTTCTGCCTGCTGAAGGCATTATTTTATGCACAGTACTTGCCGGAGAGCTTTAATTCTGTGAAGATATCTGTTTTGTGTTGTCACTCGTTGGTATGAAGGCCTGGGCTATTGTGGTGGCCTCGCTTAGATCTAAAGATTCGGCAGACAGTAGTTTGTGGAGGACGGCCTCGTGGTCAATTCCGAGCACGAAAAAGTCCCGCAATATTTTTCCCAAAGATCCTGCAAATTCGCACTGCCCCACAAGGCATCTTAGGTCAGTGACAAAACTCGCCACATTCTGGCCCTGAGCGTTGGTGCGTGTAAAAGCAATACCTGGCCATTAAGATGTTCTCCTTCGGCTGGAGGTGTTCCCGAGCCAGTGCACACAGCTCTGTGTAAGTCTTGTCCGTTGGTTTGTCTGGGACCAGTAGATCTTTGAGGAGACCATATACTGACGACCCACATGCGGTGAAGAGAATCGCCCTGCGCTTGGTCTCCGTCTCAGCTGTGTCCAGCTCGTTTGCCACCAAGTACTTGTCGAGACACTCAACAAAGGCTTCCCAATCATCACCCTCAACAAATCTCTCAAGAATACCAACGGCAGCCATTTCTGCGTGAAAGTTCGTGATCTGTAACTTGTTGCCAGTTTTTAAGTTCAGAATAACTCTACGAGATTGTTATGAGCTCAAACCATTGTGACCTTGGTCTCTTTAATATAACTGCAAAGTGAGGTAGCAGCATGGTGGACTGCCTTTTATACCTGCTTGCTCCAGGGTACACAGGTGACCCATAGGTCTCCCACAGGTGTGCCCCCTAGTGGCAAATCTTACACACAGGTGAGGTTCACATACATAACACAAATGTATTTATTTTTCTTTCTCTCTTTCTTTCTTTCCCATTCAGATTTATGATGTACACAGAGTTGCTTCAGGAATGATGAAGGGATGAGTTTGACCGCAGTTTATATCAATGATTTTCCCAAGTGGTTGTACCATATACACCTAAACTAACCTGAGGAATGATCTTTCATCAGAACCATCGACCTGAAACAACTTTGTTTCTCTCTCCACACATGCTGCCTGACCTGCTGAATATATCCAGCATTTTCTGTTTTTATTTCCGATTTCCAGCATCCGCAGTATGATTCTTTTAAATGAACCTGATGATGGCTTCAGAAGTCGGATCATCAAAGTTAAATAGCTGAAATGTTTGTATCCCAGTGAGATTTGTGCTTTTCCTTCAGTGGTGGGATCCCTGCCCAGCCCACCTTCTGCTTCCTATTTAAGCAGACGGTATTCCAGTAGCTTTTGGGGGCTTTCTACTGAAAATATTATAATTGAAAAAGGAGATTGCAATAAATATGAAGAGCTCAGTAGAGAAATGATTGCCAATGTAAATCACAGTATGACAATCGTTCTAATCGAGCCATATCACAACTTCTGGAAAACACAGAGAAACAGGTGGAATGATTCACAGGCCTGTTGCTTCACTTCGCACTGAGTCACATCACAATGCAGCTTTAATGATAAACTTGCAGCCCACAGACCAAATTTCAACATTGCATAATGAGGTTTGTTTAAAGTGGTTTTATAATGTAAATAGTTTCCCTGGATTGCCAGACATACCTGCTGTAGCAGGAAGAAGAGGCCCCGTGTCTGGGTTTGCATAGGCCTGTGCTTTTTCAAAAAATTGTACATCAGATAGATAAATTCATTCCAGCCATCTCCCCCATGCCAGAAAAGTTTTCCAGGGAGCGTACACCAATAATTACAAAGGTTTCTTATGTCAAGCTTCCACAATAATCAACGGTTACTGTTTTGTTCATGTAGGCAAAAGTTCTCAGCTGCAGAGAGGGAACATTGTATTACTTACAGGAAGAATGTCAGACACCATAAAACTTCTGAACTGCTAATAATAAACACCTTTTATTCACTTGCAAAAGTATGCTAAGAAAATCATCAGAATTTATCGTCACAGATTAAACAGAAAATAGGAGATTCCTGAGCACATAACCCACATCAGAAGAGATTGTACAAACCTCATACGGAAACAAAAGCCATCATGAAACATTTATTATCCATTGCCTTTCCCCTACTTTTTGACTAAACTACAACATAAGCTGTAACATCATGCAGGTGTGTAAATATTGAGTGACGTCTGAAAATGGGATTGTTTCAGTATCATAATCTTTTCATTCTGAATTACAATTCTGTTCTGGACTTATAAATAACTAAAATAAAAGGAATTATTTTAAGGCCACTTTAAGAGTTAAAATTTTTCAGTAGTTGCTAAATGACACAACCTGCATATTAAACTAAGTACATCTGGGTTTCATTACTGCTACTGGCAGCAGAACACACAAGGTAAAGCACAGAAAAGCCTTACATTACTACTTCTATATTTTTTTTAGTATTCAGGAGCATTGATCAAATTTTTGTGAATCAAAATTATTGTAAGGCCACCGAGTTGGGGAATAGAAATATTGTGCGCACCAGTCATATATAAAATCCCTTTTAGCATCATTCACTTCAGATAATATGTTTCAAATTCCTTAGTGGGATTAATGGGTAGACAGGTGTTTCTTGGCAAGGTTCTGCTTTACAAATAACCACTTTTAGTAAAAGAGTCAATGGCTAGAAAATAGTTTTAATTGTAGAGCACTCGTGAACAGCAATAGTCATGAAGTACTAAACCTCACTTGTTTCAAGACAACAATAAGACACTGATTTTGAATCAATGGATAAAGTGCTGCACGGCAAAATCCTTCTTTATAGTTTCAGACTATAAGGGGTCAAAATTGCCCTGCTTTGTGGCACCCATTAGCGCCTCTGGGGGGCGCTAACAGGATGCCAAAGAGTTTTTGCCCGGGGTGGAGGGAGGGGGGGGGGGGGCGGGGGTCGCTATCGGCTCCCGCGAAACTACGCGGGAGTTAGCAGAGCTACTGCCATGTTAGTGCATGCCCAGGGCCGCCACGCATATCATCGGCGTGCACGGTGACCCCGAAGACCATGGCAGAAGTCGGCCAGCCTCGCGGGTCAGGGCCAGCCTCGCAGGCCAACCTCCGCTCACGGGACAGAAGTTAAAGGGGCGGTGGGGAGCGCCCTGCGCCGCCATCTTGGCGGTTTAGCCGACTCACCGGTCGGCCTGACTTCTTCCCTTGCATGGGCCCGGCCACCATCGAGCAGCCCAGCACTGTTTTGGGTGCCGGGCTGTGGTCTTGGCACCACACCGCCCTGGTGGCCCAGTGGAAGCCATCAGAGGGCCGGCAGAGTGCTCAGCGTCTCCGCCCCCTCCCCGCCTTTAACCGAAGGGGAGGGGCATTGAAACGAGTCAGCGCAATGTGGAGCAGCCTCGTAGCACTGACCAATGCGAGATTGCGCTGCTCTTCCTTTGAGGGGCGGTCATCATCATAGGCAGCCCCTCGGAATCGAGGAATACTTGCTTCCACTCCTGAAGGAAGTTCTTTGGTGGCTGAACAGTCCAATACGAGAGCCACAGACTCTGTCACAGGTGGGACAGATAGTCATTGAGGGAAGGGGGAGGTGGGACTGGTTCGCCGCACGTTCTTTCCGCTGCCTGCGCTTGATTTCTGCATGCTCTCGGCGTTGAGACTCGAAGTGCTCAGCGCCCTCCCAGATGCACTTTCTCCTCTTAGGGCGGTCTTTGGCCAGGGACTCCCAGGTGTCAGTGGTGATGTCACACTTTATTAGGGAGGCTTTGAGGGGCGGTAACCGTAAATTTGCAGTGCTGGCCCCAAGAAGTCCCGCCCCCGAGTCGGTTACTGCCCCCAATCGGGGCACTGAAGAATTTCTCCCCCTAATGCTTCATTTATTTAATCAATCATTCAATTACTGAGTAAAGTCAGGTCACCATGTTTGCACTATATCTTTCACAATTTGACAGAGATACAGTAGCATAGTGGTAATGTTACTAAACTAGTAATCCCGAGGCTTGGACTAATGATCCGTGAAATGGGAGTTCAAATCCCACCACGGCAGCTGGGGAATTTAGGAATTCATTAAATAAATCTGGAATAAAAAGCTACTGTCAATGGAGCCCATGAAACTACCAGATTGTAATAAAAACCTATCTGGTTTACTCATGTTGGTTAGGGAAGGAAATCTGCCATCTTTACCTGGTCTGGCTTATATGTGACTCCAGACCTGTTATGCTGTCTCAGAGAGCTGTGGAAGCTGGGACATTGAATAAATTTAAGACAGAAATAGACAGTTTCTTAAATGATAAGGGGCAAGGGTGTAAGGGGTTATGGGGAGCGGGCAGGGAAGTGGAGCCGAGTCCATGATCAGATCAGCCATGATCTTATTGAATGGTGGAGTAGGCTCGAGGGGCTGCATGGCCGACTCCTGTTCCTAGTTCTTATGTATGCAATAAAGGTTCAAACTGAGTACTGTTTAACGAAGCAAGTTACAACCTTGCTTCTGCTTTATTTTGATCCAAAGTACCCGACTCACAAAATGGCTGTCCTTTTATACCAGAGCAGCACCATGTGCATGCTGCTCAGTGGCCTCCAACAGTGACTCCATCTGGTGGCTACAAACAGCATGTACATACATGACAAGACCCACAGCAAGTTGGTTGACTCTCATCTGTCCTCTGAAATGGCCTAGCAAGGCACTCCGTTGTACCAAGCTGCTATGAAAAGTATCACGGACTGTAGCAGTTCAAGGCAGCAGCTCACCACCATCTTCTCAAGGGCAATTAGAGATGGGCAAAAAAATGCTGGCCTTGCCAGCGACACCCACATCCTGTGACCTTTCAACACACAGCTTAGGTTTTAAGCTGATTTCTGTCAATACTATGATAATTTTAAGATCAAATGATTTCGGTTCAGAAATATGAAGAAATCCATAATAATTTACTTAATAGAGTATTATTCTTGAAAAAAAAATTACATTTGGTTAGCTATATATTTTTGGTTGAAACATTTCAGTGTCACGAGCTGTTATACTGCTAGTGCTGGCTTTAGTCCCATACTACTCACAGTAGTGTGGAGCCAATAGCATGGAGTTTTGCTTCCAGTTCTACGTCGCTGTCTTGCCAGGCAATCTGTGCAACAATAAGAACTTGCATTTATATATCGCCTTAAACATAGTAAAATGTCCTAAGCACTTCACAGGAATGTAATCAGACAAAAAATGACACCAAGCCTAAGAGATATTCGGACAGGTGACTTAATCACAGAGGTAGGTTTTAAGGAAAATCGTAAAAGGAGGAAAGAGGTGGAGAGGTTTAGGAAGGGAATTCCAGAGCTTAGTGCTGAGAAGGCTGAAGGCATGGATATGCCAGTGGTCGGGTGAAGGAATTGGGGATGTACAGGAGGTAAAAGTTAGAGGAAAACAGAATTCCCAGAGGGTTGTAGGGCTGGAGGAGGTTTTACAGATAGGGAGGCCATGGAGAAATTTGAACACAAGGATGAGGACTTTAAAATTGAGGCGTTGGTATGCCAGGAGCCAATGTAAGTCAGCGAGCACAGGGGTGATATTTGAATGGGACTTAGAGTGAGATTGGATATGGGCAGCAGAGTTTTAGATCAGCTTCAGTTTATGGAGGGTGGAAGATGGCAGACGCTAGTTATGATGAAATGCTGTAGAAGTTATGGCTCCTCCTTTCAATAAAGATCAGAAGGTTAAGAGACACAGTTCTTCAAGATTAGTTTCAGAGATACAACTTTATGTAATCTTAGGCTTTTGTCTCTGTGGATATACTGTTTTGTGGATTTGGGCCGCCTGGTTACTTTATTTAGCAGTATTTTACTAGTGTTACATGCTGAGATGACTCCAGTGACTCCTGCTGACTATCTATATGGCTGTTTGCTGATCCAGATGAAATATAACACCAATAGGCTTATATCATTCTTGGATGAATTTCAGTCCACACAGGATAATATGTATTTCCCACTCACTGTCTGGAAAAAGTATTTCATAATATTACAGAGGCGTAAGAGCAAGAGCTACTTTGGGGCGGGGGCGGGGAGAGAATGTTCATAATTTGACGTAAAAATGAGAGGAATTAACACATTATCTGATAAATATTTTAATCTTGGTTTCTAATCCTGCAACATTTTTGTTAAAAAGTGGTCCTATTCGCCATGAGGGAGGGAAAATTGTATACTCAGTTCATGAGAGATTTATCTTAAAGTTCAACAGTAACTATATATGCCACACTCTTTACTATCATTACCTTGATATCCATTGCCCTATTATTAGGTGTAAGCATGTATTTTTTTTGATGTTGATGGGGGTTCACCCGCTCCAAGTTTTGGGTGGATTTTGATTTAGGCAGCCAGCATTACCACACGAAACAGACCAAGGGCTAGAACCTCCATTTTTTTTGTTGCATGCTTAACGCCCACTTAACGCCCATTTTACCGCTGAAATTACGTGTAATGCCCATATAATCGCCCATTTTGGCACAAAATTGAAACTGGCGGGCATTTTTTGGAAACTTATCAGCAAGCGTTACTTTCCCCATGTGCTTAACGCCGAGAAAATATATTACTGCCCGCCCACTTTTTTTGGGCAGAATCAGCAGATTGGGCGAATCCAACGCCCATAATATCGCCCAGCATTACTCTCTGCACGGAATTAAAGCCGAGATTCAATATTAACGCCCGCCCACTGTTTTTTGTTATAAAGAGCATATTTACCCAAACTAGCAGCCATGGAGATAGCCCATCGTCAATTTCACCACCTCGCAAACATATTGCCCACAATATCGCTCGCTGAAAAAAACGCCCACAAAAAGTGGAACTAACCGGAACGAATCACAGCATTATGGACGCTATGTTCTAGATCACATGTCGTGTCCTTTAAAAGGCTGCTGTGCTTCAACCTCGGGCGGAGATCTGGTGTACTCTGCAGGTCATTGGAATTGATGTGAACATCTCTAAAAACATCTTGACCAACCACACTGTGACTGATTCGAATTGAAGAGATGTGTTCATCGGGACATTCCTTGTTTGTGAGCAATCGGTGGAAAACAGAGAGCTACTGCAATGGGGCCTGTCCTTTCTCACCCTCTCTTGGTGACCAAATACATGCAGCAGACTCGACATTGCCGAAGAAAAGCTCCACTGCATTATGTGTCCAATGAACAAAGTGGCAGACAGATGAGGAGGACCAGACGTTACACCCCCCCACAAGTACAAGGAGAAGCATTCTTACCTCGACTTGCCCAAAACCACCTGCCTTCAGAGATAACACTTCCACAAAGTGGTTATCACTGAGGTATGCCAGCTCATAAGGCCAGATTTGCAGCCTGCTAGCACCATCAGAACTACACTGTCTGTTGGGGCCAAAGTCACCGCGGCACTGTCGTTCTACGACACAGTTTTTATCAGGCCACAGCTGGACTTTCTCAGCATGCCACACAGCGCTGCATTAGACAGATCACTGGAGGGACGTGATCAGCTTCCCTATGGCCAGGGAGGTACAGAGTGAGAGGGCTCTAGGATTCTCCAGAATTGCAAACTTCCCCAAGGTGCAGGGCAGTGTACGCACATCGCGATGCAGGCACCTTTTCAGGATGCTGAGGTTTTCAGCAACCGCAAGGGATTCCACTCCCTGAATGTCCAACTGGTTGTCGACCACCAGCAAATTATACTGGCAATGAATGCTCAATTTCCAGGCAGCATCCATGATGCTCACATCCTGTGTCAGAGCACTGTATCTGACTTGTTTAACAATGAGCCACAAGGTCAATGCTGGATGCTTGGGGACAAAGGATATGGCCTCGCCACCTGGCTGATGAGCCCCTTGCGTGACACCAACACCGAGGCCGAGATGCGATACAACGAGAGCCACAGAGCAATTTGCAATATCATGGAGAAAACCATTGGCGTGCTGAAGCAGCGCTTTAGATGCCTGGACCACTCAGGAGGCAAGCTCCAATACCACCCTGAGCAGGTAGCTCAATTCGTGGTGGTGTGCTCCATGCTGAACAACTTGGCTATCAGGAGGGGACAAGAATTGCCTGATGAGTCTGACAATTGACCTCACCAGAAAGAGGAAGAGGAGGATGAGGAGGCGGACGCTGACATCGGCCCAGACAATCAGGTTGACGCTGAAGCCATGCCCCCGCCCACCTGTAGACCGCATGAAAGGGCCCATCGTGGCATGATAGCTGCAAGAGCCTTGCGTCAGGAGCTCATCAATGATCGCTTTGCCTGAAAGAACGTTGGTGTTATTTACAAGGCGGACACACTGCTGGGTGTGCAGGTGATACATCAATGGTGGGCATCACCTTGGTGATGGTTAAAGTTTAAGTTGATTGAAGTTAAGCGTGATTATACCCTTTGGTGTTAAGGAATCACCAGCGTGTAATGGTACAGCTATCTAAACCAATGTGCTACAAGGTTTTGTTCAATAACATTTCAACCGAACATTAGTCTGAAATCATCAGTATTTCTGTAAAAAAACCAACCCTTTCGCACCCCCCACCCCCAATTCTCCTCCCCACCTCTACCCCTTGCCCTTACCCTCCTGACTCCAAGCTGCCTGGCTGAAGAGGTCCTCAGGTGATGCTTCATTGGGTGACGGCCAAAGCGCTGCTTGGACGGATACAGGAGAGGACGGTCCCAAGGTGGGAACATGCTCTGAGCCATAAGCAAGATGATGCTGCTGGCTCTTGTGTGGTTGGTAATGGGGGTGCAGTGTGGTGCTTCGGGACCACTGGGAGCCCTCTGCAACCAGTATTCCTGGCTACCAGGTCCAGGGCCTCCTCTATCCCTTCCATGTATATCTTATTTGTTGGACAAAAACTCGGTGCCAACTATGTTCTTGGTGCTTAATAGGCTTTTTGCTGCTGGTGAATCTCTGTCATTCCTCCCACAACAGCCAGACAAGCACACACCACAGTCACACACGCTTTCACTGCCTCTGAGCTCCCTCTCTCTCTGTCTCCTCTTCTGCGCATGTCATGATGACCTTTGACCCCCAGAAACGCGGGAATCGAACGTTGCCATGCCATTGCTAAAGCCGGCCACACTTTACGGCAGAAGTTCAAAAAAATTTAACGCTACCGCCCATTTGATATCGCTCGCGGTAACGCCCATTTTCAAAAATGTAAACTAGGTGTTTTGAGAATAGGCGCGAATCCAGCAATCTGAAAACCCTTTTTAACGCCCACGCTGAAAATAACGCCCATTTTGGGTGATAAGCACAAAAGTGGAGGTTCTAGCCCCAAGAGTCTTATCAATCAAGTTCAAATGATGTTGTCAGGAACCCGATGCTATTTTGGTCTCTACCACCAGTTCCTTAACCTGCCCACAAACCAGGGATGTCCAAGTTGGGTGCTGGACGTTTTCAGTGGAATTTAAAGGGGTCCTCAACTGCTCTCGGGTAAAAGGCTGAAACGATTTTGGAGACATTTTGTTTCTACCTTTCTTGGCTACTTAGATGGTTTCAAATGAGCTTGTAGTTGCCATAGAGTGTTCTGAACTCTTAAGGAGCTTCTGGCAATGCACTTGTTCCATCGACTGGATCCTTCTGTCGTTCCATTCTGGCAAGAGGAGGAGGATGAGGGGGAGGAGGAGAAAGGAACACACAGAACTGCAGTGCTGGGGATAACAAATAGACAATGGTATGCTCGCTAGACTCAAAATGATAAGCTGTTTTATTTCACACTGAGTGAACAGATGATGCAACAATTATGATCAGGTTCACTCAAACTCAATCAGTACATTTTATTTTCATGTAATAATATAAATGAATGCACACCCTACACTTCCCCACCTCACTGATTTGTTTTACTTTAGTCCCTACACTCCTCCATTCTTCATTGCAATCCGAGCTGGATCGGTGTATCTGCCTATATCTCTGTCTCTATTTTTGTTATCTCCTCTGTTCACAGCTAAAAGGGAAGACCTGTCAGATCCCTTGCTGAGCACCTGGGACCAGAGACTTCCCAACACAATGGATGTGAGGTGTTTAGTGATTACCAAGACTACCTAATGATTTTTTTTTAGTTTTTGGGGAATGCAACCTCCAGAAGCTTATTAACCATCTTTATTCTAGGTTTCTCCCCCCACCCCAAATCTTGTATGAATACACTTAGCTTTAAAAATGCAACATTAAAAGTAACTCTTTTTCAAATACCTTTTTGTGGATAAATGGTCAAAAATCCAAAACTTAACACAGGCCTTCATCTTAATTAACTTCTTCTTTGTACTTGAAGTTTCCTTTGCTTGTCACTACGCCACCTCCCCTCCCCTCCCACCTCCCCCCCCCAACGCCTCCCGCTCCCCGCCCCCCCCACCCCTATCTTTTCTAATTTTATTAAATGCCTACTTATCCATTAGTTTTCAATTCTGAAGAATGGCCTTGCTTGGAAAGTTCCCTTTCTGCAGAAGCTGACTGGCCTGTTGTATACCTTCAGCCTATTTGTGTTTCAAATTTCCAGCATTTACAGTTTTTTGCTTTTTGATATTTCTGTTTTTGGCACTGGGTAGCAGGATGATAACCTAAAGAGGAAAGTTAAGGCGTGAAATAGAAATGATAACAAAGCCATCCTCCATCATTATTAGCATATCCACAATTTGAGTCTGAAATAATTCATGTGCATTACAAGACTTCTTCAATAAAATATTTTATTCTGTTTTATTATTCTGTTGTATTACATTAGTAATGTAAGGATTTCAAACATGTTTTTCAAATCAAATGTTTTCCTATTTGCAGAATACTTCTAAATCAATTCTTCCATTGTGCACATACCATAATACAAATGGATTGCTTACCTTTCAGTACAAAAGAAAAGCCCTATCTGAAATGTCAGTGGGCTAGAACCTCCACTTTTGTGCTTATCGCCCAAAAATGGGCATTATTTCCAGCGTGGACATTAAAAAAGGGTTTACTGATCGCCGGCTTCTCGCTTATTTTCAAAACTCCTAGTTGCCATTTTTGAAAATGGGCGTTACCGCAAGTGATATCAAATGGGCGGTAGCATTGAATTTTTTTGACCTTCTGCCTTAAAGTGTGGCTGTCCTTAGCAACGGCTTTTCAACGCTCAATTCCCACGATTCAGGAGGTCAAGGGTCATCATGACATGCACAGAAGAGGAGACAGAGGGAGAGGGAACTCAGAGGCCACTGAAAGCGTGTGTGGCTGTGGTGTGTGCTTGTCTGGCTGTTGTGGGAGGTATGACAGAGATTCACCAGCAGCAAAAAACCTATTAAGCACCAAGCACATAGTTTGCACTGAGTTTTTGTCCAACAAATAAGATGGAAGGGATGGAGGCGGCCCTGGAGCTGGTAGCCAAGAACACTGGTGGCAGAGGGCTCAGTGGTCCCGGAGCGCTGCACTGCACCCCAAGGTGACACACCCCCATTGCCAAACACACGATAGCTAGCAGCAACATCTTGCTCCCACTTCGGGACCGTCCTTTCCCGTATCCGTCCAAGCAGTGCTTCGGCCCTCACCCCCGCTCCCTATGAAGCATCGCCTGAGGAGCTCCTCAGCCAGGTGGCTTGGAGTCAGGAGGGTAAAGGGAAGGGGTAGAAGTGGGGAGGAGAAGCGGGGGGGGGGGCGGGGTGGGGGGGTGCATTAAAGGGTTGGTTTGCACAGAAATACTGATGATTTCAGGCTAATGTTCAGTTTAAATGTTTTTTATTTAACAAAAACTTGTAGCACGTTGGCTCAGATAGCTGCACTATTACATGCCTGCGATTCCTTATCAAAGGGTATAATCGGACTTAACTTCAATCAACTTAAACTTTAACTGTACCAGGGTGATGCCCACCATTGATGTATGACCTGCATATCCAGCAATGTGTCAGCCTTGTAAATAACACCAATGTTCTTTCAGGCAAAGCGATCATTGATGAGCTCCTGATGTAAGGCTCTTGTAGTTATCATGCCACCATGGGCTCTTTCATGCGGTCTACAGGGGTGGTGGGGGCATGGCTTCAGCGTCAGCCTGATTGTCTGGGCCGAAGTCAGCGTCTGCCTCTTCATTCTCCTCTTCCTCTCTTTGGTGAGGTGGACTGTCAGACTCATCAGATAATTCTTGTCCCCTCCTGATAGCCAAGTTGTGTAGCATGGAGCACACCACCACGAATTGAGCTACCTGCTCATGATGGTATTAGAGCTCGCCTCCGGAGTGGTCCAGGCATCTAAAGCGCTGCTTCAGCACTCCAATGGTCTTCTCCATGATATTGCGAGTTGCTCTGTGGCTCTCGTTGTATCACATCTCGACCTCGGTGTGGGTGTCATCAGCCAGGTGGCGAGGCCATATCTTTTGTCCCCGAGCATCCAGCATTGACCTTGTGGCTCCTTGTTAAACAAATCAGATACAGTGCTCTGACGCAGGATGTTAGCATCATGGATGCTGCTCGGAAATTGAGCATTCACTGCCAGTATAATTTGCTGATGGTCGACAACCAGTTGAACATTCTGGAAGTGGAATCCCTTGCATTTCCTGAAAATCGCAGCATCCTGAAAAGGTGCCTGCATCACAATGTGCGTACACTGCCCTGCACCTTGGGGAAGTTTGCAATTCTGGAGAATCCTAGAGCCCTCTCACTCTGTGCCCCCCTAGTCATAGGGTAGCTGATCAAGTCTCTCCTGCGTGTGTACAGGGTTTAATTGACCTAATGCAGTGATGTGTGGCAAGCTGAGAAAGTCCACAAATGTCACTAGCTGTGGCCTGAAAAGAACCCGAGGAATAGAACGACAGTGCCGCGATGACTTTGACCTTGACGGTGATGGTGCTGGCAGGCTGCACATCTGCCCTTTTCAGCTGGCATACCTCAATGATAACATCTTTGTGAAAGTGCAGTCTCCGAAGTCAGGTGGTGTTGGGCAAGTTGAGGTAAGAATGCTTCTCCTTGTACTTATGAGGGGGTGTAACGTCTGGTCCTCCTCATCTCTCTGTCACTTTCTTCATTGGACACGTAATGCAGTGGAGCATTTCTTCGGCAATGTTGAGTCTGCTGCATGTATTTGGTCACCGAAAGGGTGAGAAAGGACAGGCCCCATTGCAGTAGCTCTCTGTTTTCCACCGATTGCTCACAAACAAGGAATATCCCGATGAACACACCTCTTCAATTCCTATTGGTCACAGTGTGGTCAAGATGTTTTTAAAGAGATGTTCACATCAACTCCACTGACCTGCAGAATAGATCCAAACTCCACCGCGGTTGAAGCACAGCAGCCTTTTAAAGGACGCGACATGTGATCTACAACATGACGTCCATAATGCTGTGATTCGTTGCGGTTAGTTCCACTTTTTGTGGGCACTTTTTTGAGCTATTGTGGCCGATATGTGTGCGAGGTGGTGAAATTGATGACGGGCGATCTCCATGGCCGTTAGTTTGGGTAAATATACTCTTTACGACAAAAAACATTAATATTGAATCTCGGCGTTAATTCCGTGTGGAAAGTAATGCTGGCCGATATTATGGGCGTTGAATTTGCCCAATCAGCTGATTTCGCCCCAAAAAAGTGGGCGGGCAGTAATATGTTTTCTCGCCGTTAAGCACATGGGGAAAGTAATGCTCGGCGATAAGTTTCCGAAAAATGCGCGCCAGTTTCCATTTTGTGCCAAAATGTGCGATATATGGACATTATACATCATTTCGGCATTAAACTGGGCATTAAGTAAGCGTTAAGCATGAAAAAAAGTGGTTCTAGCCATATGTGTCTTCTATTCCAACAGATGCTGATTGATCTTTGTTTCAAAATGGAAAACATTCTTTTCTTTAACTTATGAATGGCGTGCTTCTTTTTATTGTTCCTAAGGCATCAATCATATTTGGAACATTTCTGTATATGCACACATTGTAGCACAAGTCACCATCTGGCCTATGATTTTTTGTTACATGGTCTGCAATATCATTTTCATGTAAAAATATCTGGAGTGTGAAATGGCCTCTGAGTTCATCGAGGCCTTTCTACAGACCCCAGGACTGATTCTTCTATTGTGGACTTCCCTCCCACACCATCTGCTGATCACCTACTTTAAGGAACACAAATTTTCTTTGCTCAGCTATGAAAAGAAAATCAAGAGTTCTTCAACCTCCAGAATTCTCAACAGAGATAAATTCAGCTTCTTTATAAAGATGCCAGTTGACCCCAAATAAATGAACTTCTGTGGGAGTTTGTTGCATAGATCCAGTCTCCGTGCGGATGAAAAGTAAAAGAAAATATATAATCCCTAACCTTGATCAATGTGAATTTTTTGCTTGTATCTTCCAGTCCTATGTTTGTTGTCCAAGATAAATAACTTGCCTACTTTCATCTGATAACTTAACTCATTATTTTGATGACCTGTATAAGGTCCTCGCTCCATCTTTGGATCCAGAAGGTCTCTGATCTTTAGCATAAATTATTTCAGTAGATAGATTAAGATATCAATCTTTGTTTCTTCAACTATCTAGGTGGAGTTCCTATTGTTGAGGTGAAGCACTCACATTCACGATGAAACCCTTTAATTGCCAGGCAGTGTTAGATTTGAACTTGACTTACGGCATGAACATTCATCCATTTGTACTCCCCATCTACCCAATTGTTCATAATTTATTAAACACCTGCCCGCCTATATAAAAATCCCTCTAAGCTATATCCGAAAATTTAATTCAGCTCATTTTTTAAATAGACCCTCAGTGGGGTTCCCCAGTAACTTAGCTGATAAATACAATACAAGGCTGGATTTTGCCAGGGTTCAGAGGGTAGGTTTGGAGAGGGGTCCGCTGTCCAAATCTAAAATCCAAAACCCGCCTCTGTGTAAGTTACCCAAGCGCCAGGTCTGCCTGCACTTTACAGACCCGGCACTAAGCGATGGCTGAGCCAATTGAAATAGTTGAGAGGGTGTTTAAAGATAGTTGAACAGCATTTTACCACCTATTTACCATTTTTTAAAACTTTCTCACGAGGTTCATGTCACTCGGGGATCACGTTAGTTAAGTAGGTTGGGTTTTCAATGATTCTCCATTGCTTTGAATAGTTGACAGCTGCAAAAGTGGTATAAAAGCTACTATTTCACAGCTGTTCACTTTCCAATGTTAGAAGCTGGAGCCTTCAGGATTTGGAATACACATTTAAACTTTAGGAAAGTTGGATGTATTTAGATTAAACTCTGCATCCAGTGTCACCTCCTTGGAGCAACCTTCCTCACCATTGACAGATCACTTCTGTCATCTCAATTTCAGCTGCCATCTATTCCAGCAGCATCGGTGTCCTTGAAAAATCTCACCTCGGTCCTCAGAATCCCACCATGATCAGCCCCAAAACCAACATCTCCAGGCACACCAGCAACAACACCAACCTGCTCCGCAATCACCTGATAATCACCTGATACTGCACAGAACACAAGGCATCAGCAGATGACCACATTGCTGCCCAGGAGGCCAGCGATGGCCTCACCATGGCCAGATTTACTTCAATTGATGCTGTACTCCCTGGCTGCCACATGATACGTCAGGGTGGCACCACCCCACTCCAACCCCATGAAGCATCCCTACAATGCCCAAGCCATTCCTTTCACACTCATCACCATTGCACGGGGTACCGTTAGTGAGTTGTAGTGAATGGTGAGACCCAAGTCATTTCCAAAGGAGCACACAAATCTGTCCAAGAAGACAAAGTTTTGAAAATAAAGATTTCAATATTTGACAACACATTTACAGAAACTTTACATGAACATTGGATAAAATACCCAAGTGCCTATCCTTGTGTGTTAGTTGGTCTTATTGGACGAAGATGAAGGTGAGTGTGAGGGGTGGCTAGTGAGATGGGGAAATGATAATGTAGATAGAGAGAGAGGGGGGGATGGGTGGAGGTGCAAGGTAAGTTGGTGTGAGTAAGGATGTGTAGGAGCAGGGTGGGGAAGGCAGAGTGATGGGGATGTGATGAGTGGCACAGCAGGATGAGGTTGAGTTTGGCTTTGCAGTAATGTTTCGTGATCTACTGAGATCATTGAAAGGTTTGCGCCACTGCAGCCAGGTCCTCCTGATGATATCCCTGCTTGTGCCCTTCTGTGCAATGTGCAACCAGGCTGTGTTGGTGTCCTGATGGGGTCTCTTCCGCCCATTGGAAGTGAAGAGAACCTCCCTGCATGCTGTGACTCTCTCCATCAGCAATGGAGGGAGTCATGGGAGAGCCTGGGAGCAGCTATGCACCTCTGTGCAGTGCTTATCAGTGTTTGCAGCACCTCAATCTTGCAGAACACTGATAGTACAACTGTCAAAATAATGTAGACATGCTCCCTTTAAGGAAACCGGCTGATGGACGTCATCAAATGATGTCATCAGACTCGCTTCCTTTTAATTGGCCAGGAACCTCATAGGGCGGGCTCAACAAGCCCAATCAAAGGAAAGTTGTGGGTGAAGCCGTCATGCAGCCAGGAGTGGTTTTGAATCTGCCCCCGACGTTGCCCGCCTCTCTCCTGCCTTGGTTGGGGAAATCACAGCCTGGCAGTGTGGAATTCAGCCATAAAGTTAAGGCAGATCATAGGTTGAATCATCAATCTGTGAAAATTAGATAATCTCAGTTGGGATGGATATGGAGGGCATTACATGGAGTTAGGGAGATAAAAAAAATCAGCCCAGGTTCACACTCTTGATTGTTATTCGGTGACCTCAGATAGAAAAGTTCTAGTATTTATAAGAATATGACCACATTGAAGTGTTTGCTTGATTATATTCCATTATTAAGACAAAATATTTTGTGACCAATGTATCATGGGGGACACTTTAATGTGCATTTCGTTTATACAACTGATATGTTTTATTATGTGAATTTTGCTCAATCCTTGATGTATTTATTTACATTAATGATTTCGACTTTGGAATCAACAACACAATTTCTAAATTTATGGATTATATCAAATGGGGGGGATAGTCAACACTGTGGAGGATGGCAAAAAATTAAAGGAGGACATTAATAAACTTGCAGAATGGGAAAATTATTGGCAAATGAAGTTCAACATGGATAAATGAGAGGTAGTACTTTGGTAGGAAGAATAGGGAGGTCACTTATTACTTGGAAAGTGCGAGTCTGGGTGGGGTAGATGAACAAAGGGATCTTGAAGTACAAATACACAAATCACTAAATGTTGCGACACAGGTTAGCAAAGCCATAAAAAAGCAAACCAAGCACTAGGGTTTATTTCTAGAGGGATACAATTGAAAAGTAGGGACGTTATGCTAAACCTGTATCGAAATTTGGTTAGACCACACTAGAGTACTACATGCAGCTCTATTCGTCATATTAATAAAAGCATATAGAGGCACTGGCGAGGGTGCAGAGAAAATTTGCAAGGATGCTACCAGAAATGTGAGGGTATACATAATCAGGAAAGGATGAACAGGATGAGTCTCTTTTCTCTTGAAAAAAAAGAAGCCTGAGGGGTGACCCAATAGAGATCTTTAAAATAATGAAAAGTTTTGATAGAGTAGATACAGAGAGAGTGTTTCCACTTGCGGGGAAGAGCATAACTAGAGGCCATCAAAATAAGATAATCACCAAGAAATCCAATAGGGAATTCAGAAGAAACTTCTTTAGCCAAAGAATGGTGAGAATGTGGAACTCACCACCACAGGGAGTGGTTGAAGCAAATAGTATAGATGTATTTAAGGGGCGGTTGGACAAGCATATATGAGGGAAAAGGGAATAAACGGTTATGCTGATAGATATCGATGAGGAAAGACGGGAGGAGGCTCGAGTGGAGCATAAATGCCAGCATGGACTGATTGGCCCATTTCTCTGCCATATATCCTATGTATATAATCCTATGTATTTACTAAAATTTTTAATTTATATCACAGATAATGCAAAGATCAAGTGATTTCTGAAAAGGAAAGAGAAAGGGAAATGGTTTTGAGTGTCTATGTGATTAATGTTACTTGATATCATATGACAAATTGTATCACATAAAAATTCTCTACATTTATGTCGATATTTTTACTTTTCTTTTTGTGTTTTATTTCCATTACTTTATCATTGAGGGCTAGAAATTGATCAAAGGCCGCCCCGCCCGTTTACTGCCCAAAAAACCGCGACAATTCTGCAATTAACGCTGGTGGAAAATTGATCAAAAAATAGAAAAAAAACGCCCGGCGGGAAAAATGGGCGTTGCACGTGGATTCTCGGTGATAAACGGAATCCTGGTCAAATTAAGTCTGAGGCGAGAGTCGGGCCTCGGGAAAGGGGAAAACATGAAATATATCTTTCAAAAAATAATAAAACATCGAAAAAAACTCAGTGTACCCTTTTCCACTGAATCGCTGCAAAATAATTTTAAAAAAACTTTCACTTTTTTTTGCAGGGTTTCATACCCTTTTCCCCAAGAAGTACAGATCACCGCTCCCATCAAACTCGGGCGGAAGTGGTTTTCCCAGCATTGCACGCCAGCGGTCCGCTCCCCAGCGATATTTTGAAACCGCCGACGTAAAGCTTTGATGAAATTCCCACTGACGAAACACACCCAAAACAAGGAAATACTGCCGAGAAAGGCGGTGGTAGGCTGATGAAATCCAGGCCCTCAGTGTTTTATCTAGATTGTGTTGTCTGTTATACAGCTCACCGTGTAATTATCAACGGCATTGTAGTCAGTTCTGGTCACAGATGAAAGTGAGGCAGTTCAGAGACGAGTCACAACACTGGCCCCACATGTTAGAAATTTGAGTTATGAAGCAAGAATAAAATAATTAGGCCTTTTCACCCTTAAAATGGAGACATCTGAAAGGTGATTTTTTTAGTGGTATGCAAGTTAGAAAATGGTATGGAAAAAGTAAATTAAATTGAAAAAGTTGGGAAAGGGACATCGGTTCAAAGTAGTAATAAATAAAGTTTATCTATAGACAAAGGCTAATCAATACATGAATGGACTCCAAGAGTGAGGAGGGAAGGCACAAACCTGGAATTATAAGAAAAACACAATTGGATGTGGCAATGGTGGGAATAACATCTTTTGGATGGTTGATCAGGGTTGGGCCAAATGCCCTCATTCATCTGTAATTACCTTGTGACATGCTAGCTATTCCTAAAGACAGATCCTATTATTCAAGCAAAATGTAGCCATGACATATTTTGTGAACTGCAGCAGTTAAAATGTGGTTACTATTGAAAGCTTTAAGAATAATATAGACACGTTTATACTTGTTAAGTCATATGCCACAGGCAGATCAAATCCTGAAATAGGAACTGGGTAATGGAACAATCTGTTTTGGATTATTGGCTCCTCTTCTTCCTACACTTTCACTTCTTATTTTCTGAATGTCTGTATAGTAAGATGGTAACATGTGAGGAAAACAGTACTTCTTGCTCCGTGTTCATGAACAGTATCATGCCAGTTCTAGCATACACTGAGATAATGTTCTTGTAGTGTAACATTTCGTTTAAACAATTTAGACTCAGCCTTACAACAGAGCTTTGCAATTTATGGTTTTCTAAATGGACATCTAAAGTTTAGATGGAAAATTAATAATTTTTTTAAGCAATCCTTGTCTGTATGCACAGTAATGCAATCATGTTGGAATGAAACAGCTATGCTTGATCTGATGATTCACACATAAATAATATATCTTATGTACAAACATTTACATGGAATTTAAGATAATTTATATGCAAAAGGAAATCCATTTTAAGTTTCAGTTGTGAAGGTTAATACTATGTAAAGCATGAAGGAACTTTTTGGCTTGCCAAAATGATTTGAAAGCATATCTGTTTAACCAGCAGATTAACTTTAAGCACCATTTCAAATCTTATTTAATATTTAAGATTGAGAAAAATTGCAGCTATAGATTTAGTGGGCTTATATTAAGAAAAATAGGATATTTATTTTTCCCACAAATGTTTCCTGATAATCCAAATTAGTTTAGGCATTACATCATTCCACATTTTTGAACATAATAAAATGCATACCCAGATAAACAGTGTGTTAACAAGGGATATCACTGAATGCGAGACCCAAGATTAAATCCAACCATCATTTAAGATTCATACTCTAGCCAGATGTACTGTACAGATGGGTATGTATTCAAATTGGAAGGAAGTGACTAGTGGTATCCCACAAGTATCAACTAGTCTCTATATATTTATTATTGACTCAGATAACACAATAGAGAGCCATATATCCAAATGTTCTGATAACACAAAGAATGGTGGTTTAGTAAGTAGTGTAGATGGGTGCATAAAATTCCAAAGAGACATTGATAGATGAAATGAGTGGGCAAAACTGTGGCTGTAAAGTCCTGTCCCCTCAGTACAGATTCACACGAGGCATGTAGTGAAGTCAAGGTCACTGTGGACCTCCACCTTTATTTCACAGCTCTGGAATGCTGCACTTGCCTGAGACCTGTCCTTATATACCTGACTCTTGCACGTGCACCCCCGGTGGTAAGGTATGCTGGTGGTTACAGGTCATATCTTATTACAGTCATGTATAGCATGTTAGGATACAGTTATATATAATAATGTAAGATACATGACATCACCATCCCCCAAGGTCTTATTGTCTTTATAGGTTCAGTCTCCCAGGTGGTCTACGCTCTCGCGTGGAGCGTCTGAGTTGTGGTTCAGTTGTTTGCCTTGGTTTTTCTTTGGGTGTGGTTGCTGGTATCTCGCCTGGGCTGTCTGTTTCGATTGGTGTGATTGTTGTTGACTCGCCTGGGCTGTCTGTTGGGATTGCCCTTTCCTCAGGTTGTTTCCTCTGTCTGTCCACCAGGTGTGGTGCGAGTTCCACATTGTAGTCTGCCTCTGGTTCCGCAGTGTTGTTGGTAAATCTGCTTTTGACTTGGACAATATGCCTCCGGCAGGTTTTGCCATTGTCCATTTGTACTACCAGTAGCCTGTTTCCTTCCTTGCCCGTTACTGTCCCTGCAAGCCATTTGGGACCCCTGCCATAGTTTAGTACAAACATTTTGTCCCCTATCTCATTCCATCTCCTCCTCGAATTTCTGTCATGGTACTCAGTCAGCTTACGGCGCTTTGCCTCAATGATTTCGTGCATGTCTGGGAGGATTAATGAGAGCCTTGTTTTTAAAGTCCTTTTCATCAATAGTTGTGCGGGGGGATTCCAGTCAGTGAGTGCGGACGAGATCTGTATGCCAGCAGCAGTCGCGACAGGCGACCCTGCAGCGTGGGACCTTGGATTTTAAGCATGCCTTGTTTAATAATTTGCACTGCTCTCTCCGCCTGGCCATTGGAGGCCGGCTTGAACGGTGCCGTCTTGACGTGATTTATGCCGTGGTCAATTATAAAGTCTTGGAATTCTGCGCTGGTGAAGCACGGACCATTGTTACTGACCAATATGTCAGGGATTCCGTGCGTTGCAAACATGGTTGCGAGGCTCTCCACAGTGGTGGAGGTTGTGCTCGAGTTTAAAATGGTGCATTCGATCCACTTTGAAAATGTATCTACAATTACGAGGAACATTTTACCCATGAATGGGCCCGCATAGTCTACGTGCACCTGCGACCATGGCTTGGTAGGCCAGGGCCAGGGGCTCAGTGGAGCCTCCCTGGGGGCATTGCTGAGTTGGGCACAAATGGTGCACCTTCGGACGCAGAGCTCCAAGTCCGCGTCAATACCAGGCCACCAGATGTGGGATCTGGCTATGGCCTTCATGAGAACGATCCCCGGGTGCTCGCGGTGGAGCTCCCGGACAAATGCCTCTCTGCCTCGCAGAGGCATGACTACTCGGCTGCCCCACATCAAGCAGTCTGCTTGTAGTGATAGCTCATGCATGCGCCTGTGAAAGGGTTTTAATTCCTCAGGACAGGCATCGTGAGCCTCTGCCCAGTCACCGGTTAGGACACATCTTTTTACTAAGGATAACGTGGGGTCGCTGGCCGTCCAGGCTCTGATTTGGCGAGCTGTCATGGGCGAACCTGTGGACTCAAAGGCATTGATTGCCATGACTATCTCACAGTCCTGTTCGTCAGACTCTTCCGTGGTCGCCAGGGGTAGCCTGCTGAGCGCGTCGGCACAGATGTCTGTGCCTGGTCTGCGTCTTATGGTATAGTCGTAGGACGCCAGCATGAGTGCCCACCGTTGAATTCGCGCCGAGGCGTTGGCGTTTATTGCCTTGCTCTCGGATAGGAGGGACGTGATGGGCTTGTGGTCGGTTTCTAATGCGAACTTGGCCCCAAAAAGGTATAGGTGCATCTTTTTGACACCGTACACGCACGCGAGCGCCTCCTTCTCTACCATTCCGTACCCGCGCTCCGCCCGCGAAAGTGACCTGGAGGCATAAGCTATGGGTTGTAATTTGCCCGCACTATTGACATGTTGCAAAATGCACCCGACCCCATACGCTGACGCATCGCATGTGAGAACTAGCTTTTTACCTGGGTCAAAGAAAGTCAAAACACTGTTGGAACACAGAAGGTTGCGTGCCTTATTGAAGGCGCGTTCCTGGGCGTCCCCCCAAAACCAATTGCACCCCTTCCTGAGTAGCATGTGGAGAGGCTCCAGCAGCGTGCTTAAGTTCTGCATAAAGTTCCCAAAGTAATTGAGTAGCCCGAGAAAGGCGCGCAGTTCTGAGACATTCCAGGGCCTGGGTGCCAGGCGAATTGCTTCTGTTTTGGACTCTGTTGGGCGGATTCCATCAGCGGCAATCCTTCTGCCCAAAAATTCAACCTTGGGTGCGAGAAACAGGCACTTGGATTTCTTGACTCGCAGGCCTACCCGATCCAACCGTTTTAGTACTTCCTCCAAATTACGGAGATGGGAGTCGGTGTCCCTGCCCGTGATAAGTATGTCGTCTTGAAATACAACCGTCCCCGGGATGGACTTGAGCAGACTCTGCATGTTGCGCTGGAATATGGCAGCTGCCGACCTGATGCCGAATGGGCATCGATTGTACATGAAAAGGCCTCGACGTGTGTTGATGGTGGTGAGTAGCTTGGATTCCTCGGTCAATTCTTGCGTCATATACGCAGATGTGAGGTCTAATTTTGAGAAAAGTTTACCTCCAGCCAATGTGGCAAATAAGTCCTCCGCTCTGTGCAGCGGGTACTGGTCCTGTAGGGAGACTCTGTTTATGGTAGATTTGTAGTCCCCACAGATTCGTACGGATCCATCAGGCTTCATGACTGGGACGATGGGACTTGCCCAGTCGCTAAATTCCACAGGTGATATAATGCCTTCCCGCAGAAGCCTGTCTAGTTCGTGTTCAATCTTTTCCCTCATCACATCGGGTACAGCTCTGGCCTTGTGATGGACCGGTCTAGCATCCTGTGTGATGTAGATTTTGACTTTGGCCCCTTTGAAAGTGCCCACACCTGGCTGAAAGAGATGTTCAAATCGCTTTATAACTGTTGAGCAGGAGGTCCATTCCTCTAATGACATGGCATGGACATCATCCCATTTCCAGTTTAGTTTTGACAGCCAGCTTCTCCCCAGCAGTGCTGGGGGGGTCTCCGGGGATAATCCACAGGGGAAGTCGGTTCACTGTCCCTTTGTGTGTGACAGAGAGCATGGCGCTGCCGAGGACTGGTACGATTTCTTTGGTATAGGTCCTTAGTTTGCTGTCGACCTTGTGAGTTTTGGTCTGTCTGTTTTATGCGGCCACCGTTGTTCAAATTGTTGAGCGCCCATGAGATATTGACTCGCTCCCATATCCAGCTCCATGTTGACAGATATCCCGTTGAGTAGGACCCTCATCATAATAGGAGGCATCCTGTTGTAGGAGCAGCGGCCATTGATCGTGTTGACCCGCTGTACATCGGTGTCCCGGGTACTGTCCCCACCATCTTCTGGTCCACTTTCTGACGCATCCGATTCGTATACCAGCCGAGCTGCCGTTTTTTGCACATACGGGCCAAATGCCCTGTATATTCACAATTTCTGCAAACAGCCTGCTGAAATCGGCATCTCCTTGACGAGCGTCCACCCACACACCTCCAGCACAGACCTGTTCCATTGTTCAAAGTGTTCCCAAAGAATGAGCTGCGTCTGGCTGATCTCTCTTGAGCTTCTCTCAGTTTGTAGTTGAGTGCTCGCATTGTGGGTTGATGAGGTGTGAACGGGCGTTCCTGTGGCCCTTGATGGCTTCTGTCTGCTGTCGAGAGCCTGTTCTCCTGATTTTGTCTGTGTGTGGGAGTAGCAGCTTGTTTAGTGCTGTGAATCTCTTGTTCCGATATTTCGTTAGTTGTCGTACCTGCATTGTAAATCAACCTCGTTTCTTCTTCCCCTACTAAGAATGTCTGTGCAACCAGTGCTGCTGCCTCTAAGGTCAGATTCTTGGTCTCTATGAGCTTTTGGAATATGCCTGCATGGCCTATTCCTTCAATGAAAAAGTCTCTCAACATTTCTCTCCTCAGTTCATCGGAGAACTCGCATAAACTAGCCAACCTCCGAAGTTCCGCCACGAAGTCGGGTATGCTCTGGCCCAGACAGCGTCTAATTGTAGAATCTGTGTCTGGCCATGTGTAGTCTGCTCGCGGGCTTCAGGTGGTCTCTTACTAGTGTGCTCAATTCTTCAAACGTCTTGCTTGCTGGTTTCTCGGGTGCCAACAGATCCTTCATTAAAGCGTATGTTTTCGAGCCACAGCTGGTCAAGAGATGGGCTCTTTTCTTGTCTGCCTTATCGTCGCCTAACCAGTCTTTGGTTACAAAGCTTTGCTGGAGCCTTTCTATAAAGTCCTCCCAATTGTCTCGCGCATTGTACTTTTCATCTGATCCGTTGTTCGCCATTCTGTGGATTCTGTAATCCCGTAACTCGTCGCCACTGTAAAGTCCTGTCCCCTCAGCACAGATTCAGACGAGGCATGTAGTGAAGTCAAGGTCACTCTGGACCTGCACCTTTATTTCACAGCTCTGGAATGCTGCACTTGCCTGAGACCTGTCCTTATATACCTGTCTCTTGCAAGTGCACCTCTGGTGGTAAGGTATGCTGGTGGTTACAGGTCATATCTTATTAGAGTCATGTATAGCATGTTAGGATACAGTTATATATAATAATGTAAGATACATGACAGTGGCAGATGGATTTCAACACAGATAAGTGTCAGATAAGGAAACGTCCAAGTATTAATTAATTGGTTAAAAGCTTTGATAGAGCTTTTAACTAAATAATGGGAGTAAGGGATCCAGTGAGCGGAAATTAAAAAAGTCAAAGAGAAAGGAGAAGGCAAAAGTTCAGGGTAGCGATAGGTTTAATGATAACCAGAAAACAACAGGAAGGGACAGAGCGTATACACACAAGGGTGCAGCAGAAAGAGGGGCCAGAGTAGGGAAAAGCTCTATATCTGAATGCATGCAGCATTCTTAACAAAATAGATGAGTTGACAGCACAAATAGAAATAAATGAATATGATCTGATAGCCATTACAGAGACGTGGTTGCAAGGTGACCCAGGCTGGAATTAAATATTCAGGGGTATTTGCCATTTTGTAAGGATTGGTAGAAAGAAAATGGAGGTGGGGTAGCTCTGTTAATAAGGCATGAGATCAGTGCAGTAGAGAGAAATGATATTAGCTCAGAAGATCAAGATGTAGAATCAGTTTGAGTGGAAATAAGAAATAATAAGGGAAAGAAGTCACTGATGAGAGTGGTCTACAAACAGTAGACAAACTATAGGACAGAGTATAAATCAAGAAATAATGGAGGCTTGTAAGAAAGATACGGCAATAATCATGGGCAATTTAAATCTTGATATTGATTGGACAAAACAAATTGGCAAAGGTAGCCTTGAGACAGAGCTCAGAGTGTATGTGTTATGTATTTAACCCTTGGCAATCTGTAACACACCACCACCAGAGGGCCTACCTGTTGGAGTCCCAAGGGATCCCAGCATCCCTTGGGAGCACTGTATATAAGCAGGCCACCCATGTGGTACCTGCACTCTGAATCTAATTAAAGGAGCTAAGATCACACTTACTCATTGCTCACAGTACTCAGTTTCATCCTTCATTATGAGCGTAATAGTATGCGGGATGGTTTGTTGGAATAATATGCTGTGGAACCAACCAGCACGCAAATTATTTTAGATCTGGTAATGTGTAACGAGTTTGGATTAATTAATGATCTCATAGTGAAGGATCCCTTTGGGAAGAATGATCATAGCATGGTAGAATTTCAAATTCAGTTTGAGGGTGAGAAAGCTAGTTCTCAAACTAGTGTCCTGAACTTAAATAAAGGTAATTACAAAGGAATGAAGGCAGAGTTGGTTAAAGTGGACTGGGAAAATATATTAAAAAGGTAAGACTGTAGAAAAGTAGTGGTAAACATTTAAGGAGATATTTCATAACTCTCAGCAAATATATATTCCAGTGAGAAAGAAAGACTCTAGAGGGTGAACCATCCATGGCTAACTAAGGAAGTAAAGGATGGTATCAAATTGAAAACAAAGGCATACAATGTTGTGAAGAACAGTGGAAGGCCAGAGAACTTGGAAATTTGTAGAAACCAGCAAAGGACAACAAAAAAGATGACAGAGAGAGAAGACAGCTTATGAGAGTAAACTAGCAAGAAATATAAGACAGACAGTAAGAGCTTCTATAGGTATATAAAAAGGAAGAGAGTAGCTAAAGTAAACGTTGGTCCCTTCGTCCCTTAATATTAATCACAAAATACCCTATTAATTGTCAAAATCTGCTACCCATTTCAAATGTGCTGCGAGCAAGAGAAAGGGGAGAGGGCAAGCAGGGGAAAGGAAAATGAGAGAGGAGGGAAAATGAGTAAGAGGGAGAGAAGGAGGAAGTAGAGAAGGGAAAGGAAGATTGTGAAGTGGGAGAGAGAGAGAGAGAGAGAGAGAGAGAGAGAGAGAGAGAGAGAAAGAGGAAAGGGAAGAGGAGGAAGCAGATAAGTAGGAAAGAGAGAGATTGAAATGGGGAATGGGGAGAGAGAAGAAAGATCTTTTAACTTCCTGTTATGTTGCCTCAATCTCTCACACTGTTGATAACACTGTTGTGAACACATGTTTGTGGTGGAGGAGCAGCAAGAGATCATGGCAGAGGTGCGGCAATTGAGGGAGTAGGCCCCAGAAGAGCCGAGGGCCCAGGGGCAGTATGGGCCAGCCCACACTGCGATACGTGTGCTCACTAGGTCCGTGCAGCAGAGCAGGTCTCCAGTCGTCCTGGTTTACCCTTGCCACTGGATAAAGGCCTAGCTCTGTCAAGCCCGTGTGGTGGCTGATGTGCAAGTCATCACACGTTTAAAAAATCCACGCACAGGCATCTTTCACCCCTTGGAGTTCAGGACTGGAACATCGCGTCCTCCATTGAAACATCTATGAACTCATCCCTTTTGGAGTGGAAGCAAGTCATCCTCATTAGAGGGACTGCCTATGATGATGATGGTCCCTTAGAGGATGCAACTGGGGAATTAATAATGGGAAACAGGAACTTTGAACAAATATTTTGTATCGGTCTTCACGGTAGTAGACACTAAAAGCATCCCAATAATTGATAATCAAGTGGCTATTGGGGGGATGACTTAAAATGATTACTATCACTAGAGAAAAAGTACTAGGAAAACTAATGGCACTAAAGGTGGACAAGTCCCCTGGATCTGATGACTTGCATGCTCGGGTCTTAAAAGAAGTGGCTGCAGAGATAGTGGATGTATTAGCTGTAATCTACCAAAATTCCCTGGATTCTGGAGAGATCCCAGCAGACTGGAAAACCACAAATGTAACACCCCATGTTAAGAAAGGAGGCAGACAGAAAGCAGGAAACTATAGGCCAGTTAGCCTAACATCTGTCATTGGGAAAATGCTAGAGTCCATTATTAAGGATGCAGGAGCAGGACATTTAGAAAATCATAATGCAGTCAAGCAGAGTCTGCATGGTTTTGTGAAAGGGAAATCACGTTTGACAAATTTGTTGGAGTTCTTTGAGGATGTAACCAGCAGGGTAGATAAAGGAGAACCAGTAGATGCTGTGTATTTGGATTTCCAGAAAGCATTCGATAAGGTGCCACATAAAAGTTTACTGCACAAGATAAGAGTTCACGGGATTGGGGGTAATAGATTAGCATGGATCAAGGATTGGCTAACTAACAGAAAACAGGAAGTCAGGATAACTGGTCATTTTCAAGTTGACAAACGGTAACTGGTGGGGTGCCACAGGGATCGGTGCTGGGATTTCAACTATTTACAATTTATATTAAATGACTTGGATGAAGGGACCCAGTGTAATGTAGTCAAATTTGCTGATGATACAAAGTTGGGTGGGAAAGCAAGTTGTGAGGAGGACACAAAGAATCTACAAATAGATATAGATAGGCTAAGTGAGTGGGCAAAACATTGGCAGATGGAGTATAATGTGGAAAAATGTGAGGTTATCCACTTTGGTAGGAAAAATAAAAAAGCAAATTATTTAAATGGGGAGAGATTACAAAATGCTGCAGTACAGAGCAATCTGTTGGTTCTTGTTCATGAAACACAAAAAGTTAACATGCAGGTACAACAAGTAATTTGGAAGACAAATGGAATGGTGACCTTTATTGCAAGGGGGATGGAGTATAAAAGTAGGGTAGTCCTGTTACAACCGTACTGGGCATTGGTGAGACCACATCTGGAGTACTGCGTACAATTTTGGCCTCCTTATTTAAGGAGGGATATACTTGCATTGGAGGCAGTTGAAATGAAGTTCACAACGTTGATTCCTGAGATGAATTGTCATATGAAGAAAGGTTGAGCAGGTTGGGCTTATACTCATTGGAGTTTAGAAGACTGACTGATGATCTTATTGAAACGTATAAGATTCTGAGAGGGCTTGACAGGGTAGATGCAGAGAGGATGTTTTCCCTCAAGGGGGAATTTAGAACGAGGGGGCATAGTTTCAGAATAAGGGGTTGCCCATTTAAAACAGAAGGTCGTGAATCTTTGGAATTCTCTATCCTAGAGATCTATATAGCCTGGATCATTGAATATATTTAAGGTGGAGGTAGACAGATTTTTGGATGATAAGGGAGTCAAGGGTTATGGGGAGCGGGCAGGGAAGTGGAGTTGAGGCCAGGATCAGATCAGCCATGATCTTATTGAATGGCAGAGCAGGCTCGAGGGGCCAAATGGCCTACTCCTGTTCCACTTTCTTATGTTCTTGTATTGATTTTCCACTCAGTGGAGAATCACCTAGAGCCAATTTATCTGCTTATGGTGACAACAGGATCAATTACACTATTAAGTCAAAAGCACAGAAATGGGCCCACACTTTACAAGCAAATAATGCTCTGTGCCACCTATGTTGTAAATAACAGCCAATCCAAAGGGCAGAAGTTAAGCCACATATGACTACAATAGTGTTGTGTATGCAATAACTGTTAGACTGAGTACTGTTTAACTCCAAGAGGTATGACCTTGGCTCTGCTTTATTAAGGCCCAAAGTGACTAATATACTTGGGCTCCAACAGTGATGCCATCTAGTGGCTAGTGATCCCAAAGGTACATACATGACAATACCCCCCTCTGATATATTAACACAGTCTTTTACAAATTGAGATGGTTCGGTGTTTTATGCTCCCGGGTTGACCGTCTCAGTTCAACTCTAGCCTTGGGTGAATGTTCAGAGTCTGTTATGACTGATGGCTGGGTGGCTGACCTGGTGGGAGTGGCAATGGCCATTTTCATTGAACATGTCAGTGATTGAAAGTCCCGATTCACTGATGATGACTGAGTTCTCCGATGACTGGGGGTAGGTTGGTAGGTCGTTGATTGTCTCTGCCTCCAACTGTTCCGGTTCGTCTGTGCTACAGCTTTGTCTGATCCATATGTTTCCTGCATGTTTGCCCATTTTTGTGCTGGACAATAAATACTCTGTTGCCCTCCTTGACCATGACAGTACCAGTGATCCACTTGGGACCCTGACCATAATTCAGAACATATGCAGGATCATTTACAGAAATATCACGTGTCACTGCTGCGCAATTGTGATACCCTTGCTGACTTTGTCTTCTATATTCAACATGATTATTCAAGTCAGGGTGTACAAGAGATAGCTTGTTCTTAAGACCTCTCTTCATCGTTAGCTCAGCAGGCGAGATCCCGTTAAGGGTGTGTGGTCTTGTCCTGAAACTAAGCAGTATGCATGACAGACAGGTCTGCAGTGACCCTTAGGTTACTCGCTTCATACTCTGCTTTATGATTTGGACAGCACGTTCTGCTTGCCCATTAGATGCAGGTTTGAACAGTGCTGATCTTACATGTTTGATACCATTGAGTTTCAAGAACTCTTGAAACTCCTGACTGGTGAAGCACGATCCGTTATCGTTAACAACAATGTCAGGCAGACCATGTGTCGCGAACATGACACTGAGATTCTCAACGGTAGCTGTGGATGTGCGGGATGACATGATTATTCACTCTATCCACTTCGAATATGCATCCACCACAACTAAAAACATCTTCCCCAGGAAGGGACCTGCAAAGTCTATATGGATCCTGGACCATGGTTTGGACGGCCACGACCACAGACTCAGCGGCGATTCCGCTGGTGCTTTGCTGAGTTGCATGCAAGTGTTGCACTGATGCACACATGATTCCAGCTCAGAGTCAATTCCTGGCCACCATACATGAGACCTTTCATCATTACAATGCCGGGATGTGTGCTAGGTAACTCACGTAGAAATTTCTCTCTCCCTTTCTTGGGCACAAAGACATGATTGCCCCACAGTATACTTATGTTCTTATTATGAGAGAAACATAAGAATTAGGAACAGGAGTAGGCCATCCAGCCCCTCGAGCCTGCTCCGCCATTCAACAAGATCATGGCTGATCTGGCCGTGGACTCAGCTCCACTTACCCGCCCGCTCCCCATAATCCTTAATTCCCTTATTGGTTAAACATCTATCTATCTGTGATTTGAATACATTCAATGAGCTAGCCTCAACTGCTTCCTTGGGCAGAGAATGCCACAGATTCACAACCCTCTGGGAGAAGAAATTCCTTCTCAACTCGGTTTTAAATTGGCTCCCCCGTATTTTGAGGCTGTGCCCCCTAGTTCTAGTCTCCCCGAACAGTGGAAACAACCTCTCTGCCTCGATCTTGTCTATCCCGTTCATTATTTCAAATGTTTCTGCAAGATCACCCCTCATCCTTCTGAACGCCAACGAGTAAAAACCCAGTCTACTCAATCTATCATCATAAGGTAACCCCCTCATCTCCGGAATCAGCCTAGTGAATCGTCTCTGTAGCCCCTCCAAAGCTAGTATATCCTTCCTTAAGTAAGGTGACCAAAACTGCACGCAGTACTCCAGGTGCGGCCTCACCAATACCCTATACAGTTGCAGCAGGACCTCCCTGCTTTTGTACTCCATCCCTCTCCCAATGAAGGCCAACATTCCATTCGCCTTCCTGATTACCTGCTGCACCTGCAAACTAACTTTTTGGGATTCATGCACAAGGACCCCCAGGTCCCTCTGCACCGCAGCATGTTGTAATTTCTCCCCATTCAAATAATATTCACTTTTACTGTTTTTTTTTCCCCAAGGTGGATGACCTTACATTTTCTGACATTGTATTCCATCTGCCAAACCTTAGCCCATTCGCTTAACCTATCTAAATCTCTTTGCAGCCTCTCTGTGTTCTCTACACAACCCGCTTTCCCACTAATCTTTGTGTCATCTGCAAATTTTGTTACACTACACTCTGTCCCCTCTTCCAGGTCATCTATGTATATTGTAAACAGTCGTGGTCCTAGCACCGATCCCTGTGGCACACCACTAACCACCGATTTCCAACCCGAAAAGGACCCATTTATCCCGACTCTCTGTTTTCTGTTCGCCAGCCAATTCTCGATCCATGCTAATACATTTCCTGTGACTCCGCATACCTTTATCTTCTGCAGTAACCTTTTGTGTGGCACCTTATCGAATGCCTTTTGGAAATCTAAATACACCACACCCATCGGTACACCTCGATCCAACATGCTTGTTATATCCTCAAAAATTCCAGTAAATTAGTTAAACATGATTTCCCCTTCATGAATCCATGCTGCGTCTGCTTGATTGCACTATTCCTATCCAGATGTCCCGCTATTTCTTCTTTAATGATAGCTTCAAGCATTTTCCCCGCTACAGATGTTAAACTAACCGGCCTATAGTTATCTGCCTTTTGTCTGCCCCCTTTTTTAAAACAGAGGCATTACATTAACTGCTTTCCAATCCGCTGGTACCTCCCCAGAGTCCAGAGAATTTTGGTAGATTATAACAAATGCATCTGCTGTAACTTCCGCCATCTCTTTTAATACCCTGAGATGCATTTCATCAGGACCAGGGGACTTGTCTACCTTGAGTCCCATTAACGTGTCCAGCACTACCCCCCTAGTGATAGTGATTATCTCAAGGTCCTCCCTTCCCACATTCCCGTGACCAGCAATTTTTGGCCTGGTTTTTGTGTCTTCCACCGTGAAGACGGAAGCAAAATAATTGTTTAAGGTCTCAGCCATTTCCACATTTCTCATTATTAAATCCCCCTTCTCATCTTCTAAGGGACCAACATTTACTTTAGTCACTCTTTTCCGTTTTATATATCGGTAAAAGCTTTTACTATCTGTTTTTATGTTTTGCGCAATTTTACTTTTGTAATCTATCTTTCATTTCTTTATTGCTTTCTTAGTCATTCTTTGCTGTTGTTTAAAATTTTCCAATCTTCTAGTTTCCCACTAACCTTGGCCACCTTATACGCATTGGTTTTTAATTTGATACTCTCCTTTATTTCCTTGGTTATCCAAGGCTGGTTATCCCTTCTCTTACCGCCCTTCTTTTTCACTGGAATATATTTTTGTTGAGCACTATGAAAGAGCTCCTTAAAAGTCCTCCACTGTTCCTCAATTGTGCCACCGTTTAGTCTGTGTTTCCAGTCTACTTTAGCCAACTCTGCCCTCATCCCACTGTAGTCCCCTTTGTTTAAGCATAGTACGCTCGTTTGAGACACTACTTCCTCACCCTCAATCTGCATTACAAATTCAACCATACTGTGATCACTCATTCCGAGGAGATCGTTTATTATTCCTGTCTCATTACACAGGACCAGATCTAAGATAGCTTGCTCCCTTGTAGGCTCTGTAACATACTATTCTAACAATCCCGTATGCATTCTATGAATTGCTCCTCAAGGCTACCCCGTGCGATTTGATTTGACCAATCGATATGTAGGTTAAAATCCCCCATGATTACTGCCGTTCCTTTTTCACATGCCTCCATTATTCCCTTGATTATTGCCCACTCCACCGTGAAGTTGTTATTTGGGGGCCTATAAACTACGCCCACCAGTGACTTTTTCCCCTTACTATCTCTAATCTCCATACACAATGATTCAATATTTTGTTCATTAGAGCCAATATCATCTCTCACAACTGCCCTGATATCATCCTTTATTAACAGAGCTACCCCACCTCCTTTCCCTTCTTGTCTATCTTTCCGAATTGTCAGATACCTCTGTATGTTTAATTCCCAGTCTTGGCCACTCTGCAACCACTTTTCTGTAATGGCCACCAAATCATACCCATTTGTAATGATTTGTGCCGTCAACTCATTTACTTTATTTCGAATGCTGCGTGCGTTTAGGTAGAGTGTTTTAATACTAGTTTTTAAACCATGATTTTTAGTTTTCACCCCTCCTGCAGCCCCTTTATATTCATACATATTGTCCCTTCCTATCACCTTGTGGTTTACACTTACCCCAGTGCTCCTCTGCTCTGTTGCCTCCTGCCTTTTGCATTCTTTCTTGGGGTCCTGTTCGTCTGAGCTCTCACCCACTTTAACTAGCTCAGAGCCCTCTCCTGAGTTCCGAATACTCCTCGCATTGAGGCACCAAGCTTTCAGGCTTGCCTTTTTATTGCACTTTGACCCTTTAGAATTTTGCTGTACAGTGGCCCTTTTTGTTTTTTGCCTTGGGTTTCTCTGCCCTCCACTTTTACTCATCTCCTTTCTGTCTTTTGCTTCTGTCTCCATTTTGTTTCCCTCTGTCTCCCTGCATTGGTTCCCATCCCCCTGCCATATTAGTTTAACTCCTCCCCAACAGCACTAGCAAACACTCCTCCTAGGACATTGGTTCCGGTTCTGCCTAGGTGCAGACCGTCCGGTTTGTACTGGTCCCACCTCCCCCAGAACCAGTTCCAATGCCCCAGGAATTTGAATCCCTCCCTGCTGCACCACTGCTCAAGCCACGTATACATTTGAGCTATCCTGCGATTCCTACTCTGACTAGCACGTGGCACTGGTAGCAATCCTGAGATTACTACTTTTGAGGTCCTACTTTTTAATTTAGCTCCTAGCTCCTTAAATTCGTCTCGTAGGACCTCATCCCTTTTTTTTTTTACCTATATCGTTGATGCCAATGTGCACCACTTCAACTGGCTGTTCACCCTCCCTTTTCAGAATGTCCTGCACCCGCTCCGAGACATCCTTGACCCTTGCACCAGGGTGGCCGCAGAAACGCTTAGCTATTCCCCTTACAATTGAATCCCCTATCACTATCGCTCTCCCATTCTTTTTCCTGCCCTCCTGTGCAGCAGAGCCAGCCACGGTGCCATGAACTTGGCTGCTGCTGCCCTCCCCTGATGAGTCATCCCCCTCAACAGTACTCAAAGTGGTGTTTCTTTTTATAGGGGGATGACCGCAGGGGACCCCTGCACTACCTTCCTTGCACTGCTCTTCCTACTGGTCTTCCATTCCCTATGTGGCTGTGGACCCTTCACCTGCGGTAAGACCAACTCGCTACACATGCTACTCACGTCATTCTCAGCATCGTGGATGCTCCAGAGTGAATCCACCCTCAGCTCCAATTCCGCAACACGGTCTGTCAGGAGTTGGAGGCGGATGCGCTTCCCGCACACGTAGTCGTCAGGGACACCGGAAGTGTCCCTGAGTTCCCACATGGTACAGGAGGAGCATATCACGTGACCGAGCTCTCCTGGCATGACTTAACCTTTAGATACACTGAATCCAACTGAATAGACAGTTCGTCTTTGCGACGAATGTAAGGTTTGATGTCCTCGCGACATTTGCTTGGGTATGGCAGACCAATCACCTTTGAGGATGCAACTCTTCAACACCGATAAAATCGGGTCCTGGCTGGTCCAGGTCTGAACTTGTTGAGCCGTGACAGGGGTTCCTTCATTCTCAAAAGCATCCATAACTAACAATACGTCTGCCGGTTGTGGCGCTTCCACCTCCGGTGTGAGCAACGGCAGACGGCTCAAAGTATCAGCACAATTTTCGGTGCCAGGTCTATGGAAAATGACAATCATAAGCGGATAATGTCAGCACCCACCTCTGGATGCGGGGTGAAGCATTGGTATTGAAACCTTTGTTTTCAGAGAACAGTGAAATGAGCGGCTTGTGATCTCTCTCAAACCGAAGACCAAACAGGTGCTGATGCATCTTTTTAATCTCATACACACAGGCTATTGCTTCTTTCTGTACCATGCTGTAGACTCTTTCCGCTTTAGACAAACTTTTTGAAGCATACGTGACTGATTGAAGTTTACCCGACTCATTAGCTTGTTGGAGTAAGCAACCAATTCCATATGATGAAGAATCAGAGGCCAATATTAAATGTTTACATGGGTCATAATGTACTAGCAGTTTGTTTGAGCAAAGCAGATTCATGGCTTTCTCAAAAGCTTTGTTTTGAGATACACCCCACACCCAGTTGTCTTAGCAGCATGTGCAGTGGTTCTAATAAGGTGCTCAATTTAGGTAGGACATTACCAAAGTAGTTGAGTAGACCCAGGAACAAATGCAGCTCCGTCAAATTCTGCAGCTTGGGTGCATTCTTGATGGCCTTGGTTTTCGCGTCGTGTGCCGGATGCCGTCAGCAGCAATTTTCCTCCCCAGGAATTAGACTTCTGGTGCCATGAAGACGCACTTCGAGTGTTTCAGTCTGAGTCCCACTTTGTCCAGACAATGTAGAACTTCTTCCAGATTGTTCAGATGTTCCCCGGAGTCATGAACTGTGATCAGGATGTCATCTTGGAACACGACGGTTCTGGGAATGGACTTCAGTAGACTCTCCACGTTCCTCTGAAATATTGCTGCACCAGAGCGAATTCCAAAAGGGCACCTGTGATAAATAAACAGTCCTTTATGCCTGTTAATGCACGTAAGTCTCTTCGACATCTCGACCAGCTCCTATGTCATGTAGGCCGATGTCAAGTCCAGTTTGGTGAATGACTTCCACCCGGCTAGCATTGCAAACAAGTCATCAGCCTTCGGTAATGGGTACTGATCTTGTTTCGAAACACTGTTGATCGTAGCCATGTAGTCTCCACAGATTCTGACTGTGCCATCACTTTTCAGCACAGGAACAATGGGGCTGGCCCATTCATTAAATTCAACCCGTGCTATAATTCTTTCATGCTGAAGTCTTTCCAGTTCAATTTCGACCTTGTCCCTCATCATATACAGAACTGCCCGAGCTTTATGATAGACAGGTCTTGCATCGGAGTCCATGTGGATCTGCACCTTGGCTCCTGTGAAGTTGCCAATGCCTGGTTCAAACAGCGAAGGGAACTTGCTCAGTACTTGGGCACATGTATCCTTCTCCGACGACAATGCCTTGATGTCGTTCCAAATCGCATCTGATTTTTTTCAAGCCAGTTCCTGCTGAACAGTGTTGGGCCATTGCTTAGGACAATCCATAGCAGTAACTTGTGAACCATACCTTCATACGACACTTTAATTGTGGTACTGCCAATCACCGTTATGAGTTCTTTGGAGTACGTGCACAACTTGGCATTGACTGGATTCAGCCTGGGCCTCACAGCCTTAGTATCACACAGCTTGTCGAATGCCCTCTGGCTCATTATCGATTGACTCACTCCCGTGTCCAGTTCCATCGATACCGGCCCCTACTAAATTTGACATTGATCATTATTGGTTTGCTCTTAGTTAGGAACGAGTACAGCCCATACACCTCCTCTTCTGGTATCTCGGATTGCGTATCTGGATCCGCGCTAGTCTGACCATCATCCTCTTTGTGGTGTGTCTCAGTAAGCTTGCTCATCTGCGGACACTTGCGCTGGAGATGCCCCAATCTCAGACAGCCTTTGCAACTATATTGCTTAAATCGGCACTGCCGTTGCTGGTGATTTCCTCCACAATGCCAACACGGAGAAATCGGATGCATTCCCGCTGGCGGACTTTGGGCAGCCACAGGTTTCGCGTACGCAGTCAGGTAGGCCCTGCCATATGCCGCTCTGCTGAACGCTGAATCAATCATCTTTACAGTACTTGCCGAGTTTCGATTTTTCACTGATATCTGCTTTAGACTTCTATCCATCGTCATGCATGACTGAGCGATCGTGATGGGCCTGTTGAAGTCCAACATCTCCACCACCAGTAGTTTACGCAGGATCACCTCGTAGTTGATGCTGATTACAAAGAAGTCCCGCAGCATGACTGCGAACACAGCCCCGAACTTACATGGTCCCGCTAGACATCTCAGGTCGGCAACGAATTCTGCCGCATTCTGGCCCTCTGAGCGAACGTGCGTGTAAAATCTGTATCTCGAGATGATGATACCTTCGTCTGGCTTAAGGTGGTCCTGCACCAGTGTACACAATTGTTCATACGTCGTCTCTGTTGGACTTACAGGCAGGAGTAGATTCTTTATCAGACCATAAATTTTTGGACTGCAAACCGTGAGGAACACCGCCCGGTGCCGATCTGCGTCACCGACCTCCTCCATTTTGTTGGCCACAAAGAACTGGCTCAAATGGCTCACAAAGTCTGCCTAATTTTCTCCTTCCACAAAATGCTCCAACAATCCAATGATGCTCATTTTTGCATGTAAAGGTTCTTGTTGCCTCGTCGCCAAATGTTGTGTATGCGATAACTGTTAGACTGAGTACTGTTTAACTCCAAGAGGTATGACCTTGACTCTGCTTTATTAAATTCCAAAGTGACTAATATACAAAATGGCTGGTCTTTTATACTTGGGCTGCACACATGTGCATGCAGCCCAATGGCCTCCAAAAGCGACGCAATCTTGTGGCTAGTGATCCCAAAGGTACATACATGACAAAGAACATGTCAGATGTTGGGTATTCTGCGTCGAGTTTCTCACCTCTTGACTCTCCAAAGCCTTTCCACCATCTTCAAGACACAAATCAGGAATGTAAGGGAATACTCTCCACTTGCCTGGATGAGTGCAGCTCCAACAACACTCAAAGAAGCTCAACACCATCCAGGACAAAGCAGCCCTCTTGATTGGCACCCCATCTGCCACCTTCAAAATTCACTCCCTCCACTACCAGCACACCGTTGCTACAGTGTGTACCGTCTATAAGATGCACAGCAGCAACTCGCCAAGTCTTCTTTGACAGCACTTCCCATGACCATCATTCTACTATCTAGAATGACAAGGGCAGCAGGCGCATGGGAACACCATCACCCGCAAGTTTCCCTCCAAGTCACACACCATCCTGTCTTGGAACTATATCACCGTTTCTTCACCGTCGTTGGGTGAAAATATTAGAACTCTCTCCCTAACAGCACTGCGGGAGTACCTTCACCACACGGACTGCAGCAGTTCAAAAAGGTGGCTCACCACCGCCTTCTCAAGGGCAATTAGGGATGGGCAGTTTATGCTGGGCTTGACAAGCGACACCCACATCCCATGAAGCAAAGATGAGTGGGAAGAGTTGGTAATATTGTGACTGAACCTCATAGAAAAAATGGCTACTACAATGACACTGTTGCTAATGACATTAAAGCAATGTATTGGTAAACAGTGAGGAAGACAGCAAATGGAGACAATTTAATATGGAGAAGGAAGAGGTGGTGCATTTTGGAAGGAAAAACAAGAAAATAAAGTTCCAAGTGAAATGGAAAGACACTGAAGGGCGCGAAAGAACAGAGAAAGAGAGAGGTTCAATTACACAATTCCTTGAAAATGCAAGTGCAGATAGAACGGTAAACAACATTTGCATCTTTTATAAATAGTAGCATAGAGTACAAGAGCAAGAAGTTAAGGAAAAATTAGAGTACTAGGTCTAATTTTTGGCACCCCATTGTAGAGAGGACAATTATGTAATAGAAAGCATACAGCATAGACTCACTAGGATGACACCAGAAATGGGAAACTATAGTTACAAGGAAAGACTTGCGATATGGAGACTATTTCTACTGGAGCAGAGAAGGATTAAAGGAGAAATTATAAAATTATAAAATGACTTTTATAAGTTGACTGGGGAAACACTATTTCATCTGGTTGGGGAGCCAATGACAAGGGCCATTAATTTACAACAATAAAAGGAGGTTAGGGGAATTTCCTTTACACAGCAAGTTGTTAAGCCTTGGAATGTTTTACCACGAGAGAAGTTAAGGCAGAGCGATCCTTGTCTCCTTTACGGGAAGAGTGGATAAACATTTGAAGGAGAGGAACATACAGTTCAATGGGAATAGAACAGTGCAGTGGGAATATTTTTAGATTGCTTTAGCAAAGGGCTGCCACAGATACAATGGGCCAATTGGCCTCCATTTGTGTTGTGTTCCCAAATTCTTGTGGATGAAATGCCAGCTTGCTAGTAGTTTGTAGCTGTATTAGCGGATTACACAACCAAAGCCCAATGACAGCACGGGTGGGAGGAGGTAACATGCTAAGTGAATACTGCTTCACAATGTGCAGCGATTGTTAAGGAGGTCTCGGAAAATTGTTTTCACATCAAGAGCATCTAACTCTAACCTCCTTTATTATGTAAATTGATGTGTTATTTGGTTATAATTTTGCATTTTTTTCTACCCTACTTACTTTAGTTATTTTAGTTGACTCTTATTGGCGAGTCTCAACTCCCTATGCCTTCAAGAGCATCTTGACTGGCTCTGATATCTAGATAGGCTTTCAGTAACATGCCCCGTGATAACAAGTATAAAAAGTTTTCCGTTAATTATTTGTAGCTAATGCAATATCCTAAACCTCTGACTCTCTCTCCTGCCTTTAATGAACATTACAGCATCATAACTTCAGACCTACTTTTAAGTTTAAATTATCTAAAAGTATATAATTTACAAAAGGTGAACTAGTAAATAACTAATCAGTAATATAATGCAAAATATATGTACAACAGCAATCCTTCTTTCTAGCATCTTAAAAGAAAAACAATAGAAGGTCACAAACGAATGACAAACTATTCTTTTGTAGAATAATTTTTAATATTTATTTTTCATGCCGCTATTCCTTTCCCCCGTGGGAGCTGATGCTGGCATGAATTATTCTCCTGAGTATTTCAAACTGATTGAAACAACCACATGCTCCTTTAATATTATTCACAACAGTTACTGGGATGTACTGGATTTGAAAAATGGTCAACCACCTATGAAAATAATTAGCTGGCATACAAACAATTGAACAAGTCACACAAAGTGTGTTTCTTTAAGGAGTACAGAACAAGGGGGCATAATCAAATTAGAACTCGGTCATTCAGGGGTGATGTCAGGAATCACTTTTTCACACAGATGGAAGTGGAAATCTGGAACTCTCTTTCCCAAAAAGCTGTTAAGGCTCAGTCAATTGAAAATGTTAAAACTGCAAGAGATTAATTTTTGTTAGGCAAGGGCATTAAGGATTATGGAACCAAGGTGGGTAGATGGAGTTAAGATCAGCCATGATCTAATTAAAGATCAGGGCCGAGGAGCTGAATGGCCTACTTCTGTTGCCATGTTCTTCCTTTAAGCTTTGCAGACAATAAAACAAAGCTTGGAACTTTTCAATGGGGTTAAGCTTGTTACAAAATTCTGACAACCGCTGGCTTTTGGCTTTCAAATTCCTTGGTGTCGTTTTCAACTTTTGTCGACCTACTGGAAGCAGCGAAGAGGTCGGAACTATTTTGAGGCCCCATGCCGAATTTAAATGGAATCAGCAGGCTGCCCAACCCAAAGCAGCACATTGGATTTAAGCCAGCCCAATATTCGATGGCCCGGAGGCTACCCAGCTGGTAACAAGGTAAGTCCGAGGGGAAGATTAGTGAAGACAAACGTAGGTCTCTTGCAGTCGGACTCAGGTGAATTTATAATGGGGAACAAAGAAATGGCAGACCAATTGAACAAATACTGTGGTTCTGTCTTCACGAAGGAAGGCACAAATAACCTTCCGGATGTACTAGGGGACCGAGGGTCTAGTGAGAAGGAGGAAATGAAGGATATCCTTATTAGGCGGGAAATTGTGTTGCGGAAATTGATGGGATTGAAGGCCGATAAATCTCCGGGGCCTGATTGTCTGCATCCCAGAGTACTCAAGGAAGTGGCCATAGAAATAGTGGATGCATTGGTGATCATTTTCCAATAGTCTATCGACTCTGGATCAGTTCCTATGGACTGGAGGGTGGCTAATGTAACACCACTTTTTACAAAAGGAGGGAGAGAGAAAACGGGTAATTATAAACTGGTTAGCCTGACATCCGTAGTGGGGAAAATGTTGGAATCAATTATTAAGGATGAAATATCAGCGCATTTGGAAAGCAGTGACAGGATCGATCCAAGTCAGCATGGATTCATGAAAGGGAAATGATGATTGATAAATCTTCTGGAATTTTTTGAGAATGTAACTAGTAGAGTGGACAAGGGAGAACCAGTGAATGTGGTGTATTTGGACTTTCACAAGGCCTTTGACAAGGTCCCACATAAGAGATTGGTGTGCAAAATCAAAGCATATGGTATTGGGGGTAATGTACTGGCGTGGATAGAGGATTGGTTGGCAGACAGGAAGCAGAGAGTCGGGATAAACGGGTCCTTTTCGGAATGGGAGGCAGTGACTAGTGGAATGCCGCAGGGCTCAGTGCTGGGACCCCAGCTCTTTACAATATACATTAATGATTTGGATGAAGGAACTTAGCGTAATATCTCCAAATTTGCAGATGACACTAAACTGGGTGGTGGTGTGAGCTGTGAGGAGGATGCTAAGAGGCTGCAGGGTGATTTGGACAGGTTTGGTGAGTGGGAAAATGCATGGCAGATGCAGTATAATGTGGATAAATGTGAGGTTATCCACTTTGGTGGCAAAAACACGAAGGCAGAATTTTATCTGAATGGTGGCAGATTAGGAAAAGGGGAGGTGCAGCGAGACCTTGGTGTCATAGTTCATCAGTCATTGAAAGTTGGTATGCAGGTACAGCAGGCGGTGAAGAAGGCAAATGGCATGTTGGCCTTCATAGCTAGTGGATTTGAATATAGGAGCAGGGAGGTCTTACTGCAATTGTACAGGGCCTTGGTGAGGCCTCACCTGGAATATTGTGTTCAGTTTTGGTCTCCTAATCTGAGGAAGGACGTTCTTGCTATTGAGGGAATACAGCGAAGGTTCACCAGACTGATTCCAGGGATGGCTGGACTGACATATGAGGAGAGACTGGATCAACTGGGCCTTTATACACTGGAGTTTAGAAGGATGAGAAGGGATCTGATAGAAACGTATAAGATTCTGACGGGACGGGACAGGTTAGATGTGGGAAGAATGTTCCCGATGTTGGGGAATCCAGAACCAGGGGACACAGTCTTAGGATAAGGGGTAGGCCATTTAGGACTGAGATGAGGAGAAAAGTTGTTAGCCTGTGCAATTACCTGCCGCAGAGAGTTGTTGATGCCAGTTCATTGGATATATTCAAGAGGGAATTAGATATGGCCCTTACGGCTAAAGGGATCAAGGGGTATGGAGAGAAAGCAGGAAAGGGGTACTAAGGTGAATGATCAGCCATGATCTTATTGAATGGTGGTGCAGGCTCGAAGGGCCGAATGGCCTATTCCTGCACCTATTTTCTATGTTTCTATGAAGGGTCGAGCTCGTAGATAGGGTGGGGACCCTGGGGCAGTAGCGGCCTGCATTATTTTTGTAGAGCTTGGAGGAGCACACCTGCTGGCCACAAAAATGATTTAAAAGTTACCTTCGATCGCAAGTAAAACTAGTTGGGGAGGACACGGTTCACACTCTCACCTGTCCTGTTCTGAACTGGCAATCGGTGCCCTGTGTGCGTTATAGGACCACGGCACTGGATTTTAGGCTTTTCTGATTTCGGGGCGAAAGCGGAGGCGGGGCGGGAAAGTTACCGGCTGGGAATAGTCTGCGCTTTGGTAAGGATATGTTTCGACAACCGGACGCTGCGTCAGGAGACGCAGCACGAAGGGAGGTGTTGTACACTTTTCGTGCGTAATAATGGGAAAATTGTGAACTAAAGAGCCAGACTATGTGCGCTCCGAGAGTAGCCTGGGGCGGCCGGGGGGTGGGGGGGGGGGGGGTGGGGAGGAACCTTAAAAAAAAAAACCATAAAAATATTCCCAAAACATTGCCCACACCACCACAACACAAATCATTAAAAAAATTAAAAGAAGACTCGCACTTACCTTCGGAGTACTTTACCTTTCTCACCGCCGCCGGCATGGCTGCACGCCACTGATTTCCCAGGCGGTCATACTTCCAGGTGGACTAATCAGGCAAAACGCCACAGTACTCCAGATGTCGCAACGAGAGCCGTTGCACACCTGGCGCAGCTCTTCCTGGCGGTGCTGCTCAGCGCCGCAGCAAAAACGGACCGGACGATCACGAAGGGGCGCAGGAGACCTGAACGCCGCCTTTCAAGCCGTTCTGGGGAGAAACCCGGAGCACAAAGGACCGGAAAATCCAGCCCATGATTTTTATATTAAAAAGGGGCCTATCGCTTGAAACAAGCAGACACTTTTGTCGCCCAGCAGTAGGCCCCTGCGAAAGTGGTAGTGTTAACATGGCGGTAAGTCTACAAACCCTCTTTTAAGGCTGTTACCACCAAATTTAAAAATTGATCCCCTTAGGTATGGTGACTGGATTTTAAAGGACTGCCACCATCACAAAATTAGACCAAAAGTAAATAATTTTTGTGATGTGTAACATGTAGAGTTTGTTCATGATTCTACTCCAGGAGTACCATCGTTCTGGGCATCTACGTCATTGTAGCAATCTCGATCCTGTTGGATTTTACTGCAACTGGTGACATGACCCAGTGTAGAAGAGAACAGCAAGAATCACATCCGACCATACCTCAGGTTCCAACTGGTCAACTCTGTAAAGAGATTTTGAATATTGGACTAATGCAGGATATGAAACTCATGACAGCTCCCTGGATAGCAGAAATTGACATGATAAAAGTGGATATTGACATCAGAAACGAACTGCACATAAGCTTTTCTAGTTTTATATGGCACTAGTTGGCCTAACGGAGCCTGAAAGATCACACGTGAGAAATCAGCGATGCCCTGCGTTCTTGGAAATGGTCAGCTTAAGTTCTCTCGCCACTGGATTTAATGTCTGTGGCAGTGGGTACTGTTATATATGTAAACCTGTAAGTACCTTGTTTAACCACCAGAGGGCTCATCCCCTGGAGTCCCAAGGAATCCCAAGGAATCCCACAATCCCTTGGGAGCACCTGTACATAAGGAGGCCTCACAGGCTGGAGAGGCACTTTGGAGACCTGTAATAAAAGACTGCGGTCACGCCTTACTTTGAGCTCACAGTACCTGGTCAGACTCTTTATTCAATACATAACAACTGGTGGCTAGATACAGATGACGAACCCCACCGCAATGATGCAGAGAACAGGGAGCATCCTGGAGAAATTTTCAGAGGGAGATGATTAGGAAACCTTTGTGGAGCGACTCGACCAATACTTCATGGCCAATGAGCTGGAAGGAGAAGCAAACACTGCAAAACGAAGGGCGATTCTCCTCACCGTTTGCGTAGCATCAATGTATGGCCTCATGAAAAATGTGCTTGCTCCAGCAAAACCCACAGAGAAGTTGTATGATGATTTGTGCTCACTGGTCCTGGGGCATCTAAACCCGAAGGAAAGTGTTCTGATGGCGAGGTACCAATTCTACATGTACAAGAGGTCTGAAGGCCAGGAAGTGGCGAGCTACGTCGCCGAGCAAAGATATCTTGCAGGACATTGCGAATTTGAAGGACACTTGGAGCACATGCTCAGGAACTTCTTTGTACTTGGCATTGGCCATGAAGTAATACTTCGCAAACTTTTAACTGTAGAGTAAAGCCATAGCGATAGCCCAAGCAATCATCGCCACCAGTAACAATACCAAATAAATCTCTCAGCACACGAGCGCTGCTGCAAGTACTGTGAACAAAGTAATGTTGTTTGCGAATCATAATGTACAGGGCAGGTCTTACATGCCTGCAGCTGCATGTCCGCAGATGTCTCAGAGTCCACCATCAAGGGTGGTGAATACAAGGCCATTAGCACGTTTTTGGCGCTGCGGGGGTAATCATCATTTCCATTCATGTTGCTTCAAAGAATACGTTTTCAAGGTCTGTGGAACAATGGGACACCTCCAATGCATGTGCAGGTGAGCTGCAAATCCTGCTAATCCTGCAAACCACCATGTCGCAGAGGAGGACAGATCCATGGTGGGTCACGACGAAGCAGAGCCTCAGACCGAGGAGACAGAGGTATATTGGGTTCACACAGTTACCACAAAGTGTTCCCCCGATAATGCTGAAGGTTGAATTAAATGGACTCCCGGTGTCAATGGAGCTGGACACGGGTGTGAGCCAGTCCATTATGAGCAAAAAGACTTTCGACAAATTGTGGTGCAGCAAGGCCTCAAAGCCAGTCCTGACTCCCATTCATACTAAACTGAGAATGTACACAAAGGAACTGATCCCTGTAATTGGCAGTGCTACTGTAAATGTCTCCTACGATGGAGCGGTGCACAAGTTAACACTCTGGGTGGTACCGGGCAATGGCCCCACGCTGCTCGGCAGGAGCTGGCTGTGGAAGATATGCTGGAACTGGGACGACATCTCAGCGCTCTCATCCGTCGACGACACTTCATGTGCCCAGGTCTTAAACAAGTTCCCCTCGCTGTTCGAACCAGGCATCGGGAAGTTTTAAGGAGCAAAAATGCAGATCCACCTGATTCCATGGGCGCGGCCCATCCATCACAAGGCGAGAGCAGTACAGTACATGATGAGAGAGAGGGTGGAGATCAAGCTGGACTGGCTGCAACGAGAGGGCATAATTTCGCCGATCAAATTCAACGAGTGGGCCAGTCCGATTGTTCCAGTCCTCAAGGGAGATGGCACCGTCAGAATCTGTGGTGATTACAAAGTAACTATCAATCGTTTCTCCCTGCAGGATCAATACCCACTACCAAAGGCAGATGACCTTTTTGCGACGCTAGCAGGAGGAAAGACGTTCACGAAGCTGGACTTGACCTCGGCCTACATGACGCAGGAGCTGGAGGAATCATTGAAGGGCCTCACCTGCATCAACACGCACAAAGGTCTCTTCATTTACACAGATGCCCTTTTGGGATTCGATCGGCCGCGGCGATATTCCAGAGGAACATGGAAAGCTTACTGAAGTCAGTCCCGTGCACCATGGTCTTCCAGGACGACATCTTGGTTACAGGTCGGGACACTGTCAAGAATCTGCAGAACCTGGAGGAGGTTCTTAGTCGGCTTAATCGCGTTGGGCTCAGGTTAAAACACTCGAAGTGTGTTTTCCTGGCACCTGAAATGGAGTTCCTGGGGAGAAGAATCGTGGCGAACGGCATCAGGCCCACCGATTCGCAGACGGAGGCAATCGAGAATGCACCGAGACCACAGAACGTGGAGGAGCTGTGGTCGTTTCTAGGACTCCTGAACTATTTTGGTAACTTCTTACCGGGTCTTAGCACACTGGTAGAACCACTGTACTCTTTACTGCGTAAAGGAGATGAATGGGTATGGGGTAAAAGCCAAGAAAATGCCTTTGTAAAAGCTAGAAAACTGTTATGCTCAAACAAATTGCTTGTGTTGTATGATCCATGTAAGCGTTTGGTACTAGCATGTGATGTGTCGTCATATGGTGTCGGGTGTGTGTATTGCAACAAGTTAATGAATCTGGGAAATTGCAACCGGTTGCTTATGCATCCAGAAGTCTGTCTAAGGCTGACAGGGCCCTCAGCACAATCGAAAAAGAAGCGTTAGCGTGTGTTTATGGGGTAAAGAAAATGCATCAATATCTGTTTGGGCTCAAAATTGAATTAGAAACCGACCATAAGCCACTGATATCCCTCTTTTCTGAAAGTAAGGGGATAAATACGAATGCATCGGTCCACATTCAGAGATGGGCATTCACGTTGTCCGCATACAACTATGCCATCCACCACTGGCCAGGCACAGAAAACTGTGCCGATGCTCTCAGTAGGCTGCCATTGACTACCACAGGGGTGAAGATGGCACAGCCCGCAGATTTAGTTATGGTAATGGAAGCATCCGAGAGAGGGAGCAATCACCTGTTATCGCCCGACAGATTAGAACCTGGACGAGCCAGGTCCCCTTACTGTCCTTAGTAAAAAATTGTGCGCTCGACGGGAGTTGGTCTAGTGTCCCGTTAGAAATGCAGGAAGAAATAAAGCCGTACAGCGGCGCAAAGATAAAATGTCTATAGAGGCAGACTGCCTTCTATGGGGTAATTGGGTAGTGCTACCAAAAAAGGGCTGGGACACCTTCATTAGTGATCTCCACAGTATCCACCCAGGCATTGTAATGATGAAAGCGATAGCCAGATCGCACGTGTGGTGGCCCGGTATCGATGCAGACTTAGAGTCTTGTGTGCACAAATGTAACACATGTTCACAATTAAGCAATGCACCCAGGGAGGCGCCACTAAGTTTATAGTCTTTGCCCTCCAAACTGTGGTCTAGGATCCATGTCGACTATGCAGGCCCGTTCTTGGGAAAAATGTTCCTAGTGGTTGTAGATGCGTACTCCAAATGGATTGAATGTGAGATAATTTTGGCAAGCACATCCGCTGCCACCATTGAAAACCTATGGGCCATGTTTGCCACGCACGGCCTGCTTGACGTCCTTGTGAGTGACAATGGGCTGTGCTTCACCAGTGCCGAGTTCAAAGAGTTCATGACTCGTAATGGGATCAAACATGTCACATCTGCCCCGTTTAAACCAGCGTCCAATAGTCAGGCAGAGAGAGCAGTGCAAACAATCAAGCAGAGCTTGAAGAGGGTAACTGAAGGCTCACTGCAGACTTGCCTATCCTGAGTCCTGCTTAGTTACCGCACAAGACCCCACTCGCTCACTCGGGTTCCTCTTGCTGAACTGCTCATGAAAAGGGCACTTAAGACAAGGTTCTCGTTAGTCCACCCTGATCTACACGAACAGGTAGAGAGCAGGCGGCTTCAACAGAATATATATCATGATCATGCAAATGTGTCACGCGAAATCGCGATTAATGATCCTGTATGTGTGTTGAACTATGGACAAGGTCTCAAGTGGCTTCCCGGCACTGTCGTGGCTAAAGAGGGAAGTAGGATGTTTCTGGTCAAACTTTCAAATGGAAAGTTTGACCAGAAACAGAAAACACTTTGATCAAACCAAACTCAGATTCACAGATTATCCAGAGCAACCCACAATAGACTCTACCTTTTTAGACCCTCCAACACACACACCAGTGGCAACCGACCCAGCGGTTGACCACAAAGCAGAACCCATCACCCCGCAGCAGCTCAGCAGGACTCACCACGCCAGACAGCCCAGCAAGGCCAGCTGCACAGCAGCCCAGCGAGGGCCCAACAAAATGACTCACCAAAATCAGCATTTGCACCGAGACGATCTACCACCGAAAGTAAGGTCCCAGATCGACTCACATTGTAACTAGTTACACTATTGACTTTGGGAGGGCAGCGGAGTGTTGTTTTATATATATATATAAACCTGTAAATACCTTGTTTAACCATCAGAGGGCTCATCCCCTAGAGTCCCAAGGGATCCCTTGGGAACACCTGTACATAAGGAGGCTACTCAGGCTGGAGAGGCACTCTGGAGACCTGTAAAAAAGGACTGCGGTCACACCTTACTTTGAGGTCACAGTATTTGGTCAGACTCTTTATTCAATATTAAACAGGTACCAGCCAAAAAAATCCAGTAGAGCTCCTAGTTCCTTGCATGCCACCTTGGATTTCACTTTGAGAACCAATACCTACAGGTCAGAAAATGGCATTGATCGAGGTCGTGAAGTTGGCTGCAAACAAAGCCCAAGGATGTTGGCCATTGACTCTACAAGGAGAAAATTAGAAATAAGCAGCACATAACAAAGGGCAATTTTCTCTCTTTGCACTCTTCCCTTCATGGAAGAAATGATTAATATAGAGAAAGGAATTGACCTCAGATTCAACTTCATTGAGGCAATCATGGAGCATCTTATTATTTTGAAGTATGGAGGGATGACACAAGAGAAGTTGCTGATGCCAAAGAAAAGGCTGACATAGCTAAAAAGAAAATATGCAACGGAAAATACAATTTATAAAATAAATACAGGAGTTGTTTGACAGGCATACAAAATGTTTGGCACACCAAGTAATGGGAGCATCCAAAGTAGCCAAAAATGTCTATTGTTGGACAAAGCAATGAAAACCGAGCACAGACATAATTTTCTGCTATAAACATAAAAGGGATAAAAACCAAGAAATTTGAAACGTAGGAAAAATAAATATTAAAGAATTAAATAAATGACTAGAGCTAAGCTGGACATGTGTTGGATACAATTGTCAAGGATTCATTTACTGGACTTGATTATTTTAAAGGCTATTATATCTTGGCTGCTTAACTGCAGATGCATTCATTCATCATGTTGTTTAATCTGTGCAGTACCAGGAGACTAGTGAAAATCAGGAATAGTTCAAGCACCAAAAAGATGAGGAATTGCTCAGGAAGTTGGATAACTGGGGACAATTCACATTCAGATCTATATTCTTCGTAATATTAACTGTATTACTAACAAAAAGTGTCTAAATCAATCAAATTTGACAAGAAGCAGAAGGTGATTTTTGAAGCTCCTGGTTGGAGCAGAAACATAGTTACAAAGGGAGCAATGATCTTCGGGGCCAGAATGTATTTGTTTTCAAGGATCTGACTAAAGCCTTTAATTGCGTCAGGCACAGACTTAATAACAATGGCAACTTACATTTCTATACAGCCTTTTGCCTGGCAGGGGAGAGACCATGATCAAGAAGGTGGTTCTCCCAGGTCGAGGCTAGCCCATTGCACTTTGGGTGTGCTGATGCCTGCGAAGTCCCCAAATGCGGGATACTTGACGGCAAAATTTGTGGTTGTAGGAATACAAGAGGCCTCCGGCCTACGAGCACCATCGGAGCAGGCCGGCGAGCAGAAGGAGTAACGTGGCGGCATACCACCCCAGGGAGCAGCACCTGCTGGAGCAGGAAATCAATGGCAGCGAAGAGGGCAACTGGATTGGATGTCATCAAGATCCAGGTCACTGATTGGAGCATGGGCAGGTACTGCAGGACCGGCAAGATCAGGGCAAAGGAGCGGCGAGAGATTGTAGAGGGATGTGATTGGGGCCAAGGAGAGGTGTGAGTTCAGGGTCCAGAAGAGGCGAGGGCCCAGGGGCAGCACAGGCCAGCCCACACTGCGATATGCGAGTGCACTAGGTCCATGCAGTAGAGCTGGTCTCCAGTCATCTTGATTCGTCCTTGCCACTGGACCAAGACCTAGCTCTATCAAGCCCATGTGGTGGCTGGTGTGCAATGGCCACCACACGTTAAAAAAATCCACGCACAGGCATCTTCCAACCTTCAAGATTCAGTTCAGGACCTGGAATATTAGGTCCTTCATTGAAACACCTATGAATCTTTTGGCATGGAAGCAAGTCATCCTCAATTCGAGGGACTGCCTATGATGATGACAGCCTTTTGATGCAGAAAACCATCCAAAAAGCACTTCACAGAGCTGTAATCAAAAAGATGAACGCCAAAGAAGATATTAGGAGGAGTGACCCAAAAGCTTGATTGAAGAAGAGTATTTTAAGGAGGGTCTTAAAGGAGGAGAGGGAGGTGGAAGGGAAGAGGGACTGAAGCAGGGAATTCCAGAGCACCAGCCTCTCTCTGCTGATGGCACAGCCAACAATGATGGGGCAAAGATGGGAGGGGATGCACAAGAGGCCAGATTCAGAGTGTCCTGGCCAGTGAGTTCAGAGGGTGGGTTGAGGGGCTGGAAAGATAGGGAGGGGTGAGGTCATGAAGGGATTTAAATACAAGGTTGAGAATATTAAATTGGAAATCTCAAGGACTGGAATCCAACCAGGCCAGAGAGTTCAGGGGTATTGGGCAAGTGGGACTTGGTACAGGATAAGAAAGAAGAAGCAGATTTTTGGATGAGTTGAAGTTCACAGAGGATGGAGGATGGAAGGACAGCCAGGAGAGCACTGTACATTCAAGCCTGGAGGTGACAAAGGCAGGGATGGATGAGGCCATCCTATGTATGATATATCAGATATTCAGTCCTTTCAAGTGAAATTGCAATTGCAGCTGGTCGTAGCACTGTGATGGAGAAATCTAGCAGTGAAAAACAATGAAAAATTTCAGAAAAAACAAAGGCTTGACAAAAGCTGCAAGTAATGCAACTGCAAACATGTGGCATTTAAAAAACACAGAGGATCAAATGTCAACAGGAAACAGTATAGCACACCTTTAAAGATTCAGCTCCAGAACGTACGTTCCTGCCAGCACCCATTTTATATAGACGCACAAAGCTGTCAATGCATCTTTGGTGAGAAACACGGGAAACTTCTTCACATGAATCTATGTGGATTTGGAAGCTTTAAATAGCTCTTGTATGCTTTGTGCAAGAGCTTCTCTGCAAATTTTGTAATACAACCAAAAAATCATATAGCTAATAAACAGGCTTACGGTCTTTTGCCCAATTCTCGGAACTCATTTCTTCGGTCAGTACCTGGGCTACTGGTACACCCAATTGGAAAATCTACTAATATATGGAAACATAAGCACTGACATTCTGTATTGCACTTTCAGTCCCTCAAGCCTGATCCGCCATTCAGTCCCATCCTGGCTGATCTGTATCTTAACTCCATCTACACACCATGGTTCTGTAACCCTCAATTCCCTTGCCTAACAAAAATCTATCATTCTCAGTTTTGAAATTTTCAATTGACCTAACCTCAACAACTTTTTGTGGGAAGAGAATGCCAGATTTCCAATACCCTTTGTGTAAAGAAATGCTTCAGTACATCAGCCCTGAATGCCCTACCTCTAATTTTACGGTTCTGGACTCCCTCACCCGAGGAAATAGTTTCTCTCTATCTATCCCATCAACTCTTTAATCATCTTAGATGAGTTGATGAAATGTATGTTGGTTGGTGGGAAGGGTTGGCTACAGTGTGCGCCAGATAAGGACAGAAGCCATTTGCCCTGAATTTGGATGTTAAACATGTTTGAGGTTCTCTCATGCCATTGTGATAAATCCCTTATTTGCAGCCTGCAAAGTGTTACGCTCTTTCAAAATGAAGTTATCAAAGTAGAGACACGTAATACAAGCAAATCTGTTTTGCACATTCCCTGTCCAATGCTGAAATCAAACGTTTTCTGCTAGTGTTACCATACCTTCTTTTCGTAACAAGACCAGTTGCTTAATGAGAGTAATGTACTGAGAGTAAAATGGACTAAAATTAAGCCCACTGCATAATATTTAAATAACATTTAATGTGCAACATGTGGAAGCTATATTTTAAGCAAACTGACAGCATGCCATTTAAAATAAGATCAATATGAACAAACTATTTGATTTCCCCCCTCCCCTCACAGTAGCGTGCTTGTAATATGTTTAGTAGAACATGATAAAGGGTGTCCTACTGAAAACAGTCCGATTTAGTGGTTGTAAATTTATACCTCGGAAAGCCAATTGGAATGGAATGCTGGTTAGTTGAGCTGTATAGATTTTGTTTTGGAAAAGCTGATTGATCAGGTCCTGATCAATTAGACTCCCCACTGAAAATGGATTTTATAGCATCTGACTGAAGCCATGGAATAGTCTCCACCAACACTTTGATATCCACTGGAAGCTGAAGTATGGAGTTCTCTGGCAGCGTGCTTAACAATTCATCTGATCACAAAGATATTCTTAAAGTTCCTACAATCGGGCCCAATTTTCCCCAACCACTTTTTTCAGCGCACTTACTCTAAATGCAGCGACTTTGCGTGTTGCGAATGGCGCCGAAAAAAAGTGGCCCATCTTGCCCGCTCTGCAGAGTCTCCGGTGTCCCAGCGTGGCGTACATAGCGCAGTGGGGGGGCAGAGCAACAGCCCAGTGCAGAAAACACTTCCGGCATCTGCGCGCATGCTCCTCGCCCTCCCAGCGTGTCCTGCGGGCTGTGAGCAGGACTCGATGCTCACAGCCCCTATCCCTGGCCGAAGGGATGCCCCGATGTTCGCCTGGTGAGTGGGGAATATCCTGCAGTATTTAGTCAAGGTCGCTCAGAGTTGTCAGAAATTGAATGCATCATAAACAAAATATAAAAGTTGGGAATTTGGGTAAAAGTTGGGAATTTGGTAAGTGGGAATTTGGTGCAGAGGGAAAGGAGGTTCTGTTTTTTAGCTTCAATAATTGTAGTGGTTCATGTTACATATTTAAATATTTCATATAATCTACCTATAGCTTAAACTAGATCAAGTAATGAGTTAAAAAACTATAAGCTAAGTTGATTAAATATTGAAAGGTTGTTTGTCCTGGCTGAGATTATCCATTTTGGACCCAAGAAAGATGGATCAGAATAAATGGTGTGAAGCTCAGAACTGTGGTGCTTTAAATGTACTAACCTGCGCTGAATTCTTAACTGCCCGCAATGTTTTTCAGAGCTGGCCACATACTCTGACCTATGTTGATTTGGAGTAAGTTTTAGTGGCCAAAATGGCATAAATGGCCAAAACTGGCATAAGTAGCTGGGAACGCCCCCTTTTGAAAAAAAAACTCAACTAAAAAAAATCGTACCAAACTGAGTTACTCTGGAGCAAGTTTATTGGGGAAAATGCCTTTTTTTTTTAAACTTACGCCAGTAAAACCAACTTACTCCAAAAAAAATTGGAGCAAATCATGGCCAAAATTGGGGCCATTGAAAGTAATGTTTACTTTACGAAGCTCACTCTTCAGGGAAAATCTATCGTGGATTGAAATTTTTCTTGGGTCGTAGCGCAGAACAGGCGGTGGCTCATTGACCACCTGTGATATGCCCCAGCCAGTATTCAACGCTATAGACTGCAATGGAACGGAGTATCAGGTGGGCGATCGATATTGATGCTGCTGCTTATTTACAGTCAATAACAACAACTTGTATTTATATAGTGCCTTTAACGCAGTGAACCGTCCAAAGGCGCTTCACAGGACCATTATGAGATAAAAAATTTGACACCATGCCGCGTAAGGAAAAATTAGGACAGGTGACCAAAAGCTTAGTCAAAGAGGTAGGTTTTAAGGAGTGTCTTGAAGGAGGAAAGAGGGGTAGAGAGGCAGAAAGGATTAGGGAGGGAATTCCAGAGCTGAGGGCCGAGGCAAAAGAAGGCACGGCCACCAATGGTTGAGCGATTTTCATCAGGGATACTCAAGGAGGAAGAATTAGGCGAGCGCAGTCATCTTGAGGGCGGTTTTGGGGCTGGAGGAGATTACAGAGATGGGGAGGGGAGAGGCCATGGAGGGATTTGAAAACAAGGATGAGAATTTTGAAATCGGGACATTGCTTAACCGGGAGCAAATGTAGATCGACGAACAGTGGGGTGATGGGTGAGCGGGACTTGGTGCGAGTTAGGACACGAGCAGCCGAGTTTGGGATCACCTCTAGTTTACATAGGGTAGAATGTGGGAGTCTAGCCAGGAGTGCATTGGAATAGTCAAGTCTAGAGGTAACAAAGGCATGGATGAGGAAACAACATCAAAGTTAGCTCGTTAGTATCTTAATTACCTATCGGTCCAGCCAATTCAAAAAAAAAATTGCGGTCAGCAGTGAAGCAAAGGTATTCGCTGCTGGCCCTGAAGTATCTTCCGCAGAAGGATCTCGCAATCTGTGTGTCGAGAACTTGGAGTTTTCTGACTTACAATTCAGTTCAATGGAGCTTAAGGGGGATCCCTTTTTCAAACTGCTGTGAACAGGCTGTCTCAGCAGCCAGTCAAAAGACAGAATTCTCACAGGCAGCAAACAAGGAAGTGAGAACATAAGAACATAAGAATTAGGAACAGGAGTAGGCCATCTAGCCCCTCGAGCTGCTCCGCCATTCAACAAGATCATGGCTGATCTGGCTGTGGACTCAGCTCCACTTACCCGCACGCTCTCGTTACCCTTAATTCCCTTATTGGTTAAAAATCTATCTATCTGTGATTTGAATACAGTCAATGAGCTAGCCTCAACTGCTTTCCTGGGCAGAGAATTCCACAGATTGACAACCCTCTGGGAGAAGAAATTCCTTCTTAACTCGGTTTTAAATTGGCTCCCCCGTATTTTGAGGCTGTGCCCCCTAGTTCTAGTCTCCCCGACCAGTGGAAACAACCTCTCTGCCTCTATCTTGTCTATCCCTTTCATTATTTTAAATGTTTCCATAAGATCACCCCTCATCCTTCTGAACTCCAACGAGTAAAGACCCAGTCTACTCAATCTATCATCATAAGGTAACCCCCTCATCTCCGGAATCAGCCTAGTGAATCGTCTCTGTACCTCCTCCAACCTTAAGTAAGGTGACCAAAACTGCACGCAGTACTCCAAGTGCGGACTCACCAATACCCTATATAGTTGCAGCAGGATCTCCCTGCTTTTGCACTCCATCCCTCTCGCAATGAAGGCCAACATTCCATTCGCCTTCATGATTACCTGCTGCACCTGCAAACTATCCTTCTGTCATTCATGCACAAGGACTTGTAAATGTCTTGTGTGTGTCATCCAGGTCGGGTGGCACGGATACATGTTTTATGTTTTCGCAGGTAAACTCAAAAGAGTTTCATGCACAAGGACCAATTGTGGAGCAGTGGAGGCGTGTCCTGCTGAGTTGGAGCTGTGAGCAGTGAGGAGAGCAGCTATCAACTTTTGCTCCTGCCTGGAGAGCCCTGAGACTAGTCCAGGAAGAGAAGGAAGAAAGGGGCTTCACCTTCAACTTTACCCAGAGGGAGAGGAGGAGAACAGAAAACTTTGAACAACTTTTAACATTCTGCAAAGAGTTGGAGAGAGGGGGAAAAGACCAACAACATCCAGTGTGGAAGGAGGGAGATTCTACATTTCAACAGGTGGGTGTTGGTGCATTTCCCAAAAAGACTTTGTTATATCGGTGGGGGGAGGAAAGAAGACCACTGAGGGCCGGAACATCGCGGGGGGTGTGTGTGTGTGGTAGTGTGCGTGGGGGCCGTGCTTACAACTAGGCCCCCCCCCACAATTGGAACCCCCCCCCACCCCCCCACATTTGCCTAGCCTGGAATAGCTGGAGCTACCAGGCTGAAGATTGTTTAATCACCCAATTAACATCGTTAAGAGTGTGTGCCTGGTGGCTCTAGCTATCCCAGGTGAAGACGTCTTCTCCCCTCACCTGAAGACCATCCCAAAGACTGTGTTTGTGTTTTTGCCATCTGGGGAGTGCACCCACCCACAGCTGCGAGGGGAGACCTGCCCTTGCAGCCCCCCCCCTTCCCACCCCCCCCTCTCTCTCTCCGTTACCCTCTGTTTCTCCCCTCTCTCTCTGAGAACCCTTTTCTTCCTAAATTTAAAAAAAAACCCAATTAAGACAACTGAGCAGAGGGAGCAAGGCCTCTCCCCAATTGCCAACGAGGGGAGAGGTGCCTCGTTAAGGGCTCCTCTGCTCAGTTAAATATACGAGGCCATTAAAGACGATTAAGGCCTGTGACTTTGGGGTGGGTGTAGCCCTTAAAGGGACCCCGTGATGGCGACCCCATCCACGCCGGTGGCAGGGCCAGCGAAGACGTATGCGCAGGTGGCAACCGCTTCCACGGCACCTCCTGCGCCACCCGCTGCCCTGCCACCTTTCAGATTAATTACGAAGAAACACGGGGTCAAGAGCTACACTCACCCCACAATGACCATCGAGGAGTGCGTGCGGGCGATGGCTGGGGTAGTCGGCCCCTCGGCCATTGTCGCAGCCTCCAAGATGTCTGGGAAGGCTGTTTTCTTCCTGGGGTCGGAGCGGGCGGTGTCCCTGGCCCTCGAAAAGGGGCTCATGGTGGGCGGGACGTTCCTGCCGGTGGATCCTCTCGAGGCCACCGCGCAGAGGGTCATCGTGTCGAACGTCCCGCCCTTTGTTCCCGCTGAGCTCCTCCTCCCTCACCTACAACAACTGGGGGAGGTAAGGTCGGGGATCAACCCCATACCGCTCGGCCTCAGGGAGAACAGCCTGCGCCACGTGTTCTCCTTCCGCCGCCAGCTCTTTGTCCGGCTGGCGCGGGAGGAGACAACGGAGGGGAACTTTAATGTGGTGCACGAGGGGACTGCCTACCGCGTCTTTTGGACGTCGGACGGCGTGCGGTGCCATGCCTGCAGGGAGGTGGGGCATGTTCGTAAGAACTGCCCCGCCTCCAAGGCCGCCAAACCACCGAAGGCGGCCAAGGCTGGCGCCGCCGCCACCCCTCCCCCGAGTTGCGTCCGCGTGCCGGGAGCCGTAGGTGCGCGGGCATCATCGGAGGCCTTTGTTTTCAGGGCCTCCGGCGGGGGGGAGGGAGAGCGTCCGACCGGAAAGAAGGCGCGGAAGAAGGCAAAACATCAAGAGGCGGGTCCCCTCGGTGCACCAGATAATTTGACCACCGCGCTCAGCCCAACCCAGTCACCGGCGAGCGCGTGGTGCCCCGAGCCCGTGCCCGAGCCCTTGAATAACACCACAGAGGGGCCCGGGCGCGGGAAAGGAAAGGAAAAGGGGGGGGCGGAGCGGGAGGCCTCGGCAGACATGGGGGTCTCCCTGCCTCCGCGCGCCCCCAGGAACAAAAGGAGGCGCGGCTCCGATGAGGCGGAGGGGGAACAACATCCCTCCGCGGAGGAGTCGGTGCCCGCCGCGTGTCCCGCGTCCCCCACCAGCGCTCCCAAATTGCGCTGCAGGCGCGAAGAGTCTGTCCCCGGGGAGGGTGAGGCAGTCGAGGCTGCCCAGCCGCTGCCTCCTGGGGATGAAGTGGAAGATCTGCCTGTCGTGGGGGGCGTGGGGCCAGCGGAAGAATGCATTGCCGCCGGGCCGGGCGTCCCGGGGACTGAGGCGGGCGGGGCCGAAAAGGCCGAACCTGAGCCCGCCCAGCCAATACCCAACTTCCCCCGGGAGTCGCTCGACCCGGCAGAAACACGAACTGATTTTAATGAAACTGTAGATGCTGGGCCGGGGGGTGGCAGCGGGGAGGGGGAGGAACACCCACCCTCGCCCCTTACTTTGGAGCTGGTGCACTTGGGGAGCCTGGGGATTTCCCATGGCCGGGTCTCTCCTTGTTCCCCGGTTCCTGGGGCGGAGGGGGAACCCCTTCCGCTGTCATTTCCCGACCCAGCACCATTTTTAAAAGAGCCCAGTGGGGACTCCTCTGCCGACGATCCTGGGGGTGGGATCGGGGCAGTGCCAGGGCCGGTTGGAGCGGCCGGTTCATTTGCCATACCTTGTGCGGTCGATGGGCTGGCTGCTGGCGGCCACCTCCCGGAGGAGGACGGGGACTCGGTGGGGGACGCGGGAGAAGAACTAGAGACCACCGCCAGGGAGGCGGTGGATCTGCTCGCGGCCGCCGCTGAGGCCCTCCTCATTCCTGCAAAGGAACTCCGGGACTTTTTGGCCCAGAGCCGGGGTCGCCGCGACCAAGCCCGACTGGCCCTGGAAAAATGGTCCGAGCCGGAGCTGATCAAGGGGTCTGTCCGCGCCGCCGTTAAAACCTTGGCCGCGGGCGGGCCCTTGACAAAGGAGCAGCACCTTGAGCTGCGCGAGCTCGAGGGACTCCTCGCTGGGCTGCGGAGGAAGCGGAGTTCAACAAAAGACTCCGCTCCCTCCCCCACAATAGGTTAAGGTAGAGGTTGCACTATGCTTTTGCCATGAAGATAACCATAGCCAGCCTCAACATCAATGGCGGCAGAGGGGCACGCCGTAGATTTGACAATTTTTCGCTCCTGCGGGAGGGGAAATATGCGGTGTGCTTCCTGCAAGAAACCCACACCGTTCCGGGAGACGAAGCCACGTGGCTCCTGGAATGGCAAGGAGAGGTCCGCATGAGCCACCTCACCGCCATTTCTAGTGGGGTGGCCATCTTGCTGGGCCCGCATTTTCAGCCGGAGATCTTGGGGGTCGAGGAGCCCGTGCCAGGCCGCTTGCTGCACGTAACGGTTCGCCTGGGGGACGTGCCGCTCCATCTCGTGAACGTGTACGCCCCTCAGCCCGGCCCGCAGCAAACGCGCTTCTTTGAAGAGGTGTCCGCTCTTCTTGGCTCCGTCGACGTCGGCGACTGCATTGTCCTCGGGGGGGATTTTAACTGCACCCTCGAGGCGAGGGACCGCTCCGGTGCCCCGCAGTGCATGACGGCGATGGAGAAGTTGAGGGACCTGGTCGGGTCCTTCGACTTGGTGGACGTCTGGCGAAATCTCCATCCCGACTCCAGCGCCTTTACTTGGGTGAGGCCTGGAGTAGGATGGTCTAGAGTCGACCGCCTTTACGTGTCTCAGGCGTACGTTTCCTGCGTCCCGGCGGCCTCCATGCGGCCGGTGCCGTGCTCGGACCACCACCTGGTGTGGGCGGAGCTCGCGTCGCTCCGCGCGAGGACGGGGTCCGCGTACTGGCACTTTAACAACCGGCTGCTGGAGGACGTGCGGTTCCAGGACTCGTTCCGTCGATTCTGGTCCGACTGGAGAAGGAAGCAGGGGGGCTTCCCCTCCTTGAGGCTATGGTGGGACGTGGGCAAGGCTCACGTCCGCGTCTTCTGTCAAGAGTACGCGAGGGGGTCGACCAAGAGGCGGGCGGCCAGAGTCGGGCGCCTAGAAAAAGAGGTGCTCGACCTGGAAGCCCGTCTCGGTCAAGTCGTCCAGGACCCGGCCCTGCGGACGGTGTACGAAGCGAAGAAGGCCGCGCTGAAGGACCTGCAGCTCGTCGGGTCCCGAGGCGCGTTCGTGAGGTCGCGGATCCGGTTCCTGCGGGATCTGGACCGCGGCTCCCCCTTCTTCTACTCGCTGGAAAAAAGGCAGAGTGTCCGTAAGCAGCTCTTGACGCTGCTGGCCGACGACGGCTCTCTCGTCTCGGATCCGGAGGGCGTCAACAACAGGGTCCGTGAATATTACGGGGCTCTGTTCTCTCCGGATCCGTCCAGCGAGGAAGCGCGTAGAGTTTTGTGGGAGGACCTGCCGAAGGTCAGCCCGGAGGGCGCCGAAAATCTGGAAGCTCCGCTAAGCCTGGCGGAGCTGACCGGTGCCCTCGCCCGGCTCTCGAGGGGAAAATCCCCGGGGCTGGACGGGCTGACCGTGGAGTTCCACAGGGCGTTCTGGGACGTCCTGGGGAGCGACTACGCGCGGGTCCTGGGGGAAAGTCTGGCGACCGGGGAGATGCCCCTCTCTTGGCACAGGGCAGTCATCGTCCTGCTGCCTAAGAAGGGCGATCTCCGCCTCCTTAAGAACTGGCGCCCGGTCTCCCTCCTCAGCACGGACTACAAAATCTTCGCCAGGGCGATGTCTGCTCGCCTTGGTGCCGTGCTGGACCACATGATCCACCCCGACCAGTCCTACACGGTCCCGGGCCGGACAATCCACGATAACATCCATCTGGTCCGGGACCTCATCCATTGTTCCCAGGAGGCTGGTCTGTCGGTCGCCTTCCTATCCCTCGACCAAGAGAAGGCGTTCGACAGGGTGGATCACGACTATCTGCTCGGAACTCTGCGCGCTTTCGGGTTCGGGACGCATTTCGTCGCCCGGATCCGACTTTTGTACGCCGCCGCGGAGTGTCTGATTAAGGTTAACGGGTCCTTGACGGCGCCCCTTCGCTTTAGGAGAGGGGTGCGCCAGGGATGCCCCATGTCCGGCCAGTTATATGCTGTTTGCGTGGAGCCTTTCCTGCGCCTCCTGCGGACGAGGTTGACGGGACTGGCTCTGCAAGGGCCGGGCGTGGAGGTCGTCCTCTCGGCTTACGCCGATGACGTGCTCCTCGCGGTAGAGGATCCCGCTGACCTGCGGAGGATGCGTGAGTGCCAGGAGATTTACTCGGCCGCGTCCTCCGCCAGGATCAACTGGAAGAAATGTTCCGGACTCCTGGTGGGTCAGTGGCGGGTGGACTCCCTGCCGGAGGAGCTCAGGCCTTTTGCCTGGAGCACGACCCATCTCCTCTATCTGGGAGTCTACCTTAGCCCCGATGAGGGAGCCTGGCCGGCGAACTGGCAGGAGCTGGAGGCCAAGGTCGCCGCTCGCCTAGGGCGCTGGACAGGACTGCTCCGAGTGCTGTCCTACAGGGGTCGAGCGCTAGTCATAAACCAGCTGGTGGCCGCAATGTTGTGGTACCGGCTGGTCACTTTGACCCCTCCCCCTGCGTTTGTCGCCAAGATACAGAAGAAGCTGGTGGACTTCTTCTGGAACAACAGGAAGCACTGGGTCTCTGCCGCGGTCCTGAGTCTCCCGCTTGAGGAGGGCGGTCAGTCGTTGGTGTGCGTCAGCGCCCAGCTCGCGACTTTCCGTCTTCAGACCCTGCAGAGATACCTTTACGTCGAGCCCCCTCCTAGGTGGTGTGCTCTGGCGAGGTATTTCTTCCGCCAGCAGCTCGACCTCAATTATGACACGCAGCTCCTGTTTGTGAACTTGGGGGGTGCCAGGACCGCCCTCCGGGAGCTGCCTGTCTTTTACAGGGAACTCATCAGGGTCTGGAACAAAGTCTCCACCAAGCGCAGCTCTCCGCCGGCTGGAGTGGCGGCCGTCCTGCAGGAGCCGCTGCTCGGGAATCCGTACCTCCACGGCCGAGGTTTTATGTGGCGGTCGGAAGAGAGGGCTGTGGCTGGTGAGGTGACCAGGGTCAGGGACCTGCTCGATGGCGGAGGAGCGGGCTGGATGGCGCCAGACACGCTGGCGCAGCGCCTAAATTGTGCAAACGTCCGCCACGCAGCCGATGCCATCGAGTCGCTAAAAACAGCTCTGGGCCCTGACTCCGTTAGGTGCATCGAGGAGGCTCAGGCACGTGGGGAGATCCCGTCCGAACTGACCCCCGTCCGGACGGAATTCCTCATCGGCGCCAAACCCCGGAACCTCCCTCGGGGGCCGGCGCCTCACAACTTGAGCCGCCTCGGGGAAATCCCCTCCGTGCCTTTCAGTTCCGCGCGGAGGGGTTTCCTGTACGGGCTGCTCCTGCACACCCTCAACTTTGCCATCCTCGCCGGCCGTCCGGACACGCCATGGCGTACCATCTTGCCGTCCGGAGGAGGCGGGGGTCCCCGATGGAGGGCACTCTACGCAGGGGTCCTCCCACTATTCATCGGGGACTTGGCCTGGAGGGTGGTGCACGGAGCAGTGCCGTGCAACAAATTTTTAAGCCGGTTCACGGACTCCCAGGCCGCCTGCAATTTCTGCGGTCTGGAGGAGTCCGTGTTCCATGTTTTTATTGAATGCACAAGGTTGCAGCCCCTGTTCCACTATTTGAAGGGGCTGCTCCTGAAATTCTGGCTGCACTTCAGTCCCACTCTCCTGATCTTTGGGCACCCTGTGCGGACGGGAGCGGGTAGGTCCGAAGGCCTCCTCGTAGGACTGCTCCTGGGCACGGCCAAGGGTGCCATCAGCCGGTCCAGGCAGCGGGCGGTCGAGGGGGTCGTTCAACCTGACTGCCTGCCTCTCTTCCGCTCTTACATCCGGTCCAGGGTGTCCTTGGAGATGGAGCACGCGGTGTCCACCGGTACGCTCGCGGCCTTCCGCGAGAGGTGGGCACCGGAGGGACTGGAGTGCATCATCACGCCCGGCAACCAAATTTTAATTTGATTTTACGTTTTAAAGTTTAATTTGTTTTAATTGCCGGTGCTTTTAGTGCCCCCCTCTCCTTTTATAGGGGGCACTGGAAAAATTTGATTTTAGCGCCCCAAAAAAAACCCAAAAACCCCCCCAAAAAAAAGGGGCCTTGAAAATGTCTGCTGTGTCACCCAGGTCGGGTGGCACGTTTTAATGTTTTATGTTTTTGCAGGTTAACTCAAAAGAGTTTCATGCACAAGGACCAATTGTGGAGCAGTGGAGGCGTGTCCTGCTGAGTTGGAGCTGTGAGCAGTGAGGAGAGCAGCTATCAACGTTTGCTCCTGCCTGGAGAGCCCTGAGACCAGCCCAGGAAGAGAAGGAAGGAAGGGGTTTCACCTTCAACTTTTACCCAGAGGGAGAGGAGGAGAACAGAAAACTTTGAACAACTTTATCATTTCTGCAAGGAGTTGGAGAGAGGGGGAAAAAACCAACAACATCCAGTGTGGAAGGAGGGAGACTCTACATCTTCTACAGGTGGGTGTGGGTGCATTTCCCAAAAAGACTTTGTTGTATCGGTGGGGGGAGGAAAGAAGACCACTGAGGGCCGGAACATCGCGGGGGGTGTGTGTGTGTGTGGTAGTGTGCGTGGGGGCCGTGCTTACAACTAGGCCCCCCCCCCCACAATTGGAACCCCCCCACGCCCCCACATTTGCCTAGCCTGGGATAGCTGGAGCTACCAGGCTGAAGTTTCTTTAAATCACCAATTAACATCGTTAGGAGTGTGTGCCTGGTGGCTCTAGCTACCCCAGGTGAAGACATCTTCTCCCCCCACCTGAAGACCAACCCAAAGACTGTGCTTGTGTGTTTTTGCCATCTGGGGAGTGCACCCACCCACAGCTGCGAGGGGAGACCTGCCCTCGCAGTTCCCCCCCCCCTTCCCACCCCCCTCTCTCTTTCTCTGTTACTCTGTTTCTCCCCTCTCTCTCTGAGGCCCCTTCCTCCTAATTTTTCGAAAAAAAACAAACAAACAAAACAATTAAGACAACTGAGCAGAGGGAGCAAGGTCCCTCCCCAATTGCCAACTGGGGGAGAGGTACCTCATTAAGGGCTCCTCTGCTCAGTCTAATCAAACGAGGCCAATTAAGACCATTAAGGCCTGTGACTTTGGGGTGGGTGTAGCCCTTAAAGGGACCCCGTGATGGCGACCCCATCCACGCCGGTGGCAGGGCCAGCGAAGACGTATGCGCAGGTGGCAACCGCTTCCACGGCACCTCCTGCGCCACCCGCTGCCCTGCCACCTTTCAGACTTATAACCAGGAAACACGGGGTCAAGAGCTCCACTCACCCCACAATGAGCATCGAGGAGTGCGTGCGGGCGATGGCTGGGGTAGTCGGCCCCTCGGCCATTGTCGCAGCCTCCAAGATGTCTGGGAAGGCTGTGTTCTTCCTGGGGTCGGAGCGAGCGGTGTCCCTGGCCCTCGAAAGGGGGCTCACGGTGGGCGGGACGTTCCTGCCGGTGGATCCTCTCGAGGCCACCGCGCAGAGGGTCATCGTGTCGAATGTCCCGCCCTTTGTTCCCGCTGAGCTCCTCCTCCCTCACCTACAACAACTGGGGGAGGTAAGGTCAGGGATCAACCCCATACCGCTCGGCCTCAGGGAGAACAGCCTGCGCCACGTGTTCTCCTTCCGCCGCCAGCTCTTTGTCCGGCTGGCGCGGGAGGACACGACGGAGGGAAGTTTTAATGTGGTGCACGAGGGGACTGCCTATCGCGTCTTCTGGACGTCGGACGGCGTGCGGTGCCATGCCTGCAAGGAGGTGGGGCACGTTCGCAAGAACTGCCCCGCCTCCAAGGCCGCCAAACCACCGAAGGCGGCCAAGGCTGGCGCCGCCGCCACCCCTCCCCCTAGCTGCGTCCGCGTGCCGGGAGCCATGGGTGCGCGGGCATCGTCGGGGGCCTTTGTTTTCAGGGCCTCCGGCGGGGGGGAGGGAGAGCGTCCGACCGGAAAGAAGGCGCGGAAGAAGGCAAAACATCCAGAGGCGGGTCCCCTCGGTGCGCCGGAAAGTTTGACCACCGCGCTCAGCCCAACCCAGTCACCGGCGAGCGCGGGGTGCCCTGAGCCCGTGCCCGAGCCCTTGACCAATACCGCAGAGGGGTTCGGGCGAGGGCAAGATAAGGAAAAGAGGGGTGCGGAGCGGGAGGCCTCGGCAGACATGGAGGTCTCCCTGCTTTCGCGCACCCCCAGGAACAAAAAGAGGCACCGCCCCAATGAGTCGGAGGGGGAACAACATCCCTCCGCGGAGGAGGCGGTGCCCGCCGCGTGTCCCGCGTCCCCCACCAGCGCTCCCAAATTGCGCTGCAGGCGCGAGGAGTCTGTCCCCGGGGAGGGTGAGGCAGTCGAGGCTGCCCAGCCGCTGCCTCCTGGAGATGGAGTGGAAGATCTGCCTGTCGTGGGGGGCGTGGGGCCAGCGGAAGAATGCATTGCCGCCGGGCCGGGCGTCCCGGGGACTGAGGCGGGCGAGGCCGAAAAGGCCGAACCTGAGCCCGCCCAGCCAATACCCAACTTCCCCCGGGAGTCGCTCGACCCGGCAGAAACACAATTTATTGATTTTACTGAAACTGTAGATGCTGGGCCGGGGGGTGGCAGCGGGGAGGGGGAGGAACACCCACCCTCGCCTCTTGCTGTGGAGCTGGAGCACTTGGAGAGCCTGGGGATTTCCTATGGCCGGGTCTCTCCTTGTTCCCCGGTTCCTGGGGCGGAGGGGGAACCCCTTCCGCTGTCATTTCCCGACCCAGCACCATTTTTAAAAGAGCCCAGTGGGGACTCCTCTGCCGACGATCCTGGGGGTGGGATCGGGGCAGAGCCAGGGCCGGTTGGAGCGGCCGGTTCATTTGCCGTACCTTGTGCGGTCGATGGGCCGGCTGCTGGTGGCCACCTCCCGGAGGAGGACGGGGATTTGGTGGGGGACGCGGGTGAAGACCTAGAGACCACCGCCAGCGAGGCGGTGGATCTGCTCGCGGCCGCCGCCGAGGCCATCCTCATTCCTGCAAAGGAACTCCGGGACTTTTTGGCCCAGAGCCGGGGTCGCTGCAACCAAGCCCGACTGGCCCTGGAAAAATGGTCCGAGCCAGAGCTGATCAAGGGGTCCGTCCCCGCCGCCGTCAAAACCTTGGCCGCGGGCGGGCCCTTGACAAAGGCGCAACACCTTGAGCTGCGCGAGCTCGAGGGACTCCTCGCTGGGCTGCGGAGGGAGCGGAGTTCAACAAAAGACTCCGCTCCCTCCCCCACAATAGGTTAAGGTAGAGGTTGCACTATGCTTTTGCCATGAAGATAACCATAGCCAGCCTCAACATCAACGGCGGCAGAGGGGCACGCCGTAGATTTGACAATTTTTCGCTCCTGCGGGAGGGGAAATATGCGGTGTGCTTCCTGCAAGAAACCCACACCGTTCCGGGAGACGAAGTCACGTGGCTCCTGGAATGGCAAGGAGAGGTTCGCATGAGCCACCTCACCGCCATTTCTAGTGGGGTGGCCATCTTGCTGGGCCCGCATTTTCAGCCGGAGATCTTGGGGGTCGAGGAGCCTGTGCCAGGCCGCTTGCTGCACGTAACGGTTCGCCTGGGGGACGTGCCGCTCCATCTCGTGAACGTGTACGCCCCTCAGCCCGGCCCGCAGCAAACGCGCTTCTTTGAAGAGGTGTCCGCTCTTCTTGGCTCCGTCGACGTCGGCGACTGCATTGTCCTCGGGGGGGATTTTAACTGCACCCTCGAGGCGCGGGACCGCTCCGGTGCCCCGCAGTGCATGACGGCGATGGAGAAGTTGAGGGACCTGGTCGGGTCCTTCGACTTGGTGGACGTCTGGCGAAATCTCCACCCCGACTCCAGCGCCTTTACTTGGGTGAGGCCTGGAGTTGGATGGTCTAGAGTCGACCGCCTTTACGTGTCTCGGGCGTACGTTTCCTGCGTCCCGGCGGCCTCCATGCGGCCGGTGCCGTGTTCGGACCACCACCTGGTGTGGGCGGAGCTCGCTTCGCTCCGCGCGAGGACGGGGTCCGCGTACTGGCACTTTAACAACCGGCTGCTGGAGGACGTGCGGTTCCAGGACTCGTTCCGTCGATTCTGGTCCGACTGGAGAAGGAAGCAGGGGGGCTTCCCCTCCTTGAGGCTATGGTGGGACGTGGGCAAGGCTCACGTCCGCGTCTTCTGTCAAGAGTACGCGAGGGGGTCGACCAAGAGGCGGGCGGCCAGAGTCGGGCGCCTAGAAAAAGAGGTGCTCGACCTGGAAGCCCGTCTCGGTCAAGTCGTCCAGGACCCGGCCCTGCGGACGGTGTACGAAGCGAAGAAGGCCGCGCTGAAGGACCTGCAGCTCGTCGGGTCCCGAGGCGCGTTCGTGAGGTCGCGGATCCGGTTCCTGCGAGATCTGGACCGCGGCTCCCCCTTCTTCTACTCGCTGGAAAAAAGGCAGAGTGTCCGTAAGCAGCTCTTGACGCTGCTGGCCGACGACGGCTCTCTCGTCTCGGATCCGGAGGGCGTCAACAACAGGGTCCGTGAATATTACGGGGCTCTGTTCTCTCCGGATCCGTCCAGCGAGGAAGCGCGTAGAGTTTTGTGGGAGGACCTGCCGAAGGTCAGCCCGGAGGGCGCCGAAAATCTGGAAGCTCCGCTAAGCCTGGCGGAGCTGACTGGTGCCCTCGCCCGGCTCTCGAGGGGAAAATCCCCGGGGCTGGACGGGCTGACCGTGGAGTTCCACAGGGCGTTCTGGGACGTCCTGGGGAGCGACTACGCGCGGGTCCTGGGGGAAAGTCTGGCGACCGGGGAGATGCCCCTCTCTTGGCGCAGGGCAGTCATCGTCCTGCTGCCTAAGAAGGGCGATCTCCGCCTCCTTAAGAACTGGCGCCCGGTCTCCCTCCTCAGCACGGACTACAAAATCTTCGCCAGGGCGATGTCTGCTCGCCTTGGTGCCGTGCTGGACCACATGATCCACCCCGACCAGTCCTACACGGTCCCGGGCCGGACAATCCACGATAACATCCATCTGGTCCGGGACCTCATCCATTGTTCCCAGGAGGCTGGTCTGTCGGTCGCCTTCCTATCCCTCGACCAAGAGAAGGCGTTCGACAGGGTGGATCACGACTATCTGCTCGGAACTCTGCGCGCTTTCGGGTTCGGGACGCATTTCGTCGCCCGGATCCGACTTTTGTACGCCGCCGCGGAGTGTCTGATTAAGGTTAACGGGTCCTTGACGGCGCCCCTTCGCTTTAGGAGAGGGGTGCGCCAGGGATGCCCCATGTCCGGCCAGTTATATGCTGTTTGCGTGGAGCCTTTCCTGCGCCTCTTGCGGATGAGGTTGACGGGACTGGCTCTGCAAGGGCCGGGCGTGGAGGTCGTCCTCTCGGCTTACGCCGATGACGTGCTCCTCGCGGTAGAGGATCCCGCTGACCTGCGGAGGATGCGTGAGTGCCAGGAGATTTACTCGGCCGCGTCCTCCGCCAGGATCAACTGGGAGAAATGTTCCGGACTCCTGGTGGGTCAGTGGCGGGTGGACTGTCTGCCGGAGGAGCTCAGGCCTTTTGCCTGGAGCACGACCCATCTCCTCTATCTGGGAGTCTACCTTAGCCCCGACGAGGGAGCCTGGCCGGCGAACTGGCAGGAGCTGGAGGCCAAGGTCGCCGCTCGCCTAGGGCGCTGGACAGGACTGCTCCGAGTGCTGTCCTACAGGGGTCGAGCGCTAGTCATAAACCAGCTGGTGGCCGCAATGTTGTGGTACCGGCTGGTCACTTTGACCCCTCCCCCTGCGTTTGTCGCCAAGATACAGAAGAAGCTGGTGGACTTCTTCTGGAACAACAGGAAGCACTGGGTCTCTGCCGCGGTCCTGAGTCTCCCGCTTGAGGAGGGCGGTCAGTCGTTGGTGTGCGTCAGCGCCCAGCTCGCGACTTTCCGTCTTCAGACCCTGCAGAGATACCTTTACGTCGAGCCCCCTCCTAGGTGGTGTGCTCTGGCGAGGTATTTCTTCCGCCAGCAGCTCGACCTCAATTATGACACGCAGCTCCTGTTTGTGAACTTGGGGGGTGCCAGGACCGCCCTCCGGGAGCTGCCTGTCTTTTACAGGGAACTCATCAGGGTCTGGAACAAAGTCTCCACCAAGCGCAGCTCTCCGCCGGCTGGAGTGGCGGCCGTCCTGCAGGAACCGCTGCTCGGGAATCCGTACCTCCACGGCCGAGGTTTTATGTGGCGGTCGGAAGAGAGGGCTGTGGCTGGTGAGGTGACCAGGGTCAGGGACCTGCTCGATGGCGGAGGAGCGGGCTGGATGGCGCCAGACACGCTGGCGCGGCGCCTAAATTCCGCTAACGTCCGCCACGCGGCCGATGCCATCGAGTCGCTAAAAACAGCTCTGGGCCCTGACTCCGTTAGGTGTATCGAGGAGGCTCAAGCACGTGGGGAGATCCCGTCCGAACTGACCCCCGTCCGGACGGAATTCCTCATCGGCGCCAAACCCCGGAACCTCCCTCGGGGGCCGGCGCCTCACAACTTGAGCCGCCTCGGGGAAATCCCCTCCGTGCCTTTCAGTTCCGCGCGGAGGGGTTTCCTGTACGGGCTGCTCCTGCACACCCTCAACTTTGCCATCCTCGCCGGCCGTCCGGACACGCCATGGCGTACCATCTTGCCGTCCGGAGGAGGCGGGGGTCCCCGATGGAGGGCACTCTACGCAGGGGTCCTCCCACTATTCATCGGGGACTTGGCCTGGAGGGTGGTGCACGGAGCAGTGCCGTGCAACAAATTTTTAAGCCGGTTCACGGACTCCCAGGCCGCCTGCAATTTCTGCGGTCTGGAGGAGTCCGTATTCCATGTTTTTATTGAGTGCACAAGGTTGCAGCCCCTGTTCCATTATTTGAAGGGGCTGCTCCTGAAATTCTGGCTGCACTTCAGTCCCACTCTCCTGATCTTTGGGTACCCTGTGCGGAGGGGAGCGGGTAGGTCCGAGGGCCTCCTCGTAGGACTGCTCCTGGGCACGGCCAAGGGTGCCATCAGCCGGTCCAGGCAGCGGGCGGTCGAGGGGGTCGTTCAACCTGACTGCCTGCCTCTCTTCCGCTCTTACATCCGGTCCAGGGTGTCCTTGGAGATGGAGCACGCGGTGTCCACCGGTACGCTCGCGGCCTTCCGCGAGAGGTGGGCACCGGAGGGACTGGAGTGCATCATCACGCCCGGCAACCAAATTTTAATTTGATTTTACGTTTTAAAGTTTAATTTGTTTTCATTGCCGGTGCTTTTAGTGTCCCCCTCCCCTTTTATAGGGGGCACTGGAAAAATTTGATTTTAGCGCCCCAATAAAAAAAACCAAAAACCAAAAAAAAAAAGGGGGCCTTGAAAATGTCTGCTGTGTCACCCAGGTCGGGTGGCATGGTTTTAATGTTTTATGTTTTTGCAGGTTAACTCAAAAGAGTTTCATGCACAAGGAGCCTAAATTCAGCCGATGTCCGCCACGCAGCCGAAGCCATCGAGTCGCTAAAAACAGCTTTGGGCCCTGACTCTGTTAGGTGCATCGAGGAGGCTCAAGCACGTGGGGAGATCCCGTCCGAACTGACCCCCGTCCGGACGGAATTCCTCATTGGCGCCAAATCCCGGAACCTCCCTCGGGGGCTGGCGCCTCACAACTTGAGCCGCCTCGGGGAAATCCCCTCCGTGCCTTTCAGTTCCGCGCGGAGGGGTTTCCTGTACGGGCTGCTCCTGCACACTCTCAACTTTGCCATCCTCGCCGGCCGTCCGAACACGCCATGGCGTACCATCCTGCCGTCCGGAGGAGGCGGAGGTCCCCGATGGAGGGCACTCTACGCAGGGGTCCTCCCACTATTCATCGGGGACTTGGCCTGGAGGGTGGTGCACGGAGCAGTGCCGTGCAATAAATTTTTAAGCCGGTTCACGGACTCCCAGGCCGCCTGCAATTTCTGCGGTCTGGAGGAGTCCGTGTTCCATATTTTTAGTGAGTGCACAAGGTTGCAGCCCCTGTTCCATTATTTGAAGGGGCTGCTCCTGAAATTCTGGCTGCACTTCAGTCCCACTCTCCTGATCTTTGGGCACCCTGTGCGGAGGGGAGCGGGTAGGTCCGAAGGCCTCCTCGTAGGACTGCTCCTGGGCACGGCCAAGGGTGCCATCAGCCGGTCCAGGCAGCGGGCGGTCGAGGGGGTCGTTCAACCTGACTGCCTGCCTCTCTTCCGCTCTTACATCCGGTCCAGGGTTTTCTTTGAGATGGAGCACGCGGTGTCCACCGGTACGCTCGCGGCCTTCCGCGAGAGGTGGGCACCGGAGGGACTGGAGTGCATCATCATGCCCGGCAACCAAATTTTAATTTGATTTTACGTTTTAAAGTTTAATTTGTTTTCATTGCCGGTGCTTTTAGTGTCCCCCTCCCCTTTTATAGGGGGCACTTGGAAAAATGTGATTTTAGCGCCCAAAAAAAAACCAAAAAAAAGAAAAACACAAAAGAAAAACCACAAAAAAAAGGAAAAAAAAAAGGGCCTTGTAAATGTCTGCTGTGTCATCCAGGGCGGGTGTCACGGTTTAATGTTTTTTGTTTTACAGATAAGCTCCAAAAAGAGTTTCATGCACAAGGACCCCCAGATCCCTCTGCACCGCAGCATGTTGTAATTTCTCCCCATTCAAATAATATTCCCTTTTACTGCTTTTTCCCCAAGGTAGATGACCTCACACTTTCCGACATTGTATTCCATTTGCCAAACCTCAGCCCATTCGCTTAACCTATCTAAATCTGTTTGCAGCCTCTCTGTGTTCTCTACACAACCCGCTTTCCCACTAATCTTTGTGCCATCTGCAAATGTTGTTACACTATACTCTGTCCCCTCTTCCAGGTCATCTATGTATATTGTAAAGAGTTGAGGTCCCAACACCGATCACTGTGGCACACCACTAACCACCGATTGCCAACCCAAAAAGGACCCATTTATCTCGACTCTCTACTTTCTGTTAGCCAGCCAATTCTCTATCCATGCCAATACATTTCCTCTGACTACACATATTTTTATCTTCTGCAGTAACCTTTTGTGTGGCACCTTATCGAATGCCTTTTGGAAATCTAAATACACCACATCCATCGGTACACCCCTATCCACCATGCTCGTTATATCCTCAAAGAATTCCAGTAAATTAGTTAAACCTGATTTCCCCTTCATGAATCCATGTTGCGTCTGCTTGATTGCACTATTCCTATCTAGATGTCCCGCTATTTCTTCATTAATGATAGCTTCAAGCATTTCCCCCATTGCAGATGTTAAACTAACCGGCCTATAGTTACCTGCCTTTTGTCTGCCCCCTTTTTTAAACAAAGGCGTTACAATAGCTGCTTTCCAATCCGCTGGTACCTCCTCAGAGTCCAGAGAATTTTGGTAGATTATAACGAATGCATCTGCTATATCTTCCGCCATCTCTTAATACCCTGGGATGCATTTCATCGGGACCAGGGGACTTGTCGACCTTGAGTCCCATTAGCCTGTCCAGCACTACCCCCCTAGTGATAGTGATTGCCTCAAGGTCCTCCCTTCCCACATTCCTGTGACCAGCAATTTTTGGCATGGTTTTTGTGTCTTCCGCTGTGAAGACCGAAGCAAAATAATTGTTTAAGGTCTCAGCCATTTCCACATTTCCCATTATTAAATCCCCCTTCTCATCTTCTAAGGGACCAACATTTACATTAGTCACTCTTTTCCATTTTATATATCTGTAAAAGCTTTTACGATCTGTTTTTATGTTTTGCACAAGTTTACTTTCGAAATCTATCTTTCCTTTCTTTATTGCTTTCTTAGTCATTCTTTGCTGTCGTTTAAAATTTTCCCAATCTTCTAGTTTCCCACTAACCTTGGCCACCTTATACGCATTGGTTTTTAATTTGATACTCTCCTTTATTTCCTTGGTTATCCACGGCTGGTTATCCCTTCTCTTATCGCCCTTCTTTTTCACTGGAATATATTTTTATTGAGCACTATGAAAGAGCTCCTTAAAAGTCCTCCACTGTTCCTCAATTGTGCCACCATTTAGTCTGTGTTTTCAGTCTACTTTAGCCAACTCTGCCCTCATCCCACTGTAGTCCCCTTTGTTTTAGCATAGTACGCTCGTTTGAGACACTACTTCCTCACCCTCAATCTGTATTACAAATTCAACCATACTGTGATCACTCATTCCGAGAGGATATTTTACTTGGAGATCGTTTATTATTCCTGTCTCATTAAACAGGACCAGATCTAAGATAGCTTGCTCCCTTGTAGGTTCTGTTACATACTGTTCTCAGAAACAATCCTGTATGCAGTCTATGAATTCCTCCTCCAGGCTACCCCGTGCGATTTGATTTGACCAATCGATATGTAGGTTAAAATCCCCCATGATTACTGCCGTTCCTTTTTCACATGCCTCCATTATTCCCTTGATTATTACCCGCCCCACCATGAAGTTATTATTTGGGGGCCTATAAACTACGCCCACCAATGACTTTTTCCCCTTACTATCTCTAATCTCCACCCACAATGATTCAACATTTTGTTCATTCGAGCCAATATCGTCTCTCACAACTGCTCTGATATTATCCTTTATTAACAGAGCTACCCCACCTCCTTTCCCTTCTTGTCTATCTTTCCAAATTGTCAGATACCCCTGTATGTTTAATTCCCAGTCTTGGCCACCCTGCAACCACGTTTCTGTAATGGCCACCAAATCATACCCATTTGTAATGATTTGTGCCGTCAACTCATTTACTTTATTTCGAACGCTGCGTGCGTTTAGGTAGAGTATTTTAATACTAGTTTTTAAACCGTGATTTTTAGTTTTGACCCCTCCTGCAGCCCCTTTATATTCAGTGGCCCTTTTTGTTTTTTGCCTTGGGTTTCTCTGCCATCCACTTTTACTCATCTCCTTTCAGTCTTTTGCTATTGTCTCCTTTTTGTTTCCCTCTGTCTCCCTGCATTGGTTCCCATCCCTCTGCCATATTAGTTTAATTCCTCCCCAACAGCACTAGCAAACACTCCCCCTAGGACATTGGTTCCGGTTCTGCCTAGGTGCAGACCGTCCGGTTTGTACTGGTCTCACCTCCCCCAGAACCGGTTCCAATACCCCAGGAATTTGAATCCCTCCCTGCTACACCACTGCTCAAGCCACATATTCATCTGAGCTATCCTGCGATTCCTACTCTGACTAGCACGTGGCATTGATAGCAATCCAGAGATTACTATTTTTGAGGTCCTACATTTTAATTTAGCTCCTAGCTCCTTAAATTCGTCTTGTAGGACCTCATCCCTTTTTTTACCTATATCGTTGGCACCAATGTGCACCACGACAACTGGCTGTTCACCCTCCCTTTTCAGAATGTCCTGCACCCGCTCCGAGACATCCTTGACCCTTGCACCAGGGAGGCAACATACCATCCTGGAGTCTCGGTTGCGGCCGCAGAAACGCCTATCTATTTCCCTTCCAATCGAATCCCCTATCACTATCGCTCTCCCACTCTTTTTCCTGCCCTCCTGTGCAGCAGAGCCAGCCACGGTGCCATGAACCTGGCTGCTGCTGCCCTCCCCTGATGAGTCATCCCCCTCAACAGTACTCAAAGCGGTGGATCTGTTTTGCAGGGGGATGACCGCAGGGGACCCCTGCACTACCTTCCTTGCACTGCTCTTCCTGCTGGTCTTCCATTCCCTAGCTGGCTGTGGACCTTTCACCTGCGGTAAGACCAACTCGCTACACGTGCTACTCACATCATTCTCAGCATCGTGGATGTCCAGAGTAAATCCACCCTCAGCTCGAATTCCGCAATGCGGACCGTCAGGAGCTGGAGACGGATACACTTCCCACACACGTTGTCGTCAGGGACACCGGAAGTGTCCCTGAGTTCCCACATGGTACAGGAGGAGCATATCACTTAAACCCTTAAAATCCTAACTTTTTAAAATAGCTATGGAGCAAAAGGAAGATTGGGTTCTCGTGGAGAAAAGGCAAACCTAAAAATGTTTTTTTGAAATATTCCTTAAAAATGTTTATTTTTTATTAAAATGGATAAATTTCACACTGCACAAAATTAAAATTCGTCTTCCAGGCCCTTCACATTTGTTTAACAGTCAACATGCTGTTAAAACTGCAGTTGTACCTAATCCTTTTGAGTCTAACTTTTAGTGGGTAATTGAATTGCGTAATTACTGCGGAGGAGAGACAAAGTTTTCGTCCGTTTGAATGATTTCCGAGATTTCACTGATTGCTGACTGGATGGGGCCACAGCTCAACCTGTTTTGGAGCTGTCATTGACAGACCGCAACTTGGGGATTTCCTGCACGCGCCAAATCTCGAACATGCGGTCAGTTTCGAAGGCAGAATGATGACGAACACTGCCTGTTCCCCGTCATCATGAACGCAAATTCTGGGCCATTCTGCTTTTAAAAACCCAACATTAAAAGTGACTCTTTTTTTACCCCAATTCCTTTCAATCAAAAGATACTGAACTGTGGCAAATGCCAGGAGACTTTGTGGCACATTTTAATGTAAACTTGCGGAAATAAATGATAGCTGAATGAAATTATGCAGTACTTCAACATGCCATTGAAGTGACTGCCAAAGATTTATTTTTAATACAAAAGTTAAATGCAGTTTAAATTATCTTCTTACCAAATTAATCCAGACCTGGCTCAAGTAGTTGTCATCTCATTCTCTCTGTGGATCATCTATTGATTTGTTGGTCTTCTTCAGAGGCCAACAATAACACCTGGAAGCTATTATTTTAGCATTTGTACATAGTGTTGATCAGTTGATCATTGTAGGTGGCAATGCCTTTAGGGCTGAATGGGTAACACTCTTATCCTAATACGGGAAACAATTTCCTTGAAACACTTAAAGCATAAACTGTAAAGGTTCCATCAATCCATAGAAAGTCCTTGGTAATTCCAGGTCATTTAATTAAAATTCCACAGATGTACAATTTTTGTCCCGAGTTTGTTCTTATGGATTAGTATTTGAATCACCAAGTGAGTGCAGTCTATTGCACCAACAATTAGAGGATTTCTTTCAGACTGTTCGGGTCCTGTTTTTTAATCTTGAAGTGTTAGGGAGCTTTACACAGTCCATGTGCCTATAGGCTAGAATTGCTGACACATGCTGTATTCATCAGAATACAAGAGGCCTCATGTGCTTCAAATTTTGTGGCAAAAGAAAAGTCTTTGCAAAGTACCAGATGCTTGTAATCCTAACGCAAGGTCCAGTGATAATTATGATCCCGCTTTGTAGATTCAGAGGTGGGATGGATTAGTTTTTGAAGGTCAATCAATAAAAGTGGAAACACATCAGGAGTTTGTCCTCCAACAGGTTGTCAAAAGCGTTGTAGAACCTTCCAGATCTTGTCATGTCACAGGCAGCCTTTAGTGTTAAAGTAAAGGTTATATCCAGCCATTGGATGAAAGCCACTGCTCACAGTAACAAGAAACAGCAATTGCACCTCTTTAAATACCAGGCACCTAAACAGTTTGGATGCAGCTGCATTTGCTGCTCTTTCAAGTGATCTTTTTCTATTAAAGTAATTATTGCCAATTACCGAGGAATGTTATGGCACAATTAAAGCGATTGACCAAATCTAGATATTCCCTGATTAGAATCAAACCCAACCCTAGGATGTACATTTTTAAACATCTCTAATGTCTTTACATCAAGATTCCCTTTATGATGGCAAAAATTTTTATTTTGATTGCAAACCTATCAAAGCTACAATATACTCCAGGAAATGTATGTATTATTAATCAGTTTGATTCTTAACTGATCAAATAAAATCCACTGACAAAATATATAAAGGCTGTTTTAAGTTTTGTGCGAGAAAGCTGTAATTTTGGAGTATACATGGGTGACCACGCCAGCTTGTGGAAATACCAACTCATCGGCTTCCCTCAGGGATCAGTTCTAGCATCGCTCCTTTTTTGATCTGTATATAAACAACCTGCCTACAATCAGATTGTAGAAATTCATCTATGCTGATGACAGTGAATTTGCTACTCTTGGAGAGTCTTTGGCAGCCAAGTTGTCTGCATTGAGCTGATGGCCTTCCTGTTGAAAATTACTTTGTGTGACCTTGGGTTATAACCCTTTACGCACTGTTTCTAACAATTCAAAATACATAGAAACATAGAAATTAGGAGCAGGAGCCGGCCATTCGGTCCTTCAAGCCTGCACCGCCATTCAATAAGATCAATCATGGCTGATCATTAAACCTCAGTACCCACTTCCTGCTTTCTCTCCATACCCCTTGATCCCTTTGGCCGTAAGGGCCATATCTAACAGCCTTTTGAATATATCTAACGAACTGGCCTCAACAGCTTTCAGTGGTAGAGAATTCCACAGGTTAACCACTCTATGAGTGAAGAAGTTTCTCCTCATCTTGGTCCTAAATGGCTCACCTCTTAGTCTTAGACTGTGACCCCGGGTTCTGGAGCTCCCCAGCAACGGGAACATTCTTCCTGCCTCTAACCTGTCCAATCCCATCAGAATTTTATATGTTTCTATGAGATCCCCTCTCATTCTTCTAAACTCCAGTGGATTCAAGCCCAGTTGATCCAATCTTTCCTCTTTTTCAGTCCTGCCACCCCGGGAATCAATCTGGTGAACCTTCGTTGTACTCCCTCAATAGCAAGAGCGTCCTTCCTCAGATTAGGAGACTAAAACTGAACACAATATTCAAGGTGTGGCCTCACCAAGGTTCTGTACAACTGCAGTAAGACCTCCCTGCTCCTATACTCAAATCCTCTAGCTATGAAGGCCAACATGCCATTTGCCTTCTTCACCGCCTGCTGTACCTGCATGCCAAACTTCAATGACTGATGTACCATGACACCCAGGTCTCGTTGCACCTCCCCTTTTCCTAATCTGCTGCCATTCAGATAATATTCTGCCTTCATGTTTTTGCCACCAAGTGGATAACCTCACATTTATCCACATTATACTGCATCTGCCATGCATTTGCCCACTCACCTAACCTGTCCAAGTTGCTCTGCAGCCTCTTAGCATCCTTCTCGCAGCTCACATTGCCACCCAGCTTAGTGTCATCTGCAAACTTGCAGATATTACATTCAATTCCTTCATCTAAATCATTGATGTATATTGTAAGTCGCTGGGGTCCCAGCACTGAAATCTGCGGCACCCCACTGGTCACCACCTGCCATTCTGAAAAGGACTCATTTATTCTGAGTCTCTGCTTCCTGTCTGCCAACGAGTTTTCTATCCACGTCAATACATTACCCCCAATACCATGTGCTTTGATTTTGCACACTTGTGTGGGACCTTGTCAAAAGCCTTTTCAAAGTCCAAATACACCACATCCACTGATTCTCTCTTGTCCACTCTACCAGTTTACATCCTCAAAAAATTCTAGAAGATTTGTCAAGCATGATTTCCCTTTCATAAATCCATGCTGACTAGGACCGATCCTGTCACTGCTTTCCAAATGTGCTATTAATTCATCTTTAATAATTGATTCCAACATTTTCCCCACCACCAATATCAGACTAACCACTCTATAATTCCTTGTTTTCTCTCTCCCTCCTTTTTTAAAAAGTGGTGTTACATTAGCTACCCTCCAGTCTATAGGAACTGATCCAGAGTCAATAGAATGTTGGAAAATGATCACCAACGCATCCACTATTTCTAGGGCCACGTCCTTAAGTACTCTAGGATGCTGCCTATCAGGCACTGGGGAATTATCGGCCTTCAAGCCCATCAATTTCCCTAACACAATTTCCTGATTAATAAGGATTTCCTTTATTTGCTCCTTTTTGCGAGACCCTTGAACCCTAGTATTTCTGGAAGGTTATTTGTGTCTTCCTTAGTGAAGACAGATCCAAAGTATTTGTTCAATTGGTCTGCCATTTCTTTCTTCCCCATTATAAATTCACCTGATTCTGACTGCAAAGGACCTACGTTGGTCTTCACTAATCTTTTTCTCTTCACATATCTATAGAAGCTTTTGCAGTCAGTTTTTATGTTCCCTACAAGCTTCCTCTCAAACTCTATTTCCCCCTCCTAATTAAACCCTTTGTCCTCCTCTGCTGAATTCTAAATTTCTCCCAGTCCTCAGATTTGCTGCTTTTTCTAGCCAATATATATGCCTCTTCCTTGGATTTAACACTATCCCTAATTTCCCTTGTTAGCCATGGTTGAGCTACCTTCCCCGTTTTATTTTTACTCCAGACAGGGATGTACAATTGTTGAAGTTCATCCATGTAATCTGTAAATGTCTGCCATTGCCTATCTACTATCAATTCTTTAAGTATCATTTGCCAGTCTATCCTAGCCAATTCACGTCTCATACCATCGAAGTTGCCTTTCCTTAAGTTCAGGACCCTAGTCTCTGAATTAACACTGTCACTCTCCATCTTAATAAAGAATTCTACCATATTATGGTTACTCTTCCCCAAGGGGCCTCGCACAACAAGATTGCTAATTAGTCCTCTCTCATTACACAACACCCAGTCTAGGGTGGCCAACTCTCTAGTTGGTTACTTGACATATTGATCTAGAAAGCCATCCCTAATACACTCCAGGAAATCCTCCTCCACCGCATTGCTACCAGCTTGATTAGCCCAATCAATATGTAGATTAAAGTCTCCCATGATAACTGCTGTACCTTTATTGCACGCATCCCTAATTTCCTGTTTGATGTCATCCCCAACCACACTACTACTGTTTGGTGGTCTGTACACAACTCCCACTAGCATTTTCTGCCCTTTGGTATTCCGCTGCTCTACCCATACAGATTCCACATCATCCAAGCTAATGTCCTTTCTTACTATTGCGTTAATTTCCTCTTTAACCAGCAATGCTCCCCCACCTCCTTTTCCTTTCTGTCTATCCTTCCTGAATGTTGAATACCCCTGGATGTTGAGTTCCCAGCCTTGGTCACCCTGGAGCCATGTCTCCGTAATCCCAATTATATCATAATTGTTAATAACTGCCTGCGCAGTTAATTCATCCACCTTATTACGAATACTCCTCGCATTGAGGCACAGAGCCTTCAGGCTTGTCTTTTTAGCACTCTTTGTCCCTTTAGAATTTTGCTGTAATGTAAATACAAGTTAAAATTATAAACACAGGCAAAAATCCCATGTTGCCGAAGGTAATATAGGGCTCAATTTTCCCCAGTGATTTGTGCTTTTTTTTTGGCACACAATGCTTTTTTTGGCCTAAATTAAAATATCCAATTTTCCCCAAAGATTGTGCGCCAGCGTAACTCAGTTAGTTACGATTTTTTTCGGTAAGTTTTTTTGCGTCATGGGGGCGTAACCTGATGTCTATGCCAGTTTTTCACAATTATGCAAGTCTGGCCAACTTACATTTCTCCTAGGACGGCGTATGTGACCACTCCCGAAAAACCTTCTGGGCACTTAAGAAAAAGCAGCGCACATCAAAAAATTGGCGCAGAAAGACGCCATTGTTTTTCGGCAAAGTTTTGGAGGGAGTCAAGAACACATTAAATATGCATCATCAAGCTTAAATTTTTCACACTTAAAACACAAAAAATGGAAGTTTCATGGAATTCTTTAAGTTTTAAGTTTTTTTAAAGGGCCATACCACCACCAAAAGTCTCCAAACCGGGCTCGTAGTTTGGAGCGTTGGCTGGCAGAGTCGGTCCCTCGCCTGGACACAGGGACTCAGCTTGAAAAGAAGTCCAGCGTAGGTTTGAGGGTGTGGAAGGTGAACTGAAGGTATGAGAAGCCTTACACTATACCCCTCTGCATCAAATGAAGCTGGGGGTGGGGAAGGTGGTTCTGATCATTGAGCATGCTCAGACCTGGGTGTGGTCCATACTAGGGTGTCGACCTTGGAGAGAGAGAGAACAAAAAAGAACCTAGTCCTGCCTGCCGTTTTGAGCTTCTTGCAAGGGTACAATTTAATCATGGGGGCAATACTGACAATGCCATACCTTGTGCAAGCCTTCTGCATGATGGTGCTGCGGAGGAGACAATTGAATCGAAGTCATCGTATGAGGAACCTCAGAGCACGTAGGATGATGGGCAGGATGCCTTACCCATGCCACATATGTCGAGACAGATTGTACCTACACCTGAGTGATGCAGACTGTGTAAGAAGGCTGCGTTTCCACAAAGAAGTTGTAACTGAGATCTTTGAGTTAGTAAAAGCAGACCTGCAACCTAGAAGCGTCAAGAGGATCGCTTTGTCAGTTGAAGTGAAGGTTATAGCTGCACTTTCATTCTATGCACCTGGATCATTCCAGTCCACATTGGGGATATGTGCACCATTTCTCAACATGCAATACAAGTCTGCATTCGGCAGTTGACTGCTGCACTATATGCCCGGAGGAATGACTACATAAAGTTCCCCATGACCACCCAGGCAATGCGTGAAAGGGCTTCTCCAGGATTGCTGGCTTCCCAAAGGTACAGCGCTGCATTGATTGTACCCGCATTGCCTTGCGAGCATTTTTGGAAGATTCTGAGATACATCACATCATGTCAATTGATGCAAGATACCCTGGGAGCACCCATGATGCGTTCATCCTACGCGAGAGCATTATATCTGCCATGTTTCAACAGCAGCCAGAAGGGTAGAGCTAGCTACTGGGAGACAAAGGGTACAGCCTCGCCACCTGGCTCATGACGCCCATACGTGTAACCCGGACGGAAGCGGACCGGGAATACAACATGTCGCATATTGCGACGCGCAGCAGAATAGAGATCTTTGAGTTAGTAAAAGCAGACGTGCATCGTAGAAACAGTATTTCCGATGCCTGGACCATTCCAGGGGCTACCTGAAATACTCCACTGAGATTGTCGATCAGTTCACTGTTGTGTGCTGCATGCTGCATAACTTAGCCATCATTAGGGCGCAGCAGCTGGTAGTAGAAAACCCACTGAGGTGATAGTGGCTGATGATGATGAGGAAGATGCAGATGATGATGATGATGAAGAAGAGGAGGACGAGGAAGTCATGCAACTACCTGAACCCGGAGCACGACGGTGGAGGAGGGCGGGCCGTCGTGCCCCTTTAATGATTGCTCGAACCTTGCGGCAGCAGTTCATCCGTGAACGCTTTGCTGCCTGAAGGCTCAGTGGCAACTATTCCAAATGGACCATGTTTACTGTTTGGACCTGTTCGGTAATGCTGTGTTGTGTTAATGGCACAAATAATGGAAATTATTCTTCTTTACTTCAAAAAGTTGTGATAATAATGGAACAAGGAACGGAAATGATTTTTGTTTACTTCAAAAAGTTGTGTTAATAATAGAACAAATAATGGAAATGATTCAGTTACAATGTAAAATATATTTTATTCAAAAGTTTAACAAGCATTTGTTTGTACTTAAATTAACTTTAATAAACATAATCTTGTATAAAATTTTAAAGTTTTCAGTTAAGATCACTTACAAACTTTAAGATCATTTACAAACTTTTAAACTTGTAAAGTTACATAATTTACAAAAAACTTTTAATTTGAGAACAGTTACAACAGTAACAACAATAATAACAACTACAACAACAAGAGCAGCAGCAAAGAAAGGCTGCACCCATTTCTCCTCCACCTTATTCTAAGACCGCCCACTGTGTCTGGGTGACTCCACCCCTACCCACAGACGGTGGCGCAGCGCTTCACAGGTTGGTACCAAGCTTGTTCTTTTGAACATTTTAGGTAATGCGCACTTCTTGATTGGGGGTGGGGGGGAGGGGGGGAAGGGGGCAGGTGGTAATGTGGAAGGCCCACCTTGGGCCTCCTCAGAGGCTGGTCTGGGGATTGGAGTGGGAGTGGCTGTTGACTCTGTCAATGGGCGCAGGGTCTGGGCGTGTTCCCTTATTGCAGCAGCTAACTCCAACATTCCCTTCCTCCGGTGCCCTGACAGTGTGTCAACTACATGTGACATTCCCTCCCTCATGTTGAGCAACAGTGTGTCAACTACTTGAAACATTCCCTCCCTCATGTTCACTGACAGCTCATCAGCTGCCTGAGACATTCCCTCCGTCATATTCCCGGACAGTGTTCTATTTCTCGTGAGAGTGTTGTAACTTCTCCTGACAGTCCCGATACCTCATCACCCACCCCACTGATGGTGTCCAGGAGTGATCGCGTAAGGTCAATGTTCTCCGCATGCATTGCCATCACCTGACCCACATCTGTTAGATCCTGCACCTCAGGAGAGCGCTGTCGAGCCCTCCTTCCCCTCCTCACCCTGGGTGTGGCTCGCTGCATCCCATTGGGACCCTCAGCCTCGGACGATGGGGCCTGGGTGTGCTTCGCTGCATCCCACTGGGACCCGCAGTCTCGGACGGTGGGGCCCTGGGTGTACCTCACTGCATCTCACTGGGACCCGCAGCCTCGGACGGTGGGGCCCTGGGTGTGCCTCACTGCATCTCACTGGGACCTGCAGCCTCGGATGGTGGGGCCCTGGGTGTGCCTCACTGCATCTCACTGGGACCCGCAGCCTCGGACGGTGGGAAACCATGGAATGCCCCAGCAACACTCATACCACTCAGGAAAGGGGCTAGCACCTCAATGGGTGGCACCTGCACCTCCTCCAAAATGAGTACAACACCGGGGGTTTCATCTATCACCTCACCTGCCCCTGCCCCTCCCCCTCCCCGTCCCCCTAACCCTCATGCTCTTGGTCTAGAAACATAGAAACATAGAAAATAGGTGCAGGAGTAGCAAGTGGGAGAAGGTGGGAGTGGAAGATGTTCTCCTCTTCAAGCTTGTCTCTGAATCTTCTGCATCGTTGGCCTCAAGTTCTGCAAAATATAACAGATCAGACAAATGGTTAGTAGCAGAGGAGGGGCAGGGTGGGTGGCATGAGTAGGTTCACACAGCGCAGGCAGCAGGCTCAGTTGAAGGATCACAATGAATGATAGCCCATTGCATCAACCGAAGCGTAGCTGACGGAGACATCCCCATGAACCGAAACATGGCTAGCCCGTGCAGTACTTAACATTTAGCAAAGCCAGACTGTGGAATTTGCAGGACTTACCCTCTCCCTCGAGTGTGGGCCCAACTTGTGCAGTGGTGGTTTCTTTTCTCCAGGCAAGACCCATCAAAGCAGTGACCCTCTCTTCCAAATGTGTCAGTGGGTGCAGATTTGCTGGGCCTCCTCCTGTTCGAGTTCTTTCCCTTTTGTCGTGTGCCACCTTCCTCTGCAAAAATGAAATTATAACTTTTTAGAGAGGATGTTTTTATGCTGGGTGGGACATATACAGATGGCCACATTTACAATTGCAATTCCATTGAATAAATGAAAATATTACTTACACTAACTACTTGACCAAGGTCCTGCCACTTCTTTTTGCACTGGCCTCCAGACCTCGGGGTGGTCACTATTGTACAGTAATCTTCTGCATGTTGGTTTCAGCGTTTCTTTAATTCTTTTGGTGAAACTTTTATGTGACCTCTGCTGGTGTCCAGCTCGTACCATCTGGCCTCAATTACAGTAACCAGTGCCTCTACTTCATCCTGTAAGAAATTCTTGGTCCTTGAGCCGTGTTGCATATTATATTTCAGCTCCGATTTTTCCAATGAGAATTAAAGTTCGCACACACAACTGGCTCCTTAAAAATGGCCGAATGCAGACTGGGAGCTGTACTGGCCATGTGTGCCATAGCAACCACGTCAAAAATGTCCTTTTTTTTTCTGCACATGCGCAGACGGGGGTGGCAGCATAGTTTTTTTGGTGCAGACATTTGGCTCCACCCCCCGAAGCTGAAGGACAGGCTGCGTGGTGCCAAATTCAAAAAATAGAACGGGGAAACTTGCTACTTCTTTTTTTGGAGTAGTTGGGGCCAAGAAAAACAGGCGTAACTCTGGCGATACGCCAAAGAAGGCATTTGGCAAAATTGAGCCCATAGTATGTGATTCAGAAATGTTAAGGAGGGACAAAAACTAAATAATAAGAGCAACTTGCAAAGTGGTGTGCAACAATTGCATGCATATGAAGAATATATCATGCAGACTAGCACTACTTATAAACAAGTAACTGTAATTTTTTAAATAACATTTTAACTGGCATTAATATAATGATGAGTAACAGTACAATTGTTTCCTCCCAACACATGTTTAGTTTTCATGCTGCTATGTGTCCTATTTCATTCCTACCTTCCTGCCACCATTGATTTGAGTGGACCAGGCATTCTGAGTAATGGGCGTTAATACTGCTATGTGACTAGTTGATTGAAGGTGTGATTGAAGTATTTGTTGCTGGCCATAGCTACTCTCCTTATCGTAAGAAAGCCTTGTACCCCAAGAAGACTTTGCTGCCATCCGACAGCTCATTTTGTCCAGCCAGACAGTATCTCCAACCTTAGCAGCAGAATAATACATTGTGAATGACATAGTCCCACCCCCTGGCCCCCCTCAGAGTCTGTTTCTTTCTTTTTTTCTCTCCTTGTCTCTAATGGCAGTTGGTCATAATCCTACCATTCACACCCTATCTTGACTAATGTTTTTCCAACTCCTGGCATTACCATTTGAATGTGGGCCATCATCCCTTTTAGCTCACTAATCTCTCCTGTCTTCCAACCTATCACAGACCTTCCCTTTTGTTCTTTCTTCCCTCCCCCCCCCACCCCCCCTTTCAGTGCTTGTTAAGAATCTATTCTTTTCGAACACTCTCCAGTTCTGACGAAGAGTCATCGGCCCGAAACGTTAACCCTGCTTCCACTCCACAGATGCTGCCTGACCTGCTGAGAATTCTAGCACTTTCTGTTTTATTGCAACTTCCAGCATCCGCAGTATTTCGTAATAGTGCTCCTCTCCCTATACAATGTACCATCAGATTTGGCGTGAGCAATGTCACCTGGAGCTCCACCAGTATAATATAACCTTTACCAATCATAACAGAGTAAATTCATCCATAACTAATACTACTTAACATTCTGTACATTACAGTACAAGCATCAAGCCGGGACTTAATAATTTGTATGTACTCCCTCAGATGATTTATTTGAAGCATGCCCTTAGGAATGTTGTTGGACTTTAATGCCTTGACAGTAATTTATGATGATAGCAGAATTATTAATAGTGATGGAGCTAATTCTTCCCATTATCCGTACCTATCTATCATGCACCGAGGTTTCTTCCTAGTTTCAGTAAAAAGGGGAATAAATAGATGCAATGTTCTGATCTCTGCTTTCAATCTTTTACCTGTGGGTCTTTGAACATAACCGTCATTTTAAATTATCTAGAATACCTGGATGAGATCCAGAAACTGCGTTGTACTTTCTGCAGTTCATTATTGACTAGTTGACTCACTCATGTGTACTTAAATATCTCTGGAGTTTATTCCAGTCTGAGCTGAAAACAAATTGAATGAATTCTTTATGAAATGGGGTAGATTTCCTTTCCTCAACTAAAAAGTTGAGGCAGATTTTTAAATTATCGTTTTAGTATTTTACACTTGTCATCCACAACACCAGATGGTACATTACTCAGGTGAGCATTTTTATAGGCTGCTGTAATGTCTGTTGTTCACTGCACCTTTGGGGGATGGAAATGGACAGTCAACAGATGAAATGGTTCCCTTGCTTTTCTTTTCATGTTGTAGCATCTGACAAATTATCAGCAGCTCCTGGGAAATAACTACTATAGTTCTTCGATGTGTCTTTACAAATCTATTTACTGTCTCTCAAAATGCACTGGAAGAATCTTCAGCCTGGTCAGATTCAAATCTTGGGGGTGGGTATATCACTTCAGTCCGATTTCAAAATGTTACCAATTTGAAAAACAATTATCTCACTGACTTGGAAGTGGTGCATATCTGACGAGAATTGGAAGTTCAGGCACACAAACATCCATTAGCAATAACGTCATGAACTTAAGGATAGAATATTGACGGATCGTTTAAAACTAAGTGATGCAAGTGAGCTGTATCCTAAAGTATGAATGGTGAGTTCCAGGTCACAGTGGTGCCAGTTATGAGAGATATGTCAAAGACAGGAAAGGCATTTCCTCACAGGGAGAGAGGGAGAAAATTGGAGTTTAAAAAAAATTTGTTCATGGGATATGGGTGTCGCTGGTAAGCCCATCATTTATTGGCCATTCCTAATTGCCCTTGGGAAGGTTGTGGTGAGTCACCTTCTTGAACCACTGTTGTCCTTTTGGTGAAGGTTCTCCCACAGTGCTGTTAGGGAGGGAGTTCCAGGATTTTCATCCAACATCGATGAAGGAATGGCTCTATATTTCCAAGTCAGGATGGTGTGTAACTTGGAGGGTAACTTGCAGGAGATGGTGTTCTCATGCGCCTGCTACCCTTGTCCATCCAGGTGGTAGAGGTCGCAGGTTTGCGAGGTACCGCCAAAGAAGCCGTGGTGAGTTGCTGCAGTGCATCTTGTAGATGGCACACACTGCAGCCATGGTGTGTCGGTGGTGGAGGGAGTAAATTTTGAAGGTGGTGAATGGGGTGCCAATCAAGCGGGCTGCTTTATCCTGGATGGTGTCAAGCTTCTTGAGTGTTGTTGTAGCTGCACTCATCCAGGCAAGTTGAGAGTATTCCATGACATTCCTTACTTGTGCCTTGTAGATGGTGGAAAGGTTTTGGGGAGTCAGGAGATGAGACACCCGCTCTTGTTGCCACAGTATTTATGTGGCTGGTCCAGTGGAGTACAGACCATAAAAATCCAGGGCAGTGTCAATCTATGAATTCATGCTTTCTTGTGCGATCGGGGCAGAAAATTAATACCAATGATCTGGCATTTTCCATTTCCACTGGTTGAAACTAGCTATGAAATGTTTACCTTACACATTAGAAATGGGTTGTTAAAGCAATAGGACCTGATAAGTTGAAACGACCCCAGTTCTTTTAGTCAGAGCTTCAAATCCTCTCCTTAACTAACTCTCATGTACTATCGTGTACCTGCTCCTAGCTGGGTAGAGATCAGCATTGGTAGAGTGCTGATAGCAGGCCATCTTTTCCATTAGTAAATTCAGCAGGGAAAAACAATATATAAAAACTGACCTAAGCCTGCTACCATTGTCCTGTAACCGATACTATCATATATTCTTACAAGTAAATTTATATAATTCTGTAGATTGATGAAATCCAGCTGATTTCTTGATGAAATAAGAAAGGATTTAACTTTAATTTTTGACTTCAGGGTCCCTTGAGAAACTTTTCATATTATGGAGCTATATTTGGATCCTGATCTGCCGGTTAGAATATCACTAAACAAGGGCACATACCTCAGGATAAGACTTGGATAACAGGGAAAGACAGAAATATCTCTTACTTCTCTATCACTTCATAAACTTGAAGACCAGGGGATACAGCTACATAGTCATCACCAGGTGTTAGACATCTTCCCAATGCTCTTCAAATTGAATAGATAATTAGGATCAGATATGGACCTCACGTTGACAATCAATGTTGCTCCACTCTGTTCATCATACCATAGGCAGTCCCTCGGAGTCGAGAATGACTTGTTTCCACTCTAAAAGTGAGTTCTCAGGTGACTGAGGAGTCCAATGTGGGACCTACAGTCTCTGTCACGGGTGGGGCAGACAGTGGTTGAAGGAAAGGATAGTTGGGCAGCCTAGGTTGACGTACGCTCCTTCCCCTGTCTACTCTTGGTTTCTGATTGTTCTTGATGATGGGACTCGAGGTGCTCAGTTCCCTCCCGGATGCTCCTCCTCCACTTTGGGCGGTCGTGGGCCAGAGATCCCCAGGAGTCGGTGAGGATGTTGCACCTTTGTCAGGGAGGCTTTGAGGGTGTCCTTGAAGCGTTTCCTCTGCCCACCTGGGACTCGCTTGCCGTGTCGAAGCTCCACGTAGAGCGCTTGCTTTGGGAGTCTCATGTCGGGCATGTGGACGATGTGGCCTGCCCAACAGAGCTGATCGAGCGAGGTCAATGCTTTGATGCTGGGGATGTTGGCCTGAGTGAGAACACTGATGTCGGTGCGTCTGTCCTGCCAATGGATTTGCAAGATTTTGTGGAGGCAGCACTGGTAGTACATCTCCAGTGTTTTGAGGTGTTTGCTGTCTCTTCACTCTTTCTCCCCCAATCTTCCTGCCCCACTGTTTAAGTTTCCCCTGGCCTTAATAGTGGGTGCATTTCTTACCCCGAAAGTGCGATACTTACCTCTAAAGTCCGTGCCGCAAGGGCGGCTACCTGAGCCCACTGCCCATCCCCAACCATGCCTGCTCCTTACCTCCATCTGTGAGTGCCAGATTTACCACCCAGATTGATCTCCCAGCCTACTGGACCTTTCTGCTACCAAGACTTTTACTCCCCCCACTGGAGGTGACCGACTCTGCTGCTCTTCTCGATCTCCGACGACGTCCGGTAAGCCTCCGATCCACTCTGTTACCACTTTCCATTCTTTACATTTTCTTCACTCTGGGACTGGGAGAAAATATGCAAGTCATAAACACTAAGATTTATGGTTGGATTGGACTCTGTTCCATCTTTGGTATTCCTTTTAAATCAGTGTTTGAAGACATAGGGGGAGAAATTCATTATTGCCCGGTTTAGGATGCTAACTTTTAAAAGTTTGAAAAGTTAGAGCCAGGCGCTAACAATTTCAAACTTTAAAAAAAATTGCTGTTTGCGCTGCAAGAAGGAAGTGGAGGGCTAAATCAAGCTCACCTGGGGCGTGCAGCACTGCCGCGTTCAAAGGCACCTTCCCTCCCTTAAAGGGGAAGACCATCGCTGCAGTTCTTCAAAATAAAAAGTACTTACCTGGACCACTAAGGCAGCTGCAATCCCGCGTGATCAGCCCGGCACTCAAGCAGATCAATCGCGAGCAGGAATCCGCGAAAAACTGTGCAAGAAAAAAGGTAAGTTTTCTTTTAACTTACCCCGGCCACCTCGCTTTTAAATATCACCAGCCGCCCGATGTTCACCTCCTGCAGCTGTCAGTGTTTTCCGCCTGGTGTGGCTGCAGGGGACGGAAGGCAATTTTGGGTCCGGGGCACTAACAGAGCAATGCGCACGGCGATGATGTCACGATCTCTCGGGCGAAGGAGACCGGGCCGCAATGCCCTGGCGCCACCGCAAACCTCCTGCTGAATATGGTGGCAGTTGATGTCATCGCCGCACCAGGTTGAAAAGCCATTTGCTCCCCGTTTGTGCCCGCTCTCCCCCCGGAGGCGCAAACAGCAGGTGCAAAGGCCTCCAATTTCGCCTCCATAGTCAGTATTGTGAATTATATTTGTAATGGTGGTCAGTTGGAATGGGAATGTTTGTCATTGAGGATGGGTACAATACCATGAAGGTATTTTACTTACAATATTCTGAGCTGTGTTCAGGGAATGTGTTGTCAGAAACACAAGAGCTTTTACTTTTATTTTTCTCCATGTGGCGAGGACAGCTCGGGAGAGGTGAGTGGAAGATACAGCAGTCCAATAGTACCATTAAAGCAAACAGGCTTAGTGTTGTACTTGGGTGGTAAGGACTGAGTGCTACTTGACACAAATATCAGTTATTTTTATTTTCAGCATCATGAAATAACAGTCAAGGAGACGTTAAAAATGACATGAGCAGATGAATTAATATGTTATAAAGATAGAACTACATCACAACTTTAGATATCTTAAAACTTTCAAAGAATTGTAAACTTGTTAATTTCCATGGTTTTTTTTAAGTACTGTGCCTTAAATCAGCAGTAATGGGCTCCACTGTATATGCCAAAACTTAAAAAAAACACTTCTTATATTTAAACCTAATGTTTGCCGAGCTCTTGAAGTACCTGAAAGGTTATTTCATTTGGATTGATTTTCAAGGTTTTAGCTCTCCTACTAGAAATACCAGAGCAACAGATCTTCCTAGTCTGTATGGCTCAGTGGATTTATCCAGGCTCAATCTCGATTATGTGCTGAGTTTGCTAATCGCCACTGTGGTCGTGAAGGGAATTCTACAATTAGTCTCAGAAAGCCTGGGTTAGAGAAGGCAAAATAGTAAGTTATCCTGGGCGTGATTTTTATCCAGCAACCATTGCTGGAAATGAATGTGCGCAGATATTGGGAAGGAACAGGATTGTGCTTGGCTGTGATACACCCCACAGCCTGATCGTCTACCAAAGCTCACTGTCCAGGTTCGCTCCTGAATAATAGGAGAGGTACCCAGAGGATCCCTGGCCCATGAAACTTGAGCTCAACAAGGAATCAACACCTCAAGAGGGACTTGTGCCCACAAAACATTAGGCCCAACAAGGACAACACTTTCAACAGGGGAGAAAATTAGCAAGAAAACAACGTGGTTTTCAAGGTTTTGCTTAAATAGATTTAAAGATGGTGGATAAAAAGCGACAGGCACAATGCCTCAGAGGAGTTGTGTAAGAATGCTAAATTATAAATTGATCTAAAGAGTTTAAACTAACACAATATTTATACAGACCACAGGTTAAATAAACTGGTAGTTTTATGGTGAAGTAGTTTGCATTGGCAGTTATTCCTGGAGAATTCCAGGAGCTTTGACCAGTTGATGATGACTGCAGAAAGAACTGCGGAACAAAGTGACGAGGGTTTGAGACGGCAGTGACACTTCGGAGACGTTTTACAGCTCTGTACTATGTATAATTAACACAAGGCCTTTTCTAAAGGCTTTAATGGCTGCAGCCTGTGGGCATTTCATAGTAAAGCTGCCAGTCTTCTGTAAGAGCCGCTTCGTAATATCTTAAAAAAAGATCTGAATTCCGAGTACCTTATTTATCCTCCTTTTTCCATCAGTTTTGTTATTTTTTGTTTACATTCTCCTCCTTTCCTTTCCTTAAAATGCTGACTGATGGTGGGATATGATTCAATGGGGATTGGCCACACTACAGACTTCATGTGTGGGCTTAGAGGACAGTGCTTGTCAGCAGGCTATTCAACTGCGGGGTGGGGGGTGGGGGGGGGGGGGAGGCGTATGCATTACAGCCAAGCTCTCATCTGATGTCCATACATACGCACTTTCCAGCAGGGGTTGCTGGAGCGTAAACAGGAAACCTGGTTGTTTTCACCCTTCCCCCGCCCAGGGGCACTAGGCCATTTGAAGCACCCGATTGGAGATCAGTTAACTTAGCGCAGGTTTAAATTTGGACTTTCCTGGTTTGTATGGTTCAGTGTCACATTGTGTGCTGAATTTAGGCCATCATAGATGGGAATTTGAAAATGCTATTATTAAGTGGAGGTCTGTTTCTATTAGCATTTCATTCATACCTTTTCTTCCATGGAACTGTCAATGAATGACTGCTGCCTGGATGGCACCCCAAATTGTGGATTTGTGTCCATGATTAGCTAGGGTGGTCAATGCTGTGCCATTGTGAGGAGTTGCAGAGGCCTGGCATTTACCTTTAAAGAGATAGAGGACCCCCTGGCACTTAGCCCACAGACAGACACGGAAAGCCTTGGCACCTGCCCCATGGGGAGGCGCAGAGAGGATAGACCCTTCCACTGAGTGATATGCAGAGATACCTGGCACCAGCGCAAACAGAAAGCTCCAGAGAGACCAGGCACATTCTCTCAGGGATATACAGAATCCAAGCACTTGCCCCACAAGAAGGGAGGACAGTATGTCAAACTGTTTTTGCATGTCTGTTTGCTGAGCCAGTTTTAGAGTGGCATAGACGGATTCCTGGGAGGAAGCATTAACCCTCTCAGTGAAGAGTGAACAGTACACAGGAGACCAAAGAGTAAAAGTAAAAATAATGAAAGCACCACCACAACTGCTGCCTCATTCTTGGTGAAACACCATAGAATTGTATTCACTTTTTCACAGCTAATCTGCTGAAGTGAAGACCCATTAAACAAGAGGGAAGAAATATGATTCAAAGAGATGCCATTTTGCATATTTTCTAATACATTTTCACCATTGTAGTGAATGATTCCTACATTCCAAGGGTTTTGCCTCCATTACTCTATCTAGAAATTTGTTGCACATGAAGTATTAAAGGGTGAGCAGCTTTGAAAGTGGATAAATCCCCAGGCCCGGGTGAAATGTTAAGAGGAGCAAAGGAGGAAATAGCAGAGGTTCTGACCATCATTTTCCAATCCTCTCTGGCTACAGGTGTGGTGCTGGAGGACTGGAGGACTGCTAATGTTGTACCTTTGTTTAAAAAGAGAGAAAGTGATAGACCGAGTAATTACAGGTCAGTCAGCCTAACCTTGGTGGTGGGAAAATTATTGGAAAAATTCTGAGGGACAGGATAAATCTTCATTTAGAAAGACACGGATTGATCAAGGTCTGTATGGATTTGTTAACGGAAGATTGTGTAAACCATGTCATAGGAATTAGCCTAGCCCAGTTGGGTTGTCACTTCCTCAAAGCAATCGCAGAAGTTGGTCAGGCAGGTTCATCCCCTTCTGAATCCATGCTACTATTGAAAACAATATTTAGGAGAAACTTGTGCAATAAATGCTCTTCTAATACACTCAATGAATATTTGCTCTGTATTCTTTCAAAGGGAACCAGTTTTGTTGCATGCTTAGATCTGGGACAAAATAGTGATAAAAGGGATATTGATTTAACAATGAGGGATGATCGCATAATCAGTCTATCAGAAGCGGCCAGTAGCTTTTTATTTTCCTGATACCTACCGTGTTATATTGAAAGTCTCCACAATCATGTTAAGAAGTAATTTTTTTTTATCGCTGGTGGCTTTGAGAACAGGTCACCCATGTTTTAATTTGATTTAGAACAATTTCTGGCAGAAAAAAAATTAATACCATTGAGATTGTTTGAAATAATTGCTGCATATGTTTATAAAGAAATAAAAGTTCATCAGGCAAGTGTTATACAACGACATTGCTCCTTTAAGACATAACAGAGGGTCATGTTACCTGCCAACTGGATGCAGGTTGTACTGTTTTTCTCAGACAGTCCCAGCTGTCAAAGCCTTCTAAAACGCTTGAGCAAGAGGTTAAATACTTCAAACAGAAATTGCAAGAATAGCTATCAAAGGTCAAACTGTCTCCACAACCAATTAGACCTCATACTGACTGGCAGAAGATGATTAAAATCAAAGTCACCCTTTGAAAATGTCAATTAGAATATGGAAAATTCTTACCTGGACATGTTGCAGCCTGCACAGCCCGTAATTAGTATTGTCACAGCCACAATTGAAGCTATTTAAATAACCTCTCCTGATCTTAATGACACGGTGGCAGCAATGGTGATGCTTGTGATCAAAATAAGGACAATGTTGGAAATTGCAGCTGTCATGCTGAAAATAAAATATAGATATTTTTTAAATGGCACCAGTGATTTCATTCTGAGAAAAAATGACCGAGCTAATTTTCCTCTGCCTTTCTCCCAAAGGGACAAAAATTGGGTGTGACGCAGAAGGAAGATGGGCACTAATCCTTTCCCCTCCCATTTAGCCCTTGAATAGCTCTGTACCCAAACTTCCTCTCTGGCTTTTCTGGTGTCAGCAATATAAACAACATGCAAATAAATGTCAGAGGGCTCACACAGATCTCCTCCAGTAGGGCCAGGTGTAGATTAGGGTCAGACTTTCCCCATAAATACTTGGCGTCACTGCTTCCCGTGCTGCTATTTAGGTGCTATCTATTTGTGTTTATTTTTGACTTTTTGGATAGAAAATACTTTAACTGCTTCAGCATTTGTTGCAAAATGCCGTTAGTCTTTTATAATTAGTGATGGAGGCCATGTTCAATACTGTGCCCCTCCCCCTTTGCGATACATCCTATCTGGCGGGAGACAAGGGGAAATAGCCATAAACACCCACGAGAGCTCGTCCTTGTCCACAAATCGCTTCATACCCTCGCCCCACCCTATTTCTGCAACCTCCTTCAGCCTTGCATCTCTTCCCTCACCCTTCATCCCATCAGTAGTGGCAGAGCTTTCAACTCCTTCAGTCTTACTCTGTGGGGCACCCACCTTAAACCCACCCGCTTTCCCACTTTTCTCTCCTCTTTAAAATCTTTCTCAAAACCCATCTTTTCAATCCAGCTCTCACTCACCTCTCCAACTCTCATGCCACTCCTTTATTCCTTTTTATCTTTGTTGATGTACTTCCACCAGATTTTTGAATGTACCTATTGATTATCCATTACTGGGTCTTTTTAGCATGCACAAAGGGTGTTGCATCCCTATATATTGTTTGGATGCAAGAAGTAAATGACTGCTCTGTCGTACACTGTGTTAAATATATAAACATCAATGGCTTGTTCCATCGGCTTGCCATGACCCAGGCAACTGAATTCAAGACCCTCATCCTCGTTTTTAAATTCCTCCATAGTTTTGCCCCACCCTGCTTTGAATACCTTCTCCAGCCTTGCATCCCTTCCTGCTTCCTCAGTTATTCAAAATCCGGATTGTTACTTGTTCCTCACGCTCTCTGCTTCACCATCCATGACTGATCTTTCGTAACACGCCTTTTTTTTCCAAGACTATTTCATCTTCTTCAAATCTTATTGCCTTCAAAAGCCTCCTATAAAGAATTCTCTTGCCTTCAGTGTCTCTCCCAAATTTACTTCACTTCTGCTCAAAGCCCCAATTGTCCTTCTTGTCAAGGTCTCTAAGGCATTCTCTTAGTTCAAGGAGCACCAACTAAATGCAAGTTCTTGCAGTAAACAGATCCAACAAAAGGAGTAATGGTATCAATATTAATCTGTATGACTAAATTTCCTGCTCACCTCACTTTCCATATTATTAATGCTGATTGAAATAATGCAGACATAGCTCAAAACGGCTGATTAACAGTTACCAACTACATGAAGTTCTGCAACAAGTATTGACGTCTCTCCCCTGTATATCCTTGCTTTGGGAGTCTCGTGTCTGGCATGAGCACAACATGGCCTGCCCAGTGGCGCTGATCAAGTGTGGTCAGTGCTTCAGTGCTGGGGATGTTGGCCTGGAGTAAAGCAAACGCTCTACTTGGAATTCCTTCACGGCAAACGAGCCAAGAGTGGACAGAGGAAACAAGGACATCCTCAAAGCCTCCCTTATAAGGTGCGGCATCCCCACTGATACCTGGGAGTCCCTGGCCAAAGATCGCCCTGAGTGGAGGATGTGCATTTGGGAGGGCGCTGAGCGCCTCGAGTCTCATCGCCGAGTAAATGCAGAAAACAAGCACAGGCAGCGGAAGGAACGCATGGCAAACCTGTCCCACCCTCCCTTAACCTCAATGGCTGTCTGTCCCACCTGTGGCAGTGACTATGGCTCTCATATTGGACTGTTCAGCCACCTAAGGACTCATTCTAAGAGTGGAAGCAAGTCGTCCTCGATTCCGATGGACTGCCTATGATGTATATCCTCTACTCTCCATGTAACTTTTATATAGAAATGGCTTAATAATCTTTCATTGTCTGTTCTTGTTTCCACCCCAAATCTTTCTCACACTCCCCACTCACTTCTCCCAGTTCATGGCGTCAGCTGTCGTTCAACTCTCTCACCTTGCCTATAGTCTGTAATACTGATCTTGGAACCTCTCTCCAACTTTCCATGCAGCTCATCCTAGCAAGAGTTTCTCATGCATTAGCAATATGGAGAGCGACTCTTGAGATGAGGGAGGAGTTGAATTTAATGTTACTGAGTAGCTATTAAACAGTAATACAGTAGTACAAGATGAAACAGTTTATATTACGAAATAACTTTTCCAGTAGTAATGCCATTTCTGGGTTTTGGAGTCATTTAGTACTTCCACATGACTTATTCCAATTTATTAACCTCGTATTAAAACTGTTGGCGTTATTCTTGGAAATATTTAGAGTTAAAACGTGTGAACTTTGTTATTGGCAATAATAGGGTTGCAGATGTTTCTTATTAAACAGTTTAGGCTGAGCTGTGAGTATGAGTAGCTCATACCAGCAGGAGCAGCGGAGCCCTGTGTCAGCTGCAGCAGACAGAAACAGTAGGTCTGACTTCCTGTTTGAGGAAAGATACAGCTCACAGCTTCCATGTTGCTCAAACGAAACAAATTGAAGAGGAAATGCAGACTTCAATCAGAAGGACCAACGCTGCTTCTGTGTCTTCATACACAATGGAATTGGTTAAGACAAGATAATCTTCCTTTTTTCTATATCGAACACTGTTTTAAATATTACAAGTATAATCACCTTAAATGTCATCGTGTTACGTTTTCACTAGATTTTACATACACCAAACTTCGACTTAGCCCCATTGTTAAAGGTTTGCTTTTATTTGCAGGGAATGCTGAATAATTAGATAATTTTCTTGGACATACTTTTGTTTCCAATGATTCGGTTTAGGATTTCCACCAGTCTGATTTTGGTCTATCGCAATAGTGTGTTTTTTTGAATTGAATTGCTGTAAATTGCTAAAAAATACATGTTTGACAATAAGAAAAGTTCATTTTTGCAAATTTACTTTTGTGTCTCATGATGGGGATTAACTAGTAACCTTTGCAATTAATTTTCATCTATGGTCCCACCTCCTTGGCCCACACTTGTTTGCTTTCTCCTGTGTGAGAGGCAGCAGTCCCCTCCTCTGTTGTCTTTTTGCTGTCATCCAGAAAATAAGTGTCATGCTGTAAATAATAAACAGTTCGATTCATGTTAATATGTTTTCAATCTATGCTCCTTATGCTCAGCAGTTTAAAAAAAATTCTTCTGTGTGTGACCTGAAGCAGTTTACTGTCTGAAGACTTCTGTTTATAAGGACTATGTTGTAAGAAGAAGTATAGGAATTTTAATTCAACATCTGGTATTTATTTAGTATTGCTCGGATGTTGACAAGACAACATGAACTGATGTATATGCTTCAAATAAATACAGAGGCATGCTGCCCTCTCAGGTCACAGAGTGTTAATGATGAATTATAAATAAATCTATGAATAGTTTTTTTTCTTTTCCATAATTACATCCATTGGATAACTTGTATAAACAACCCAAATTACTTAAAGTACCGAACAGCGCCAAACTACAAGTCCAGTAATATAAATGTTCAGTCACATGTACTTCCTTTTTTCTATCAGTAACAATGTTTGGACAATATTCCAGATTTGCATTTTCAGATACCACATCAGATCAGAATTTGTTTGTAGATTTTATTCCACACCCCCACCATTTTTCTTGCACTTGGATCAGCTTTTCCTACTCATTTACACTATATATCCAGCTGTGCTTTTATGTACTCTCTCTCACTATCTTCAAGGCTATTAATACAAGTTGTTGTTGTTCTTGTTGTTACAAGGGAATTTTCCAACTTTGCTACCTGATGGGGAACCTTGCCTTCAGAAATCGCATACTGGAAATTTGGGCGTGTTCTGTTCATGATTTTGTGACCATCTAAATGAGTACTCAGAAAGTCGTGTATGGTGTGTGTTCTAATTTCTGATATTTTCTCCCAGTGGCCAAGGTTGGCACTACAAGTGCAAAAAGGAACCCTCTCGTTTGAGCTTTGGCAGTGAGTTTCCTCAGGCTGCTTGATCACAGGGGCATCAAAGCAGAGCCTGATTCTGACTTCACCAAATATGTGCACAAGCACACTTCCAGCAGGGGTCACTGGACAGCAATCTGGATCAGGAACCTTCGCCACCTTAGCTGTCTTTAACCCAGAATTCTGAGGCCAATTCAGTCCAGGGATCGAACCTGAGGCCTTTCTGATCAGTATGATTCAGTTGCACAAAAAGCAGTCAAGAGAATGGTGAGAATGTGGAACTTGCTACCACATAGAGTAGTTGAGGCGAATAGTATCGATGGAAATCTGACACTAACACCAACAGTGTTGGAAACTCTCAGCAGATTAGTCAGCATCTGGCCAAGACAAAGGGGGTAAATTTAATCTAACTCGACGGGCAAGAAACCCATAGGATCAGGTGGAATGCTGGTTTTACACAATGCCCAATATTACTGTCCATTGACTGTATCACTGTATCACTGTTGTAATGTATCACCAACTGTAATGCAATAATGCAACAATGACCAGATAATTTGCTTTCTCGAATGATGTAGGTTGAGGAATAAATATTGTGGAATATTGAGCACCTCGAGTCTCATCGCTGAGAGCATGCAGAAACCAAGCGCAGACAGCGGAAGGAGCGTGCGGCAAACCAGATTCCCCACCCACCCTCTGTCCCACTTGTGACAGAGACTGTAATTCCCGTATTGGAATGTACAGTCACCTGAGAACTCACTTTTAGAGAAGAAGCAAGTCTTCCTCGATTTCGAGGGACTGCCTATGATGATGATAATGATGATTGGCCAGGACACCAGGGAGAACTCCCCTGCACTTTTTTCAAATAGTGCCTTGGGATCTTTTATATGTGCCTGAAAGGGCGGATGTCGACCTCAGTTTAACATCTCATCTGAAAGACAGCAGCTCCAACACTCCCTCATAGAATTTCAATTCTATGTAATGCTATATAATACTCCCACAGTACTGCATTGAGATGTCAGCCTAGATTATGTGCTGAAGTCTGGAGTGAGAATTGAACTCACAATCTTCTGATTTTGAGGCGTAAGTACTACCACTTTGCTAAAAAAGTAATATTTTTTTCACCTGTGCTTTATTGCATATATTTGAAAACCATTTGTTGCACATGAGACACTCACTGCAATCATCTATCAAATGTTTCTCTTGGCTTCTCGTTACTTTTCTACTTGCTTTTACTTGTATTTTTAATTTACCCTCCAGCTACACTCCTTTTATCTAAGATTTCAATTAATAATATCATATAGACACATTATAAACAATGCTCCCTCTACATTTGTTTTTTGTTGGTGGTACCTTTAAATTTGCTGCGCGGTGGCCTGTGCGGCACTATCTTGGCGAGAACAGCTTGTGAGCGGCCTGTGCGGTACCTCGCCGATTGCTGCATGGCTGCGCATGCCCGCAGTTTAGAGGGAACATTGATTATAAAGTTCTATCATTGTATCACGTAAAATTTCTTTTCAAATGTATCTGATTGAATCTATTGCAGAGTTATGGGGGCCGAAAATCAGGGTCCTGATAAGGCCCGTTACTGCCGGAATGCGGCGGTCAGGCGGCGGAATCCAATGGCCGTCGATTTCTGGTCAAATGGTCACCGCCAGCCAATTTCAGCGGCGGGTGGGAGGGGGGGGGGGGGCGGCGGTGAGGGTTTCTGGCGGTCCCCACTTCTGCTCCGCTGCTGCCGAGCGGCCGTCAGTGCGTCATCAGTGCGCACATCGTTGGGACACCCCACCTCCGTCGACATTCAGCCAGAAAAGTCTAATGCCCACTGAGATGTGCCCCCGACAACTTTATCTGTCAGTGCACCTTTCATTCTGTCAGTGCACCTTTCATTCCCTCTGTGAGCCCTGGCTGCGCGGTAACCTTTAAAGGCAAGAGCCCAATGCAGCTGCTGCCATTTTATTTTTTTTGCCGGCCGACTTCCATGTCGGCCGGACTATTGTGCCCCCTTGTTTGGCTGGGCAGCCTGGCACCCCCTCTTGGGTGCCAGGCAGTCCGGCCAAAAGCCTCCCTGGTGGTCCAGTGGCCGATCCTAAAAATTCAGCGATTCTCTCCCCTTTAAAGGAGGGGAGCGACGTGGTGACGCAGATGTGCAATGACGTCACCACCACTTCGCTGCTGAGTGAGCGCGGCGGAGAATCTGTCCCGCCTCCACTTCCGCCCCTCACCAGCACTTACCACCGCACTTCCGCCCCCATTATGACCGACTTCCGGTCCGCTTGAAAAAAAAAGACAAAGACCTGAATATCGATCAAGAGGCTCTTTCAAGATGGTGGAAAAAGAACTTAAAGAACAGTAAGTGTGCTAGCTTTCTGGCAGGCCTGAATTTCAGCCCCATGATGTCTTTTAGATCGCATTACGTAGAATTTACAGCACAGGTCATTTGACCCAACAGGTCTATGTCGGTGTTTATGCTCCCTTGTAGGTGGCAGATTTGTGACACAATCAGTCATGCATTTTATTCAAAAATGAATCAAGCTAAACAAATTATTAAGGTTGAAACTGTATTGTGCAACATTGATAGCAAATGGGGTAATGGGTTGTAATAAATTTTCTTTGTTTCCTATTTTAAGTGCGACATCGATTAATTTATTTTATGAATACCACACAGCATGATTTCAACTCCAATCCAATTCATTCAAGTGTCAGAAAAATAATCGGAATTAAGAATGTTGGGACTGGATTTACAATGAACTGTTACAGTCTTAATAAATAGCTATTTAAGAATATTAATTAAGATTATTAAATTGAATGAATTTTTAGTAGAATTTCTTTTCTGATTACATTCATCTGTAATAGGTTTATGCTGTTTCTGTGGCTTTGCTGAATAAAAGATGTATTGTTCTACATTTTAACATATGCTGGCCATGTGAGGGGATTGGATATTGTTCTTGTGCACCCTTCAACTTCTCTTTTCTCTTTGGAATAACCAATGTATTCATACAAGTGCTTAGTACATGTCTAATAGATTATCAAATATCTACAGCAAGCACAGGTCCTAAAAGTTTAGACAGTATTATTAGGATAATGGCTTTTGGGTGGGGTGGAGTGTATTTAATGTGATATACAAGGTATCACAATTGTGTGGAACAAGCTGGATTAACCAGAGGGTCTTTTTCTGTCCGTCATTGTTAGTTTAAGCTGCTACTGCGAGTTTCTGTGGATAGCTGGCAAATTAATAGTCAATAATTACCACAATCATTAATGTTGAACAAGAATAACTAACAGAGCTAACTAACTAACTAACAGAATGACTGCATGACCGTAATGTTTTATATTAATAAAATTAATGTGATATGTGCTTTAGAAAATGTTTCCATAAATAAAACACGTTTTAAAGCCATACATCTGACCGGGAACCCCTGTATGTTTGTGAAATATTACTGAGCCTTTGGAACTTTCTAATGATTACACTGTTACAATTTGAGTTTGGTCCAAACACTCAGTACTCCTGTTGCTTGCAAAACGCAGCTTCCATAGCAGGCCCATGTCTTTATGATCCAAAATGTAACCTAGTAATGGGATGTAGTGTGCCTCTGGGCTAACACCTTCCTTTTTACTGTTACATTGCACCAGATATAATACAATTTCCCATATGCTCCTGAGTTATGGGCTAGATAAACTGGACACCCATTAATCAGTCTTGTATTTGACAAGCCTTTCTTTGTTAGATCAAATGCACATTGGTGCTGATTAATAATATGGGCCTCCAGGTGCTGTGGAGATCCTACTCGCCAAAGTGACCTAGACTTGTAGGTTCTGAGTAAACTGAAGGCAATAAGCCTACCACACAGATATACTTGGCCTGGGCAACTTGCTCGCACCTCTGAACAACATAGTCTTTTCCTCATTAAGAAATTTCTGCTTACGTCTTAGGTCCTTTCTTAACAGCAGGTAAACACGTTTTCAGTCAAGGTGGATAGAGGAAATTGAGCTAAGGATATGCAAAACTGCTGGTTGTCTGGCCATCAAATGTGCCAGGAATCTCTCTTGTGCCACCTTGGGGAGGGTTCGCACAGGTACTGAGTGCTGACCATTTCACACACATGACTGTAGACCAGTGTTGGAAGAACTTCAATGACCTTAGCAGGGTAAGTAAGGTGACACGCTGGACACTTTCCCTTATCTTCCTTGTCCACCCTGGACATCAGCACACTCTTCACCTTCCTAAAGGAAAACTTGTACAACTAACTTTTCACAGTGTATGGTCAAGAAAAACTCTAACTTGGCATCATTGGTTGCCAAGCAGTGGAAGTCTTTCCTGTTGAAATAGTTGAGGGGGTGTTCCGTGGGAGCTCGCAAAGCAATGTGGGTACTATTGATTGCACGCTGGATCTTAGGGTAGCCAGAAATGCCCTAAAACTTGATGACTCTGTCTCGCTGATGCCTTGTGTGATGTCAAAGATGAAGAATTCCTTGGCTATTGAGCCATGCAGGACTTGGTGGATGGATCATGGGAAAGGTCAAAAAGTACGAGGGAACTCAGGCCAAGCAATTTATTGGTGGTAAACCAACAATAAACAGCTACTGCCTAATCTGCTTGCCAAAATAATTTATTTGCCCTGATTGTGCACCAGAAATATAGCGAAAATGACAAGAAAATTCACCCCATGGTGTTTTGAGAGTAATATATGAAAGTAGAATTTATTTTTAGTTTTGTGCTAGGTGTCATTTTCAATGCTAATTTTTGTAAGATTTTTACCCAAAAGATTTGGTCGCCAGGTTTTTAAGGCACAAGTTTCGGGCCGCGCCTAGAACGGCGCATCCCCACCTGGACACCCGTTTTTCGCGGCAAAAAGAACTTACAGATTCTCCGGCTCCCTGCTGGTCCTCTGGATCCGGGCGCAGCGCAGTACGAGCTGTAGGGGGCGGAGCCAGGTCCCTGCGCTGAAAACAGTGCCGGGACCTCTGCACATGCGCGCTACAGTGGGCGCGCATGTGCAGTAGCTCCAGGCGCCCAAAACTGTGTGGGAGGGGCCCGAAGACCCTAGCCCTGGCCGAATGGCCTCACTGGGGCTGCGTGCATAAGGCTGCCTCCCACACCCAGCTCCTGCTTCCTCCCGACCCGACTCAACTCCCGCTCCCGCCCCTGGACCGGACCCGCGCTCCCCCCGACCCGACCCGCGCTCCAAACCCCGGATCCCGGACCCCAGACCCTGGACCCGACCCGACCCAACACCACCTACCTGTAAATCTGGTGCTGGGGACGGGCCCTACCCGAAGTCTTGGGCCCAGCTGGGCCTGGACCGTTCAGCCTCCCTCCCCCTTCTCCTCCCCCCTTCTCCTTTCACCCCCTTCTCCTTTCCCCCCCTTCTCCTTTCCTTTCCCCCTCTTTCCTTTCCTTTCCCCCCTCTTTCCTTTCCTTTCCCCCCTCTCCTTCCCCTTCTACCCCCCTTCTCCTTCCCCTCTCCTCTCCCCCCCCTTTCCCCTTCTCCTCTCCCCCCCTTTCCCCTTCTCCTCTCCCCCTCCCCTTCTCCTCTCCCCCTCCCCTTCTCCTCTCCCCCCTCCCCTTCTCCTCTCCCCCCTCCCCTTCTCCTCTCCCCCCTTCCCCTTCTCCTCTCCCCCCTTCCCCTTCTCCTCCCCCTTCCCCTTCTCCTCCCCCTTCCCCTTCTCCTCCTCCATCCCCTTCCCCTTCTCCTCCTCCATCCCCTTCCTCTTCTCCTCCTCCCCCCCACTTCCCCTTCTCCTCCTCCCTCCCACTTCCCCTTCTCCTCCTCCCCCCTTCCCCTTCTCCTCCTCCCCGCCTTCCCCTTCTCCTCCTCCCCTTCCCCTTCTCCTTCCCCCCTTTCTCTACCCCCCTTCCCCTTCTCCCTCTTCCCTCCCCCTTCTCCCCCATCCCTCCCCCTCCCCCTGCCCCCCCCTCTCTCCCTCTACCCCCCTCAACCCCCTCCCCTCACAGACACTGACAGACAGAGAGTGAGAGACACACACAGACAGACAGACAGAGAGATAGAGACACTGACAGAGACACACTGAGGGGGGCATCCCAGCACGCTGTTGGAGGGCTCCCGGTGCTGCAGTCGGTAAGTAGAAAATGTTTTATTTATTGATTTAAAAAAAAAATTCTTATTAATTTTTTTTGATTGATTTATTGGTTGATTTATTGATGTTTTTATCATTTATTATTGATGATGGCTCTTTATTTGTAAAACTGAAGTGTTTAATGTTTGTAAACTTCCCTTTAAACCCCCCCCCCTCATTCCCTACGCCTGATTTGTAACCTACGCCTGATTTTCTAAAGTGTAGACAAGGTTTTTTCGAGCGTACAAAAATCTTCACTTACTCCATTCTAAGTTCGTTTGGAGTAAGTTTTCACTGCCGAAACTTTGAAAACAGGCGTAAGTGGCCGGACACGCCCCCTTTGAAAAAAAAATTCTGTTCCAAAGTGAAACTGTTCTAACTGACTAGAACTGGAGCAAACTAAATGACGAGAATTTGAATTTCTAAGATACTCCATTCTACACCAGTTGCTCCAAAAAATCAGGAGCAACTGAGGCCGAAATTTGGGCCTTTAATTGCTCTAATTATCATTCTGGAAATGACTGTTCCGATGCAACTTAGAAACATAGAAACATAGAAAATAGGAGCAGTAGTAGGCCCTTCGGCTCTTCAAGCCTGCTCTGCCATTCAATATGATCATGGATGATCCTCTATCCCAACACCATACTCCCGCTTTTTCCCCATACCCCTTGATGCCTTTTATTTCTAGAAATCTATCTGTCTCCCTCTTAAGTATATTCAGTGACTTGGCCTCCACAGCCTTCTGTGGTAGAGAATTCCACAGGTTCACCACCCTCTGAGTGAAAAGATTTCTCCTCATCTCGGTCCTAAATTTCCTACCCCGTATCCTGAGACTGTGACCCCTTGTTCTAGACTTCCCAGCCAGGGGAAACATCCTCCCTGCATCTAGTCGATCCAATCCAGTCAGAATTTTATATGTTTCAATGAGATCCCCTCTCATTCTTCTAAACTCGAGTGAACACAGGCCTAGTTGACCCAATCTCTCCTCATGCAACAGTCCTGCCATCCCAGGAATCAGTCTGGTGAACCTTCGCTGCACTCCCTCTATGGCAAGTATATCCTTTCTTAGGTAAGGAAACCAAAACTGCACACAATACTCCAGGTGCGGTCTCATCAAGGCCCTGTATAACTGTAGTAAGACATGCTTGCTTCTGTATTCAAATCCTCTTGCAATGAAGGCCAACATACCATTTACCTTCCTAATTGCTTGCTGCACCTGCATGTTTGCTTTCAATGACTGGTGTACAAGGACACCCAGGTCCCTCTGTACATCGACATTTCCCAAGCCATCACCATTTAAATAATATTTTGTCCTTATGTTTTTCCTACCAAAGTTCACATTTATCCACGTTATACTGCACCTGCCATGTGTTTGCCCATTCACTTAACGTATCTAAATCGCCTTGCAGCATCTTTATATCCTCCTCACAACTCACAATCCCACCTAGTTTTGTGTCATCAACAAACTTGGAAATATTACATTTGGTTACCTCATCCAAATCATTTATATATATAGTGAATAGCTGGGGCCCAAGCACTGATCCCTGTGGTACCCCACTAGTCACTGCCTGCCACCCCGAAAAAGACCCGTTTATTCCTACTCTCTGTTTCCTGTCAGTTAACCAATTTTCAATCCATGCCAATACATTACCCCCAATCCTATGTGCTTCAATTTTGCACACTATCCTCTTATGTGGGACTTTATCAAAGGCTTTCTGAAAATCCAAATACACTACATCCACTGGTTCTCCCTTATCTATTCTATCAGTTACATCCTCAAAAAACTCCAGTAGGTTTGTTAAACATGATTTTCCTTTCATAAATCCACGTTGACTTTGTTTAATCCCATTGATATTATCTAAGTGTGCTGTTATCACATCCTTTATAATAGACTCCAGCATTTTCCCTATTATTGATGTCAGGCTAACCGGTCTGTAGTTCCCCGTTTTCTCTCTCCGTCCTTTTTTAAATAGTGGGGTTACATTTGCCACCCTCCAAACTGCAGGACCTGTTCCATAATAGAATTTTGGAAGATGACAACCAATGTATCTACTATTTGCATGGCTACCTCTTTTAGTACTCTGGGATGCATATCATCAGGCCCTGGGGATTTATCTGCCTTCAGTTCCATTAGTTTCTTCAGCACTATTTTCTTACTAATAATACTTTCCTTTAAGTTCTCTTGCTCACTAGACCCTTAGTTCCCCAGCATTTCTGGGATGTTATTTGTGTCCTCTTCTGTGAAGACAGAACCAAAGTATTTATTTAATTGTTCTTCCATTTCCTTATTCCCCATTACAAATTCTCCCATTTCTATCTGTAAAGGACCTACATTTGTACATTTGTCTTCACTAATCTTTTTCCTTTTACGTACTTGTAGAAACTTTTGCAGTCGGTTTTAATGTTCCTTGCAAGTTTACTCTCATACTCTATTTTTCCCCTCTTAATCAATCTCTTGGTCCTTTTTTGCTGAATTCTAAACTGCTCCCAATCCTCAGGCTTGCTACTTTTTCTGGCAACTATGTATAACTCCTCTTTGGATCTAATACTATCCTTAATTTCTTTTGTTAGCCATGGTTGGGCCACTTTTCCTTTTGTGTTTTTACGCCAGAAAGGAATGTATAACTGTTGCAATTCATGCATTCATTCCTTAAATATTAGCCATTGCCTATCCACTGTCATGCCTTTTAATGAATCTTCCCAATCTATCATAGCCAATTCATTACTCATACCTTCGAAGTTTCCTTTGTTTAGATTTAGGACCCTAGTTTCGGATTGGACTACTTCATTTTCCATCATAATAAGAAATTCAATCATGTTATGGTCACTCTTCCCTAAAGGACCCCGCATAACAAAACTGTTAATTAACTCCTTCTCATTACACAATACCCAATCTAGGATAGCCTGTTCCCTAGTAGGCTCCTCAACATACTGGTCCAAAAAAACATCTCGTACACATTCCAGGAATTCATCTGCCACAGTATTAATACTAATTTGGTTTGGCCAGTCTATATGTAGATTAAAGTCACCCAAAATTACTGTAGTACCATTGCTACATGCATCTTTAATTTCCTGTTTGATGCTGTCCCATACACTACCACTACTGGTTGGAGACCTATAGACAACTCCCACCAATGTTTTCTGCCACTTGGTGCTCCTTAGCTCCACCCAGACTGATTCTACATCTTGATTTTCTGAGCCAATATCCTTTTTCACTATTGCTCTGATTTCATCCTTTACTAACAATGCCACACCACCCCCTCGTCCTTTTTGCCTCTCCTTCCTAAATATTGAATATCCTTGGATATTCAGTTCCCAATCCTGGTCACCCTGCAACCATGTCTCCATAATTCCTCTATTTGAACGAATTTTATCTTCTAGGCAGATTGAGCATGATAAAGAAAAGGATGAAGGGAATGACTGTTGAGAGGTTGGATTGCGTTAGAGACAGACCGCCTCCACTCACCCTTATCCACAAAGCCAGTTCTATAGACAGAGGCACACTGGCCTTGCAATTTCAAAGAAATCCTTTTGCAGTCTCTGCTTCACTAGGGAGCCAGGGACAGAGCTTCATCACATCCTAGAATCTGATCTCTGGTCAGCCTCCAATACAAACACATCACTTATAGTGGCTGTGACCATTACTACAGCCCTGAACGTCTATGTGTTTAGCTCATTCCAAGCAGTAACAGTCAATCTGCACTTCACAGCTATATCAATATTATGTTATTTGGTTCACCAGGACGAACCATTTCATTTTTTTTGCCATTGAAATCTGCGAACAGAATGAGTGGCCTGTGCAATTTGCAAGATATGAATCTCCAAAGTCGAGGCTATATTGGTGTCACATGAATGTCCCAATGGGCCCCGGCACACAATTCTATAGCCTTCAGGAACAGCAAGGGCTTCCATTCCATCTACTCGCAGGTTAGCTGTGATCATCAAAATAGAGTCATGCAAGTGCATGCCTGCTTCCTAGTCTGTAGTGATGATACCTTCATTTCAAATCAATCCACCTGGATTATTTTTCAGAGAAAGAAAAGTGCCAGCAGTGCAATTCATAAAATCTACCTCCACAGCTTAGGTAACAGCCAACTAGATTTTACCCAGAAACTTCCATCCCAACAAGACTTTCTCAAAAATATCCAATATATTCCACACTGAAGCAAATAACATGGCATCTTTCACCAAGGATAGCCTCCTTCTGTGCTGTAAGCCTCAGATTCTAACCCTTATTGTACCACGGATGAGTTATTTCATTTGGGAATAAAGAAGCAACCGATGAGGTCACCCGTCCATGTAGCACTTGAAAATAACCTCCAAGATTGATTTGGTCATGTCTATGATGGAACCAGGTCTATCTTCCGTGTTTTAACCCTCAACTAGTTCTGGACCAATCATTTTATTTTATTATTCAACTAGCAGAGACCCGCAAAACATTTGCGGTCAAATTAGTATCTTTAATCCAACAGTACTTGTTTAGGCTGTTATCATCTTCTTTGTCTATTGACTCAACACTGATGTCCTCTGTCCCTCTCTCCCTCCACCTCCCTCCCTCTCCCCCCCTCTGTCCCACTCTCCCCCCTCCCTCTCTCTTTTCCCCCTCCCTCCCACCCTCTCTCTTCCTCTCCCTCCATCTCTCTCTCTCACTCACCTTCCTCCTTCCTCTCTCTCCCTCCTCCCTCTCCCTCCATCCCTCCCTTCCTCTCCCTCCCTCTCTCCATCTCTCCTCCTCCCACCCTCTTTCTCCCTCCCACCCTCTCTCTTTCTCCCACCCTCTCTCTCCTTCCCTCCCTCCCTCTCTCCCTCCTCTCCCCCTCCCCCTCTCTCTCTCTCACTCTCCTTCCCCCTACCACTCTCACTTTCCCTCCCCCTCCCTTTCCTTCCCTCCCTCCCTCTCCTCCCACTCTCTCCCTTTCAAGCACTCTCCCTCTCCCTCTCTCTCCCTCTCTCTCCCTCTCTCTCTCTCTCTCTCCCTGTCCGCCCCCCCCCATCCCCCACTCCCGTAATAGTTAAGGCAGGTGCTTAAATATTGAAATCCTCTTTCTGCTTCCTTAACAATGCTGGTCATCTGGAACACAAGGTGGGAACATTAATGACTGGACATACATTTGATGATGTTTTTCCATCATCAATTTCTAATTTAAGTATGTCTACCTAAATATGGATAAACATATTTAACATCTCTGGTGGGTGATCTGGAATTGGCAACAGATGGCAGGGAGCCAGCAGAACAGCTCCTTAGACCATCTCCCACCTCCAATTGTCCTATAATATCGGCTGGTAGCAGAGAGGAAAATCGGCACACGTGCATTTATTATATTGGCATATAAGTAACTCAGATGAAGCCATACATTTCAAATATAATATTGGAAGAGTATGGAGAATGTTAAGAAGTTAGGCATTACAATGCAGTTAAGGGGTCCATTCTGAATGGGGTAGGTGTAGGATTATGTCCACTTTGTGCACTTTCTGTAAAGTTTCTAGGCACTGATTCCATTCCTTCCCTGGTCATTCTCAGGCTGAACCAGACTGTTCACAACCTCAGCGTCCTATTTGGCTTGCAGCTGAGCTTCCAACCCCATATCCTCTCCATCACGGAGACTGCCTATTTCCATCTCCATAATATATCGCCTATTTCCACCCCTGGCTCAGCCCATCTGCTGCTGAAACTGACGTCTATGCTTTTGCTGTCTCCAGACTTGAATATTCCAATGCTCTTCTGGCTGGCCTCCTATCTTGCACCCTCCATAAACTTAAGCACATCCAAAACTCTGCTTTCCGTATCCTAACTCGCACCAAATCTCGTTCACCTATCACACCTGTGCTCGCTGACCTACATTACTTCCCAATCTACCAATGCCTCAATTTTAAAATTCTTATCCTCATGTTGAAATTCCTCCATGGCTTCACCCCTCCCTTTCTCTGTAACCTCCTTCAATCCTTCAACCTTCCAGTGAACTTGGATGAGGTGGCCTCTTTCGTGAAATTTAGCTCTTTGTCATTTTTTTTCAGGTGGACCGGAATAATGTGAGTAGAAGTGGGGCGGATGGGGAGAGGACCATTTTGCATGGTTTCTCAAAAAAGCGATGAATAATGAATGTTATATGGAGGAATTACAAATCTATAGAATTTCTTGTTCACAAACTGCAGATCCTTTAAAAATACTTTGATGATAATGTTGCAATTGTTAAACTTTAATGTGGATGCTGTACTATATCAACAACTGGAGCACACTCGTAAATATCACTTGCACCAACAGCTTCTGCAATACAAAAATGTAACATAGTAAATAAAATGACCTTATGAAATCACATTAAAATAATAGATCCCTTGGAATAATTTCAAATCAGCAATCTAATTTTAGGGTCCAGATGACTGCTATAAACCATTCAAATTTACTGTTGTGGTTAACCATGTCCTCCCAAGTTATATGCCTGGTATTTACTATTATATATTTTGTGGGAATTTGTTGAAGTTCGAAATACAGAGCTTCCATATCATGTGCTGTTGAAAGGGCTGAGATTTGTGAATAAAATCTGTAAGCAATTCAAGAATTGGCATATTTTATACGAAAACTTGTAGTTAAATAGCTTCTTATCTTGTCACAAGATCTGAAAGTGCTTCATAACGTTACTTTTGCAGTCCAGTGACTGTTGCTATGCAAGTTAGTATGTTATTTTTGCTGTTGATAGAGCTAGAATCTTTTGTTTAATCCTTTGGATTTAACGACAGGAACTTCTATGCTGAACAGAGTGAGATCAGAACATATAATCCAAATGCTCCTCAATTCATGCTCAACTCTGATGGAATAACACACAATTAATTAGCAATCAGCACTTACCCATTTGTGCCCAAATCCACTTAGTTTAGCTTGGCTTCCATTTTACTGGCGAAAGCAATGAAATTTGCGGCTGCAAAATGTGATTTTATGTTGAATGAATAGTGAATTAATAGTTCTTTCAGTTTATAAAGCTGGTGCAACATGTACCAGTCAACCAGTTGTGACTTTTATATCTAAACCATATGAGGGATTACACATTACTAAGAGCCAGTGTTACCTTGTGGATTTAACCCACTAAATACAGAAAAGCCAGCAGGAGATATTCCACAACCAAGGTACAACTGCCAGCTTGAACACAGAGACCTAAATTATTGAACATCTCTGGACTAGTAATCATTATCAGAGACAGTTCAGCATACTCTACAATAGTCCCCAGAAGACTGTCCATAATGGGTATTGTTTCATGATGTAAGCCAAGCAGAAAATAGCATATTACATATATATAAAAATATATATGAATTAATGAACTCCCAAAAGTGAGAAGATTACAATGATACCAGAAACCATGAGAGTTTTATTTGCGAGATTTAAAAACACCAAAATAAGATTTGCTGCATTACTCTATTCCAATTTATTCATTCATTGTTTTTAGTATATACAATTGCGCTGGAGGGATAGTTTTGTTTTGGTTTTTACCCATTGTTTTTGCCTATAACAGAGATCATGATGGACATTAACAACATGCCATTCAGTTAATACTGATTGCATCTCCATTTAAGGATTAACAGCTGCGATGTCATTCCTACAAGGTTGTTGAGTTTTATTTTGATGGTAATTAATTTTGGATTATCTCTCAGCATTTTACCAATCAATAAATGTTTTATATTCCAGAATCATATTCTAGTGACATCCAAAAATAAGAATTTGGGACCTTTCAAACAGAGTAAGGACTCAACATAATTCTATAACATTCCACTTCGAGAATAGACAATTGTCAAGCTTGTGAAAATAACAAGTTAATTATATCAGAAAGCACGGATTGTGATTAATCAAATAAATCCCAACTCAGCTAATAATGCAGCCAGATTAAATCCATTATGCACTTCTAAAATCAATTATTATTTCTCACTTTCAGAAGATAAAGGTACGCGGAGTCAGAGGAAATGTATTAGCATGGATAGAGAATTGGCTGGCTAACAGAAAGCAGAGTCGGGATAAAAGGGTCCTTTTCGGGTTGGAAATCGGTGGTTAGTGGTGTGCCACAAGGATTGGTGCTGGGACCACAACTGTTTACAATATACATAGATGACCTGGAAGAGGGGACAGAGTGTAGTGTAACAAAATTTGCAGATGACACAAAGATTAGCGGGAAAGCGGGTTGTGTAGAGGACACAGAGAGGCTGCAAAGAGATTTAGATAGGTTAAGCAAATGGGCTGAGGTTTGGCAGATGGAATACAATGTCGGAAAATGTGAGGTCATCCACCTTGGAAAAAAAAACAGTAAAAGGGAATATTATTTGAATGGGGAGAAATTACAACATGCTGCGGTGCAGCGGGACCTGGGGGTCCTTGTGCATGAATCCCAAAAAGTTAGTTTGCAGGTGCGAATGGAATGTTGGCCTTCATTGCGAGAGGGATGGAGTACAAAAGCCGGGAGGTCCTGCTGCAACTGTACAGGGTATTGGTGAGGCTGCACCTGGAGCACTGCGTACAGTTTTGGTCACCTTACTTAAGGAAGGATATACTAGCTTTGGAGGGGGTACAGAGATGATTCACTAGGCTGATACCGGAGATGAGGGGGTTACCTTATGATGATAGATTGAGTAGACTGGGTCTTTACTCGTTGGAGTTCAGAAGGATGAGGGGTGATCTTATAGAAACATTTAAAATAATGAAAGGGATAGACAAGATAGAGGCAGAGAGGTTGTTTCCACTGGTCAGGGAGACTAGAACAAGGGAGCACAGCCTCAAAATACGGGGGAGCCAATTTAAAACCGAGTTGAGAAGGAATTTCTTCTCCCAGAGGGTTGTGAATCTGTGGAATTCTCTGCCCAAGGAAGCAGTTGAGGCTAGCTCATTGAATGTATTCGAATCACAGATAGATTTTTAACCAATAAGGGAATTAAGGGTTATGGGGAGCCGGCGGGTAAGTGGAGCTGAGTCCACGGCCAGATCAGCCATGATCTTGTTGAATGGCGGAGCAGGCTCGAGGGGCTAGATGGCCTACTCCTGTTCCTAATTCTTATGTTCTTATGTTCTTTATGTTCGTATCTTTCACTTCAAGTGCTCATCCTTACAATCCTGCAGCTGTTACTATGGAAAATGTTTCTTCATTACATATCATGGAGGAAGTTTGTAAGTGGCCCAAGTTATGTCAGAACAATAAAAGCATCTTTTGTGTGATCATTAGATGAGGGAGTCTAGTAGTAGGTATTGGCATTAGTAATATCTACTCCCAAAGTAACCTTCACCTTAACGTTATGTACTGGTAAGATATTTATTTGCAATTAAATATATGTACAAGAAATATTGTGATGTAATTGTTTTGTCATTTTTGGTGAAATCATCTTGTGTGATCCTGTAGCTCTGTACATTTCCAAAGTATTCATCAAATTCCCTTTTGAAAGTTACTGTTGAATCTGCTTTCACCATCCTTTCAGGCAGTGCATTTCAGATCATTACAACTCACTGCGAAAACATAATTCTCATCATTTCCACTTTGGTTCTTTTAGCAGTTATTTTCAATCTTGCCCTCTGGTTACTAATCCTTCTACCAGCAGAAACAGTTTGTCCTTATTTACACTATTAAAACTCCTTGTAACCTTCTCTGCTCTAAGCAGAACAATCCCTTCTTCTCCAATCTCTCCATATAATTGAAATCACTCATCCCTGGTATCATTCTAGTCAATCTCCGCTGTGCCCTCTCTAAGACCTTGACATTCTTCCTAAAATGTGGAGCCCAGAATTGGACATATCACTCTAGCTAAGGCCTAACCAGTGAAACATAGAAACATAGAAAATAGGTGCAGGAGTCGGCAATTCGGCCCTTCGAGCCTGCACCACCATTCAACAAGATCATGGCTGATCACTCCCTCAGCAGCCCCCTCCCGCTTTCTCTCCATACCCTTTGATCCCTTTAGCCGTAAGGGCCATATCTAACTCCCTTTTGAATATATCCAATGAACTGGCATCAACAACTCTCTGCGGCAGGGAATTCCACAGGTTAACAACTCTCTGAGTGAAGAAGTTTCTCCTCATCTCAGTCCTAAATGGCCTACCCCTTATCCTAAGACTATGTCCCCTGGTTCTGGACTTCCCCAAATCGGGAACATTCTTCCCGCATATAACCTGTCCAGTCCCGTCAGAATCTTATATGTTTCGATGAGATCCCCTCTCATCCTTCTAAACGCCAGTGTATAAAGGCCCAGTTGATTCGGTCTCTCCTCATATGACAGCCCAGCCATCCCTGGAATCAGTCTGGTGAACCTTCGCTGCACTCCCTCAACAGCAAGAACGTCCTTCCTCAGATTAGGAGACCAAAACTGAACACAATAGTCCAGGTGAGGCCTCACTAAGGCCCTGTACAGCTGCATTAAGACCTCCCTGCTCCTATATTCAAATCCCCTAGTTATGAAGGCCAACATGCCATTTGCCTTCTTTACCGTCTGCTGTACCTGCATGCCCACTTTCAGTGACTGATGAACCATGACATCCAGGTCTCATTGCATCTCCCCTTTTCCTAATCTGCCGCCATTCAGATAATATTCTGCCTTCCTGTTTTTGCCCCCAAAATGGATAACCTCACATTTATCCACATTATACTGCATCTGCCATGCATTTGCCACTCACCTAACCTGTCCAAGTCACCCTGCAGCCTCTTAGCGTCCCCCTCACAGCTCAAACCGCCACCCAGTTTAGTATCATCTGCAAACTTGGAGATATTACACTGAATTCCTTCATGCAAATCGTTAATGTATATTGTAAAGAGCTGGGGTCCCAGCACTGAGCCCAGCGGCACTCCACTAGTCATTGCCTGCTATTCTAAAAAGGACCCGTTTATCCCGACTCTCTGCTTCCTGTCTGCCAACCAGTTCTCTATCCACGCCAGTACATTACCCCCAATACCATGCGCTTTGATTTTGCTCACGAATCTCTTGTGCGGGACCTTGTCAAAAGCCTTTTGAAAGTCCAAATACACCACATCCACTGGTTCTCCCTTGTCCACTCTGCTAGTTACATCCTCAAAAATTTCCAGAAGATTCGTCAAGCATGATTTCCCTTTCATAAATCTGACTTGATCCGATCCTGTCACTGCTTTCCAAATGCGCTGCTATTTCATCCTTAATGATTGTTTCCAACACTTTCCCCACTACTGATGTCAGGCTAACTGGTCTATAATTACCCGTTTTCTCTCTCCCTCCTTTTTTAAAAAGTAGTGTTACGTAAGCTACCCTCCACTCCATAGGAACTGATCCAGAGTCGATAGACTGTTGGAAAATGATCACTAATGCATCCACTATTTCTAGGGCCACTTCCTTAAGCACTCTGGAATGCAGACTATCAGGTCCCGGGGATTTATCGGCCTTTAATCCCATCAATTTCCCTAACACAATTTCCTGCCTAATAAGGATATCTTTCAGTTCCTCTTTCTCACTAGACCCACTGTCCCCTAGTACATTCGGAAGGTTATTTGTATCTTCCTTTGTGAAGACAGAACCGAAATATTGGTTCAATTCGTCTACCATTTCTTTGTTCCCCATTATAAATTCACCTGAATCCGACTGCAAGGGACCTACGTTTGTCTTTACTAATCTCTTTCTCTTCACATATTTATAGAAGCTTTTGCAGTCAGTTCTTATTTTCCCTGCAAGCTTCCTCTCGTACTCTATTTTCTCCCTCTTAATTAAACCCTTAGTCCTCCTCTGTTGAATTCTAAATTTCTCCCAGTCCTCAGGTTTGTTGCTTTTTCTAGCCAATTTATATGCCTCTTCCTTGGTTTTAACACTATCCTAATTTCCCTTGTTCGCCATGGTTGAGCCACCATCCCAGTTTTATTTTTACTCCAGACAGGGATGTACAATTGCTAAAGTTCAACCATGTGATCTTTAAATGTTTGCCATTCTTATCCACCGTATAAGTATCCTCTGCCAATCTATTCTAGCCAATTCACGCCTCATACCGTCAAAGTTACCTTTCCTTAAATTCAGGACCCTAGTTTCCAAATTAACTTTGTCACTCTCCATCTTAATAAGGAATTCTACCATATTATGGTCACTTTTCCCCAAGGGGCCTTGCACAACAAGATTGCCAATTAGTCCCTTCTCATTACACATCACCCAGTCCAGGATGGCCAGCTCCCTGGTTGGTTCCTCGACATATTGGTCGAGAAAACCATCCCTAATACACTCCAGGAAATCCTCCTCCACCGCATTGCTACAAGTTAGGTTAGCCCAATCAATATGTAGATTAAAGTCGCCCATGATTACTGCTGTACCTTTATTGCACATCCCTTATTTCTTGTTTGATGCTGTCCCCAACCTCACTACTACTATTTGATGGTCTATACACAACTCCCACTAGTGTTTTCTGCCCTTTGGAATTCCACAGCTCCACCCATACCGATTCCACATCATCCAGGCTACTGTCCCTCCTTACTATTGCATTGATTTCCTCTTTAACTAGCAATGCCACCCCACCTCCTTTTCCTTTCTGCCTATCCTTCCTAAATGCTGATTACCCTTGGATGTTGAGTTCCCAGCCTTGGTCACCCTGGAGCCATGCCAATTACATCCTATCCGTTAACTGCTATCTGCGCAGTTAATTCATCCACCTTATTCCGAATACTCCTCGCATTGAGGCACAGAGCCTTCAGGCTTGTCTTTTTAACACACTTTGCCCCTTTTGAATCTTGATGTAATGTGGCCATTTTTGCTTTTTGCCTTGGGTTTTTCTGCCCTCTACTTTTACTATTCTCCTTTCTATCTTTTGCTTCTGCCCCCCTTCTATTTCCCTCTGTCTCCCTGCATAGGTTCCCATCTCCCTGCCATATTAGTTTAACTCCTCCCCAGCAGCACTAGCAAACACTCCCCCTAGGATATTGGTTCCGATCCTGCCCAAGTGCAGACCATCCGGTTTGTACTGGTCCCACCTCCCCCAGAATCGATTCCAATGTCCAAGGAATTTGAATCCTTCCCTTCTGCACCACTCCTCAAGCCACGTATTCATCTGAGCTATCCTGCGATTCCTACTCTGACGAGCAAGTGGCACTGGTAGCAATCCTGAGATTATTACTTTGGCGGTCCTACTTTTTAATTTAACTCCTAGCTCCCAAAATTCGTCTCGTAGGACCTCATGCCGTTTTTTTTACCTATGTCGTTGGTACCTATATGCATCACAACTGACTGTTCACCCTCCCTTTTCAGAATGTCCTGCACCCGCTCCGAAACATCCTTGACCCTTACACCAGGGAGGCAACATACCATCCTGGAGTCTCGGTTGCGGCCGCAGAAACGCCTATCTATTCCCCTTACAATTGAATCCCCTATCACTATTGCTCTCCCACTCTTTTTCCTGCCCTCCTGTGCAGCAAAGCCAGCCACAGTGCCATGAACTTGGCTGCTGCTGCTCTCCCCTGATGAGTCATCCCCCTCAACAGTACCCAGAGTGGTGTATCTGTTTTGCAGGGGGATGACCGCAAGGGACCCCTGCACTACCTTCCTTGCACTGCTCTTCCTGTTGATCTTCCATTCCCTATCTGGCTGTGGACCCTTTACCTGCGGTAAGACCAACTTGCTAAACGTGCTATTCATGTCATTCTCAGCATCGTGCATGCTCCAGAGTGAATCCACCCGCAGCTCCAGTTCCGCAACGCGTTCCGTCAGGAGCTGGAGGCGGACACACTTCCCGCACACGTAGTCGTCAGGGACACCGGAAGCATCCCTGACTTCCCACATAGTACAGGAGGAGCATAACACGTGCCCAAGCTGCCCTGCCATGACTTAACCCTTAGATACACTTAAATTGTCAACAACAATGCTAAAGGTTACTTACTGATAAAAAAAAGAAAAAGAAAAACTACTCGCCAATCACCAGCCAATCACTTACCACCTTGGCTGTGACGTCACCTTTTGATTTCTCTCTACTTCTTTTTTGCCTCCTTGCTGCAGCTGTACAAGCCACGCCTCTCCGACCCCGGACTCGCGCTGCCCAACTGCCCGAACTCCTCCTCCGACGAGCCTTTATAGGCCTCTCCGACCCCGGACTCGCGCTGCCCAACTACCCGAACTCCTCCTCCGATGAGCCTTTATAGGCCTCTCCGACACCGGACTCGCCCTGCCCAACTACCCGAACTCCTCCTCCGACGAGCCTTTATAGGCCTCTCCGACACCGGACTCGCCCTGCCCAACTGCCCGAACTCCTCCTCCGACGAACCTTTATAGGCCTCTCCGACACCGGACTCGCGCTGTTCAACTGCCCGAACTCCTCCTCCGACGAACCTTTATAGGCCTCTCCGACCCCGGACTCGCGCTGTTCAACTGCCCGAACTCCTCCTCCGACGAACCTTTATAGGCCTCTCCGACCCCGGACTCGCGCTGTTCAACTGCCCGAACTCCTCCTCCGACGAGCCTTTATAGGCCTCTCCGACCCCGGACTCGCCCTGCCCAACTGCCCGAACTCCTCCTCCGACGAGCCTTTATAGGCCTCTCCGACCCCGGACTCGCGCTGTTCAACTGCCCGAACTTATCCTCCGACGAGTCTGTGGCCTCCTTATTCCCTCAGCGGCTCCGATCTCCCTCCGATGACTTTCCACCATTTTGTTTTTCGTTTTAGCATGACTTCCTTGCTTTTGTACACTATGCCTCTATTTATAAAGCCAATGCTCCCATAGAACAGCTTGATCAACTTGTCCTGTCACCTTCAAAGATTTGTGTATATGAACCTGCAGGTCTCTCTATTCTTTAAAATTGTAGAATGTAGTTTGCATTCCCTCGCATCAACCTTCCTCCCAAAATGCATCACATTACTGTTTTCTGCATTAATGTTCATCTGCCATGTGCCTGCCCATTTCACCAGCTTATTTGTGTCCTCCTGAAGTCTGTTACTAGCCTCCTCAACTGTTTATTACATTTCTAAGTTTTGTGAAATTATGCTCCTTATTCCCAAGTCCAGCTCATTAATATATATTAAAAAGAGCAGTGGCCTTCATACCAACCCCTGGGGAAAACCATTGTATACTATCCTCCAGTCTGAAAAACAACCGTTCACCACTACTCTCTGCTTTCTGTCCTTTAGCCTATTTTGTAGCCATGCTGCCACTGCCCTTTTAATCCCATGGGTTTCAATTTTGCAAACAAGATTATTATGTGGTATTTTATGAAACTTTAGATAAATATGTTAATGCATTTGCAAGAAATTCCTTTACCCGCAATTTTAATGGAGATATTAACACAACCTTACCATTGTAGGACTGATGTCTCACTTTCAGAGTGGGTGTTGCACACTACTTTAAACATTATCTATCTCTCCCAGCAGCTGGAGGAGAAATAGTAATATTGTGCATAGATGTAAAGTAGGATAATTTACATCCAAGTTTCCACCTATTTTGTGTTTTTAAATTTGAAAATAAGGAATAGGGAATGAAAAAAGGAATTAGCCTTTAAGTTTTAAATTAAGTAATTCTGTAAGCTTTAGTTAAATGGGAATATCATGGCTCTAAGCCAAAATTGGGAGTGTTTTAGTCTCTGCAATACTACTTAGCAACCAGTCTAACATAAAGAAAAAAAAAACATGAGGCATTAAAAAATGTTTTCCTTCAGTCTGGGCAATTAAGTAATCAATATAAGCACTGAGCACCATGAATCTTAATAAAAGTAGCACAATTATATTTATTTACGACATAGTGCCCTTGTAATATCACCTGGCCAACAATTGCCATGGCATCTTCTGGGAGACAGAATGATGTACGTTACCCACATTGCTGTACAAGTCAAATTGTTTTAAAAATCTGATGCCTGTACATGTGAGAACATGAATACCTCGAGCAATGGCTGGGTTGGATCTGTTCTGGTTTGGTTACTGCATTGTAGAATGCTATAACATTAAATGGGAAGAATCACCTCTTATTATTCAGCAAGAATATTTTTCTAATCTAGTTAAGATTATTGTTTTCTTATAGGCGCTCTGGTTTTTTTCCCCCTATTTAAATAACAGTCACCATTTTCAAATGAATAAATGCAATGTACTATGGATAATTTAAAGGTATTGCCATCTAACAAAATGAACTGAAAGCAATAGAAACTACCTGATTTTTAAACCGATGAATATGAAATGAGGTGTGGACTTCAACTGATTATATTTGTTATAGAGCATTTTTACAATTTAAATAACATTTTACTATAAACAAGAACCAAAATTGTAAAACGGCTTTGCAAAAAGCTGTGCTGCATTAGACACGATATTTTCCGCAGACCAAACTTACTCTAATCTTCAGTGTTGAAGAGCTTGAACTAAATTTCTGCAGTAGATTGTTCCAGGAGCTGAGTCATCCAAATCTCTCTTCTACTCCTTCTAGTGGGCAGTTACAGACTAGCATTGTCGTACGATGTTGAGCGGACTAATAGGGAAAGAAAAATGATTACAAAATGGAGGATGTATAACGATGATAAAAATGCCATTTCTGCCCTTGCCTCTGGGCTGTGACTCTCTCCAGCTGGTAGACATCAGTTACCACTAATTAGGTACATTCACTGACCTCTCTCTCACTGCAAGATCAAATTATCTATGAGGTGCTAAATAGGTTGATAGATGCAATAAAATAAATTATGGCGAACTTCTGTTGATAGTTGTGGAAGATACAGAAAGTTTTTTTTCCCCTGAGAAATATACTTTCCCCTCAGGTTTCTCTTTCATAGGTAGCTGTGCCAGTTAGGCTCAGTTAGCGGCATAGTGCTGCTGGCTCTGAAAATGGTGAGTTCAAGCACCATTCCAGGACTTGTGCTGATACTCTGGCCGCGATTTCCCCTACCTCGGCGAGTCCGTGGCGGTTGACATCAGTGCCGGGTCCCGATCTTGCTGCTGTCTCCAGCCCACTGTCCGAAATAATTTCCCCCTGATTGGGCTTGTTGAGCCCGCCCAGCATGTTTCCCGGCTAATTGAAGGAAGCGGGTCTGATGACATCATTTGATGACGAGTCATCAGCTGATTTCCTTAAAGGGACCATGCGCAAATTTATTTTGACAGTTGTGCTGTCAGTGTTCCACAGAAATTGAGGTGCTGCAAACATGACAAGCGCTGCACAAAGGCGCATGGCTGCACCCAGGCTCTTCCATGATTTCCTCCATATGTTTATGGAAGGAGTCGCAGCACACAGGGAGGTTCTCTACCCTTCCAATGGATGGAAGAGACCTCCCCAGGAGAACAATGCAGCCTGGATGCACAGGCGGGCACAAGCAGAGATATCGTCAGGAGGACTTGCAGTTGTGGCGCAAACCTTTCAGTGATCTCAGCAGATCACGAAATGTTACTGCAAAGCCACATTCAACCTCATCCTGCTGTGCCACTCATCACTTCGCCATCATTCTGCCTTCCCTACCCTACTCCTGCACATCCTTAGTCACACCAACTTACCTTACACCTCCACCCATTCCTCTCTATCTACATTATCACTTCCCCATCTCACTAGCCACCCCTCACACTCACCCTTATCCTTGTCCAAATATACCAACTAACAACACGCAATGGTAGGCACTTGGGTGTTTTAGCCAATGTTCATGTAAACTTTCTGCAGAAAAAATGCAGGGAACAGCACCAGCCCTTATACATGGCCTTCTTCGACCTTACAAAGGCCTTTGACACTGTCAACCGCGAGGGTCTATGGAGTGCCCACCTCCATTTCAGATGCCCCCAAAAGTTCATCACCATCCTCCACCTGCTCCGCGTGACATGCAGGCCGTGATCCTTACCAACAGATCCATTACAGACTCAATCCACGTCCGTACCGGGGTCAAACAGGGCTGTGTCTTTGCCCCAACTCTCTTCTCAATCTTCCTCGCCGCCACACTCCACCTCCCAGTCAAGAAGCTCCCCACTGGAGTGGAACTAAACTACAGAACCAGTGGGCACCTGTTCAAGCTTCGTCGAATCCAGGCCAGGTCCAAGACCAGCCCGACGTCTGTCGTCGAGGTACAGTACGCGGATGACGCCTGTGTCTGCGCACATACAGAGGCTAAACTCCAAGTCATAGACAACGTATTTACTGAGGCGTACAAAAGCATGGGCCTTACGCTAAACATCCGTAAGACAAAGGTCCTCCACCAGCCTATCCTCGTCGCACAGCACTCCCCCCCGAGTCATCAAGATCCATGGTGCGGCCCTGAACAATGTGGACCATTTCCCATACCTCGGGAGCCTCTTATCAACAAGACAGACATTGACAACAAGGTTCAACAGCATCTCCAGTGCGCCAGCACAGCCTTCGGCCGCCTGAGGAAAAGAGTGTTTGAAGACCAGGCCCTCAAATCCACTACCAAGCTCATGGTCTACAGGGCTGTAGTAATACCCGCCTTTCTGTATGGCTCAGAAACATGAACCATGTACAGTAGGCACCTCAAGTCGTTAGAGAAATACCACCAATGAAGTCTCTGCAAGATCCTACAAATTCCCTGGGAGGACAGACGCATCAACATTAGCGTCCTCAACCAGGCCAACATACCCAGCATTGAAGCACTGACCACACTTGATCAGCTCCGCTGCACAGGCCACATCGTTCGCATGCCAGACACGAGGCTCCCAAAGTAAGCGCTCTACTTGGAACACCTTCACGGCAAGAAAGCCAAAGGTGTGCAGAACAAACGTTACAAGGACACCCTCAAAGCCTCCCTGATAAAGTGCAACATCTCCACCGACACCTGGGAGTCCCTGGCCAAAGACTGCCCTAAGTGGAGGAAGTGCATCCGGGAGGGCGCTGAGCACCTCGAGTCTCATCGTCGAGAGCATGCAGAAATCAAGCGCAGGCAGCGGAAAGAGCGTGCGACAAACCAGTCCCACCCACCGTTTCCCTCAACGACTATCTGTCGCACCCTGTGACAGGGACTATGGTTCTCCTATTGAACTCTTTCGGCACCTAAGGACTCATTTTTAGAGAGGCAACAAGTCTTCCTTGATTCCGAGGGACTGCCTATGAATGAATGAATAAACTTTCCGTTAATGTGCTCTCAAATATTGAAATCTTTATTTTCAACACTGCGTTCTTGGACAGATTTCTGTGCACCTTTGGAAGTGGCTTAGTGAGTTGTAGTGAATGGTGAGACATTATGGTACCCCCGTAATGCTGATGCGTGGGAAAGGAATAGCTTGAGCTTTGTAGAGATGCTTTATAGCATTGGAGTGGGGTGGTGCCAACCTGGCACATCATGTGGCAGCCAGGGTGTACAGCATCAAGTGAAGTAAATCTGACAATGGTGAGACCATCCCTGGCGTCCTGGACAGCAATGTGGTCGGGTGCTGATGCCCTGTGTCTTGTGCAGCATCAGTTGTTTGCGGAGAAGGTTGGTATTGTTGTTGGTGCTGCTGGTGTGCCTGATGCTGCTGATGATGGGGCTGATTGTGGTGAGATTCTGAGAACCAAGTTGAGAGAGTATAAAATGCACCGAGGCTGATGGGATAGATGGCTGGTCTGTCAATGGTGGGGGAGGTAATGACTGAATGGAGACTTGTGTAAAGACATGCAGCATGGTGAATCTATAGTGGAAATGCAGTTTAGAAAAGCTAATGGCTAATTTCTCAATCAGCTGGGAGCTTTGACTTGACATTTGAGGCTGTCAACTCATCAGCTGAAATAATGGTAAGTGACCTCTTGCCTCAGCTTCACAGGCGAGGGTAGGCACAGCGGGAAACTGGTGGGAAACCTGTCAAATGAAAAAAGCTAGGAAAAAAGCATTGTTAAGTGGCTGTAAACAAGTCACTATTGACCTGAATTGCCTCCCCCGCTGCTGGGTGTCAGGTTTGCTCAGCGCTGACAGACTCGACATTTGGTAAAGGCGCGTGGCAGCGGGTTGACAGTGGGGTCTCGACACCCGATAAAAAAAACACTTTCCCATCCAACCTGTCACCTATCCCGTTCACTGACTCCCAGGAAAATTCCCCCCTCTAGTTTAGTACTGAGGGAATATTGCATTCCTCAGAGGTGCTGACCTTTTTGATGAAGTCTTAAATTGAGGACCCATCCACTGGTTTCAGTGGTTCCAATATAAGTATATATGGTTGTTGTTCAGGTGGACATTAAGGATCTCATGAAGCATTCAAAGTAGAAGTAAGAGTTCTGCCAGTGTCCTCGATCAACCAATACCATCAAAAAACAGACAATCTGGCCATTTATAGCATTGCCGATTGTCGAAAAGAACGTAAGAAATAGGAGCAGGAGTAAGTCATTTGGCCCCTCGAGCCTGCTCCGCCATTTAATGGACTCAGCTCCCCTTTCTTGCCCGCTCCCCATAACTCATTATTCCCTTATATAAGCATGGAAATTATGATGAACCTGTATAAAACACTGCTTTGGCCTCAACTGGAGTATTGTGTTCAATTCTGGGCACCGTACTTTAGGAAGGATGTGAAGGCCTTAGAGAAGGTGCAGAAAAGATTTACGAGAATGATTCCAGGGATGAGGGACTTTAGTTACGTGGGTATACTGGAGAAACTGGGGTTGTTCTCCATAGAACGGGGGAGAGGTGTTCAAAATCATCAGGGGTCTAGACAGAGTAGATCGGGAGAAATTGTTCCCATTGGCGGAAGGGTCAAGAACCAGAGGAAACAGATTTAAGGTAATTGGCAAAAGAACCAAAGGCAACATAAGAAAAAACCTTTTTACGCAGCGAGTGGTTAGGATCTGGAATGAATTGCCCGAACGGATGGTGGAGGCAGACTCAATCCTTGCTTTCAAAAGGGAATTGGATAAGCAGAAGCAAGAATTAGGACAAATAGTCTCTGACTCCGCCCTGACCCCCAGCTCAATTTCCACTAACCCTTTTCTGCACATGCTTCCTCCTCTTTCCCGCCTCCCCGCCCGACGCCAGATCCGGAACTGGCCCCAAACACCATGGTGCCTGCTGAGCGGCTGGCTGCCGAGCCCTGAGCCGGTGGGAGAGCGGCGAGCAGAGAGAGTCGGGGGGGATAGAGAGAGAGCCTGGTTTATGGCGGGGGAGGGGGGGGGGGCGGGAGAGAGAGAGCCTGGTATGGGGGAGGTGGGTGGGGTGGGGGGGGACGCAGATTGCTGATTGGTCCCCTTGGAGAATAAGCCACACCCTGAAGTTTCTCTGGAATGTGTAAATGAAACCGCCCAGCCTAACTTTGCACATTGTAACATGATGGGCTGAATGGCCTTCTTCCGTGCAGTAAACATTCGATAATCTTAATGAACTGGAAATTATACAGAAACAATCTGACTGAGTTTGGTGATTTGTTTGAAAACGAAACAAAACCCGCTTCTCTCTCTGCCCACCGCCCCACTTCTCTCTCTGCCCACCGTCCCACTTCTCTCTCTCCCCACCGCCCCTTCTCTCTCTCCCCACAGCCCCACTTCTCTCTCTCCCCACCGCCCCACTTCTCTCTCCCCACCGCCCCACTTCTCTCTCTTCCCACCGCCCCACTTCTCTCTCTCCCCACCGCCCCACTTCTCTCTCTCTCCCCACCGCCCCACTTCTCTCTCTCCCCACCGCCCCACTTCTCTCTCTCCCCACAGCCCCACTTCTCTCTCTTCCCACCGCCCCACTTCTCTCTCTCCCCACCGCCCCACTTCTCTCTCTCTCCCCACCGCCCCACTTCTCTCTCTCCCCACCGCCCCACTTCTCTCTCTCCCCACCGCCCCACTTCTCTCTCTCCCCACCGCCCCACTTCTCTCTCTCCCCACAGCCCCACTTCTCTCTCTCCCCACCGCCCCACTTCTCTCTCTCCCCACCGCCCCACTTCTCTCTCTCCCCACCGCCCCACTTCTCTCTCTCCCCACCGCCCCACTTCTCTCTCTCCCCACCGTCCCACTTCTCTCTCTCCCCACCGCCCCACTTCTCTCTCTCCCCACCGTCCCACTTCTCTCTCTCCCCACAGCCCCACTTCTCTCTCTCCCCACCGCCCCACTTCTCTCTCTCCCCACCGTCCCACTTCTCTCTCTCCCCACCGCCCCACTTCTCTCTCTCTCCCCACCGCCCCACTTCTCTCTCTCCCCACCGCCCCACTTCTCTCTCTCCCCACCGCCCCACTTCTCTCTCTCCCCACCGCCCCACTTCTCTCTCTCCCCACAGCCCCACTTCTCTCTCTCCCCACCGCCCCACTTCTCTCTCTCCCCACCGCCCCACTTCTCTCTCTCCCCACAGCCCCACTTCTCTCTCTCCCCACCGCCCCACTTCTCTCTCTCCCCACAGCCCCACTTCTCTCTCTCCCCACCGCCCCACTTCTCTCTCTCCCCACCGCCCCTTCTCTCTCTCCCCACCGTCCCACTTCTCTCTCTCCCCACCGCCCCACTTCTCTCTCTCCCCACCGTCCCACTTCTCTCTCTCCCCACAGCCCCACTTCTCTCTCTCCCCACCGCCCCTTCTCTCTCTCCCCACTGTCCCACTTCTCTCTCTCCCCACCATTCCACTTCTCTCTCTCCTCACCGCCCCACTTCTCCCTCTCCCCACCCCCCCTTCTCTCTCTCCCAGCCGTCCCGATTCTCACTCTCTCCCCCACCGCCCCGTTTCTCTCTTTCTCCCCACTGTCCCACTTCTCTCTCTCCCCACCGTTCCACTTCTCTCTCTCCCTCACCGCCCCACTTCTCTCTCTCCCCTCCTCCCAGCTTTTCTCTCTCTCCCCACCACCCCACTTCTCTCTCTCCCCACCGCCCCACTTCTCTCTCTCCCCACCACCCCACTTCTCTCTCTCCCCTCCGCCCGGCTTTTCTCTCTCTCCCAGCTGTCCCGCTTCTCACTCTCTCCCCCACCGCCCCGTTTCTCTCTTTCTCCCCACTGCCCCGCTTCTCTCTCTCCCTCACCGCCCCACTTCTCTCTCTCCCCACCCCCCCTTCTCTCTCTCCCAGCCGTCCCGCTTCTCACTCTCTCCCCCACTGCCCCGTTTCTCTCTTTCTCCCCACTGCCCCGCTTCTCTCTCTCCCTCATCGCCCCACTTCTCTCTCTCCCCACCGTTCCACTTCTCTCTCTCCTCACCGCCCCACTTCTCTCTCTCCCCACCGTCCCGCTTCTCTCTCTCCCCTCCTCCCGGCTTTTCTCTCTCTCTCCCCACCGCCCCACTTCTCTCTCTCCTCACCGCCCCACTTCTCCCTCTCCCCACCATCTCACTTCTCTCTCTCCCCACCGCCCCGCTTCTCTCTCTCCCCACCACCCCACTTCTCTCTCTCCCCTCCGCCCGGCTTTTCTCTCTCTCCCCACCACCCCACTTCTCTCTCTCCCCACCGCCCCACTTCTCTCTCTCCCCACCGCCCCTTCTCTCTCTCCCCACCGCCCCACTTCTCTCTCTCCCCACCGCCCCTTCTCTCTCTCCCCACCGCCCCACTTCTCTCACTCCCCACCGCCCCACTTCTCTCTCTCCCCACCGCCCCTTCTCTCTCTCCCCACCGCCCCACTTCTCTCACTCCCCACTGCCCCACTTCTCTCTCTCCCCACCGCCCCACTTCTCTCACTCCCCACCGCCCCTTCTCTCTCTCTCCCCACCGCCCCACTTCTCTCTCTCCCCACCGCCCCACTTCTCTCACTCCCCACCGCCCCTTCTCTCTCTCTCCCCACCGCCCCACTTCTCTCTCTCCCCACCGCCCCACTTCTCTCACTCCCCACCGCCCCTTCTCTCTCTCTCCCCACCGCCCCACTTCTCTCTCTCCCCATCGCTCCACTTCTCTCTCTCCCCACCGCCCCGCTTCTCTCTCTCTCCCCACCGCCCCAATTCTCTCTCTCCCCACCACCCCGCTTCTCTCTCTCTCCCCACTGTCCCACTTCTCTCTCTCCCCACCGCCCGCTTCTCTCTCTCTCCCCATCGCTCCACTTCTCTTTCTCCCCACCGCCCGCTTCTCTCTCTCTCCCCATCGCTCCACTTCTCTTTCTCCCCACCGCCCGCTTCTCTCTCTCTCCCCATCGCTCCACTTCTCTTTCTCCCCACCGCCCGCTTCTCTCTCTCTCCCCATCGCTCCACTTCTCTTTCTCCCCACCGCCCGCTTCTCTCTCTCTCCCCATCGCTCCACTTCTCTTTCTCCCCACCGCCCCACTTCTCTCTCTCCCCCCACCGTCCCACTTCTCTCTCTCCCCACCGCCCCACTTCTCTCTCTCCCCCCACCGCCCCACTTCTCTCTCTCTCCCCACCGTCCCACTTCTCTCTCTCCCCACCGCCCCACTTCTCTCTCTCTCCCCACTGTCCCACTTCTCTCTCTCTCCCCACCGTCCCGCTTCTCTCTCTCCCCACCGACCCGCTTCTCTCTCTCCCCGTCGCCTGCACACTTCACTCAAACTGCCACTGAGGAAGGAACTGGTCCTGACTGCCCCGCTGCCTGATTGGAGGCTCGGGGCTGGTGGAACCTCGGGGCAGCTGATGGATTAGTGACAGTGGTGGCAAAGTGTAGGTCCAGTTTTGATTCCTGACACATATGCAGAAAAGCGTTAGTAGAAATTGCATTGGGGGTGGCGGAATTGGAGACTATTTGTCATAACTCTCGCTTCTGCGCATGCGTCAGAAAATGCATGCGCAGATGCGAGAGTCATTACAAATAGCCACTCCGCCATTGAATAGACCAACATTCACAAGGGGAGAGGTGGAAGTCAACTCTCTCTATGATTTATTTTTTGATGAATCACCAACCCTAATCAATGTTTTATATATTCACAGGTGTTTGCCCATTATTTGTTTCAAGCACTTTGGGACAATCCTGAGGTTGTGAAATGCGTTATATAAATACAAGTTCTGCAAAAGGACATTGATAGGCTAAGTGAGTGGGCAAAAGTTTGGCAGATGGAGTATAATGTTGGAAAGTGTGAGGTCAAAAAAGAATTAGATGTAGTCCTTACTACTAGGGGGATCAAGGGGTATGGCGAGAAAGCAGGAATGGGGTACTGAAGTTGCATGTTCAGCCATGAACTCATTGAATGGCGGTGCAGGCTCGAAGGGCCGAATGGCCTACTCCTGCACCTATTTTCTATGTTTCTATGTTTCTATGTCATGCACTTTGGCAGAAAAAAATCAAGGAGCCAGTTATTATTTAAAAGGAGAAAGATTGCAAAGTGCTGCAGTACAGCAGGACCTGGGGGTACTTGTGCATGAAACACAAAAGGATAGTATGCAGGTGCAGCAAGTGATCAGGAAGGCCAATAGAATCTTGGCCTTTATTGCAAAGAGGATGGAAGTCTTGCTACAGTTATACAGGATATTGGTGAGGCCACACCTGGAATACTGCGTGCAGTTTTGGTTTCCATATTTACGAAAGGATATACTTTCTTTGGAGGCAGTTCAGAGAAGGTTCACTAAGTTGATTCCGGTGATGAGGGGGTTGACTTATGAGGAAAGGTTGAGTAGGTTGGGCCACTACTCATTGGAATTCAGAAGAATGAGAGGTGATCTTATCGAAACATATAATATTATGAGGGGGCTTGACAAGATGGATGCAGAGAAGATGTTTCCACTGATGTGGTAGACTAGAACTAGAAGGCATGATCTTAGCATAAGGGGCCACCTTATGTTAAAACAGAGATGAGGAGAAATTTCTTCTCTCAGAGGGTTGTAAATCTATGGAATTTGATGCCTCAGAGAGCTGTGGAAGCTGGGACATTGAATAAATTTAAGACAGAAATGGAAGTTTCTTAAACGATAAGGGGATAAGGGGTTATGGGGAGTGGGTGGGGGAGTGGAGGTGAGTCCATGATCAGATCAGTCATGATCTTATTGAATGGCGGAGCAGCCTCGAGGGGCCGTATGGCCTTCTCCTGTTCCTATTTCTTATGTTCATTTGTTCTTAAGTAAGTTCTGCCTTTCAAATATGAACACCAATTTTTTAAATCAGTTTTGATGGTAGTAATTATCATTATAGAACCTGAGTGGTTTGCTTTGAGGTTGTGAAATGTGATATTCCACTGTCTGAAGCTGAGAAGCTGCCTCATTTGTGTTGTGTCTGGTGGGGTATGCACATCATTGAATGGCTGGAATATATTTTGTTGGAGCTGCCGGGAGGGTCCTTGGAGACTTTGAAAAGTGCAGCTGGAATTGGCAGCTGTTATCTCTTAATCCAAGTTGATAAGTCTTTTCCTCAATTTGTTTAATGCTATGTGGTGTGGGTTTGAGAGCTGGTAAATGTTATCTGTATAGAATGAACTCAGCTGATGTCATGTTCACAATTGTGGTCATGTAGCAACTGAGGATATAGATTGGTAGGAAAATTGTCTGGGTGAGAAGACAATCCATTGGAAATTAACCATTGGTAGGTTGTTTGATAATATTAACAATACAGGGTACGCAGATTTTAGGGAAATGTAATTGTATTGTTCCAGCAATTCTCACTGGTACAACCTTTACTGCCTCGTCCTGCCGATCCCCCACAGGCCTTATCAGCTACGGAGAAAGGTCTTCGGACCTCCTCCACTGTTCCAACGAAGCTCAATGCAAGCTCGAGGAACAGCACCTCATCTTTCAATTCGGCACTTTACAGCCTTCTGGACTCAACATCGAGTTCAACAATTTCAGACCTTAACCTCTTTTTCAGCTGACAGCTGTTGATGATTCTGCCATCCCCATTTACACCTCTGCTAGACTCATCTTTACCTGTCCCATTACCATCTCCTTTTGCTTTGTATGATCATACCTTTTGTCATTTAATCACTCCTGCCTTTCACCCTATCACAGATCTTCCCTTTTGTTCTTCCCTCCCCTCCCGCCTTTCTCTGCCCCTGCACTTGCTTAAATTCTGTTACATCGCTAACATTTTCCAGTTCTGATGAAGGGTCATTGACCTGAAACGTTAACTTTGTTTTTCTTCCTCCACAGATGCTGCCTGACCTGTTGAGTATTTCCAGCATTTTCTGTTTTTATATTATATGTATTTAGCCTATTATAAGAGCCATTGATTGGGATTGTGCTATTTTAATGGATGAATAAATTAGACTTACTGCAGTAGTGGTAAAACACAATTGGTTAAACTACTGTCTGCAAATTTTTATACGTATTAAAAAGGCTTCTGGTCAGAACTAAAAAATGACTTAGGAAAATTGCAAGTGCATTACTTCATTCATTCAAAATAATGTTATCATTATAAAGATGCGAATTGACACTTTTAAGTAATTATTTATTTTGAGCCAAAATACAGTATTAAAATGTATGGACAGACTATTAGCTAGCTGTTTGGGGAGAACTTTTTTTTTAATGTGGTCCTGCTTCTTTGGGCCCAAGTTTCGAGCCGCGCCTAGAACGGCGCAGTCCCGACCTGGACGCCCGTTTTTCGCGCCACAAAGTGCGCCTAAAAAAAACCTCCGTATTCTCCACCTCCCTGCAGGTCCTCTGGCCCTCAGCGCAGCAGGAGCTGTAGATGGCGGAGCTAGGACCCTGCGCCGAAAACAGTGCCGGGAGCTCTGCACATGCGCGGTACAGTGGGCACGCAAGTGCAGTAGCTCCAGGCGCCCGAAACTGTGTGGGAGGGGCCCAAAGCACGCAGCCCCTAGCCCTGGCCGAATGGCCTCACTGGGGTTGCGTGAATAAGGCTCCTCCCACGGCCAGCTCCTGCTTCCTCCCGACTTCCGCCCCCCCCCCCCCACCGCCCCCGGACCGGAGCCGACACCCGCTCCCCCCCACCCCCCGCCCTCGGACCGGACCTGACACCCGACACCCGCCCCCGTCCCCGGACCGGACCCGACACCCGCTCCCCCCCACCTCCCTCCCCCCAACCTGACCTCCCACTCCCTCCCTCCCCCCGACCCGAACCGAACCGACCTCTCTCCCACCACCCCCCTGACCCGACCCAATGTCACCTACCTGTAAATCTGGTGCTGGGGACGGGGACGTTGTTGGAGGGCTCCCGGTGCTGCAGTCGGTAAGAAAAACTTTTTTAATTTATTGATTTAAAAAAAAATTATTTCTTATTAATTTTTTTTGATTGATTTATTGGTTGATTTATTGATGTATTTATCATTTATTATTGATGATGGCTCTTTATTTGTAAAACTGAAGTGTTTAATGTTTGTAAACTTCCCTTTAAACATCCCACCACCATTCCCTACGCCTGATTTTCTAAAGTGTAGACAAGGTTTTTTCGAGCGTACAAAAATCTTCACTTACTGCATTCTAAGTTAGTTTGGAGTAAGTTTTCACTCACGAAACTTTGAAATCAGGCGTAAGTGGCTGGACACGCCCCCTTTTGAAAAAAAAATTCTATTCCAAAGTGAAACTGTTCTACCTGACTAGAACTGGAGCAAACTAAATGTGGAGAATTCCGATTTCTAAGATACTCCGTTCTACACCAGTTGCTCCTAAAAATCAGGAGCAAATCATGTGGAAACTTGGGGCCATAGTCACTGCAGGTTATGACCACAATTATTTTTGCGGTTGAAATTATTTTCAACCTTCATTACCAAGTTTTTTTTTTCCAAAGTAGGTTATGGAAACCTCAGTATGTTACTCAGATTTCTTAGTCTAATCCTCAATTATGACTGGGGTAATTTGTCTAGGAATCTACAGACGGGATCTCCATGAGTCATTCTCAGCTCAGCAGTGCAGTTCTGTGGTCTGATTCATTTTGAACTTCATCCATAGGAGTGCAAGCCGTTAATGACAGATAATTGGGCACACATTCTGGGACAACCTCATAATGAGCTGGCATCTTTTCCACTGGTTAGAGAGAAAGGTTCTTTCAGTTTGTTTTAGAATAAAATAGATTTGTGTTTAAATATTAAATTTTTTGTTAGTACTAAACATTGAAATTCAGCCGGCTGTTGGTTAAAAAGTTTTCCAGTCCTCATCATCAGTAAGCTAAAACCCAACCTTTCCTCCAGATAAGTAGTAAACACACCCTGTTACTATACGGGTTATGTTCCATTACTGGCAGATTAGAATAATCAAATCGGCAATCTCTACTGCTTTCTGGTTTAGGTCAGAAGTGCAGTAAATAGCAGTACTGAGGAGAATATGAACAATCCCACCTATCAGCAGGCCCAACTTTTTAAATAAAATGGACAGTGTGAAGTAAGGAGATTGCCTGCTGTGCCTTACCAACACTAACATCGAAAAGATATGTAGAGTTTGACTGGTGGCCCTGGTCTCCATGTGTCGGCAGAAGTCAAGGAGATGCTGATGGAATGTGACTGCATCAGCTAGAGTACACAAACGGTTGGGTTCCAAAGCTCTGACTTAAGGGAGTCAGGAAAAGGCAGTAATAAAATAATGAAAGGTATGATCAGTATTGGGAGAGGGGAGCAGAGTAGTAATGGGAGAGGGGAGCAGTGAACAGTAATGGGAGAGGGGAGCAGTAATGGGAGAGAGGAGCAGAAAGGGGAGCAGTAATGGGAGAGAGGAGCAGAAAGGGGAGCAGTAATGGGAGAGAGGAGCAGTGAGCAGTAATGGGAGAGGGGAGCAGTAATGAGAGAGGGGAGCAGTGAGCAGTAATGGGAGAGGAGAGCAGTAATGGGAGAGAGGAGCAGTGAGCAGCAATGGGAGAGAGGAGCAGTAATGGGAGAAGAGAGCAGTGATGGGAGAGAGGAGCAGTAATGGGAGAGGGGAGCAGTAATGGGAGAGAGGAGCAGTGATGGGAGAGGGGAGCAGAGTAGTAATGGGAGAGGAAAGCTGTAATGGGAGAGGGCAGCAGAGTAGTAATGGGAGAGGGGAGCAGTGAACAATAATGGGAGAGGGGAGCAGTAATGGGAGAGAGGAGCAGAAAGGGGAGCAGTAATGGGAGAGAGGAACAGAGTAGTAATGGGAGAGGAAAGCTGTAATGGGAGAGGGCAGCAGAGTAGTAATGGGAGAGGGGAGCAGTGAACAATAATGGGAGAGGGGAGCAGTAATGGGAGAGAGGAGCAGAAAGGGGAGCAGTAATGGGAGAGAGGAACAGAAAGGGGAGCAGTAATGGGAGAGAGGAGCAGTGAGCAGTAATGGGAGAGGGGAGCAGTAATGAGAGAGGGGAGCAGTGAGCAGTAATGGGAGAGGGGAGCAGTAATGGGAGAGAGGAGCAGTGAGCAGCAATGGGAGAGAGGAGCAGTAATGGGAGAAGAGAGCAGTGATGGGAGAGAGGAGCAGTAATGGGAGAGGGGAGCAGTAATGGAAGAGGGGAGCAGAGTAGTAATGGGAGAGGGGAGGAGTAATGGGAGAGGGGAGCAGAGTAGTAATGGGAGAGGGGAGCTGTAATGGGAGAGGGGAGCAGAGTAGTAATGGGAGAGGGGAGCAGTGAACAGTAATGGGAGAGGGGAGCAGTAATGGGAGAGGGGAGCAGAGTAGTAATGGGAGAGGGGAGCTGTAATGGGAGAGGGGAGCAGAGTAGTAATGGGAGAGGGGAGCAGTGAACAGTAATGGGAGAGGGGAGCAGTAATGGGAGAGAGGAGCAGTAATGGGAGAGGGGAGCAGTGAGCAGTAATGGGAGAGGGGAGCAGAGTAGTAATGGGAGAGGGGAGCAGTGAACAGTAATAGAAGAGGGGAGCAGTAATGGGAGAGGGGAGCAGTGATGGGAGAGGGGAGCAGTGATGGGAGAGGGGAGCAGTGATGGGAGAGGGGAGCAGTGATGGGAGAGGGGAGCAGTAATGGGAGAGGGGAGCAGTGAGCAGTAATGGGAGAGGGGAGCAGTAATGGGAGAGGGGAGCAGTGAACAGTAATGGGAGAGGGGAGCAGTAATGGGAAAGGGGAGCAGTGATGGGAGAGGGGAGCAGTGAGCAGTAATGGGAGAGAGGAGCAGTGAGCAGTAATGGGAGAGGGGAGCAGTGAGCAGTAATGGGAGAGGGGAGCAGTGAACAGTAATGGGAGAGGGGAGCAGTAATGGGAGAGCGGAACAGTAATGGGAAAGGGGAGCAGTAATGGGAGAGAGGAGCAGTAATGGGAGAGAGGAGCAGTAATGGGAGAGGGGATCAGTAATGGGAGAGGGGAGCAGTAATGGGAGAGGGGAGCAGTAATGGGAGAGAGGAGCAGTAATGGGAGAGGGGAGCAGTAATGGGAGAGAGGAGCATTAATGGGAGAGGGGAGCAGTAATGGGAGAGGGGAGCAGTAATGGGAGAGAGGAGCAGTAATGGGAGAGGGGATCAGTAATTGGGCAGAGGAGCAGTAATGGGAGAGAGGAGCAGTAATGGGAGAGGGGAGCAGTAATGGGAGAGAGGAGCAGTAATGGGAGAGAGGAGCAATAATGGGAGAGGGGATCAGTAATGGGAGAGAGGAGCAGTAATGGGAGAGGGGAGCAGTAATGGGAGAGAGGAGCAGTAATGGGAGAGGGGAGCAGTGAGCAGTAATGGGAGAGAGGAGCAGTAAGGGAAGAGGAGAGCAGTGAGCAGTAATGGGAGAGGGGAGCAGTAATGGGAGAGGGGAGCAGTGAGCAGTAATGGGAGAGGGGAGCAGTAATGGGAGAGGGGAGCACTGAGCAGTAATGGGAGAGGGGGGCAGAGTAGTAATGGGAGAGGGGAGCAGTGAACAGTAATGGGAGAGGGGAGCAGGAATGGGAGAGGGGAGCAGTGAGCAGTAATGGGAGAGGAGAGCAGAGTAGTAATGGGAGAGGGGAGCAGTGAACATTAATGGGAGAGGGGAGCAGTAATGGGAGAGAGGAGCAGTGATAGGAGAGGGGAACAGTGAACAGTAATGGGAGAGTGGAGCAGTGATGGGAGAGGGGAGCAGTGATGGGAGAGGGGAGCAGTGATCGGAAAGGGGAGCAGTGATGGGAGAGGGGAGCAGTGAGCAGTAATGGGAGAGAGGAGCAGTGAGCAGTAATGGGAGAGGGGAGCAGTGAACAGTAATGGGAAAGGGGAGCAGTAATGGGAGAGCAGAGCAGTAATGGGAGAGGGGAGCAGTGAGCAGTAATGGGAGAGAGCATCAGTAATGGGAGAGGGGAGCAGTGAGCAGTGATGGGAGAGGGGAGCAGTAATGGGAGAGGGGAGCAATAATGGGAGAGGGGAGCAGTGATCAGGCACAGGAACATACGAGGGAGTTGAGAAACCTTAGGAAGATATGAGTAGCAGAAATTAAGAAAATAACGAGAAAGGGTAAAGAAAAATAGCACAAAGGGTTGATGGATAAGCAACTTAATGGCAGTGAGAAGTAAAAAGCTCAGGGATGAAGAAAAGAGAATTCAGTTCGAGAGAGAGAGCGACATATAAGAAAAGAGATTGAGGATTGTTTAGGATGGATGAAGGAAGAAAGCCGAAATTTAAGCAGAAATGAGTAAAAAATAGCAGATGGAAAAATGTTACAGGAACACTGCAGTAAGAACTAAAAGAACCACAGGTAAGCAAAGAGAGATTTATTCATAGCAATAGTGTGGGAAACTTTAAATAATTAGTTGTTTTAAATGAATGAAATCTCTATATAGCAACAGAATAACACAATAAACCACTAAAAGGGGACACTAATCTGTGAGACCCGAGGGGAAGTATTTGCCAGTTCTGTTGGGGAGGAGTTAAACTAATATGGCACGGTGATGGGAACCTATACAGGGAGACAGAGGGAAACAAAATGGAGTCAGAAGCAAAATATAGAAAGGAGAATAGTAAAAGTGGAGGGCAGAGAAACCCAAGGCAAAAAACAAAAAGGGCCACATTACAGCAAAATTCTAAAGGGGCAAAGTGTGTTTAAAAAAAAAACAAGCCTAGTGGCTCTGTGCATCAATGCGAGGAGTATTCGGAATAAGGTGTATGAATTAACTGCGCAGATAGCAGTTAACGGATACGATGTGATTGGCATCACGGAGATATGGCTCCAGGGTGACCAAGGCTGGGAACTCAACATCCAAGGGTATTCAGCATTTAGGAAGGATAGACAGAACGGAAAAGGAGGCGGAGTGGCGTTGCTGGTTAAAGAAGAAATCAATGCAATTGTAAGGAAGGACATTAGCCTGATGTAGAATCGGTATGGGTGGAGCTGCGGAATTCCAAAGGGCAGAAAATGCTAGTGGGAATTGTGTATAGACCACCAAATAGTAGTAGTGAGGTTAGGGACAGCATCCACCAAGAAATAAAGGATGTGTGTGTAAGGGGAAAATGGGAAGACTTCTCCTCCCACGAGCGGGCCCCTGATATAGAGGGTCGACGCTCGTCCCAACCCGCGTAACAGCCCCCAGAGTTAGCAGACAGAGACAAATGGCAAGGTATAACGATCTTTTATTACGAACGTCCGGGAACACCTCTTATCACAGCTGCCTGTGAGTGGAGATGCTCCCCAAACAGCACAATCATATAACTTTTATACATTTCAAAAACCCCTCCGTTCCCTGGTAAATCCTCCCTAGATCTCTAATTGGACTACCTTATCAGTGCCATTTCTCTAATTGGACTACCTTATTAGTGCTACTTTGGATTGACAGGCCAAGACCCTCATGACCACCTTAGGCCGTGACTAGAATGACTTCATTAGGTCAGAATTTGTTGATTCTCCTTGGTGCCCGTGAGTCTGCCTCGAGCCTCTTCGCAAGGTCTTATCAATGTCTGTTTAGGTTCTCACATCGTATCCTGTCGGAATATTATTGAATTGATAACTTCAAGAGCAAAGAGAGGCCTTTTACCTCCTTATGGGTCGGTGCAGGAACCAGCACTTTAACCCTTGTCCCGCTAGTACCTCTAATGCCAAAGTTCTCTTACAATTCCCCCCTTTTGGCCCTTGGCTATACGCCAAGCTGGCCATATTTCCCGATAACTATCTCCCTGTAGGCAAGTTCCAGATAGGTCCGTTCACCTGGGTGGCCATCTCCCAAGCTTCGGGACCTCCTGAGACCTTTCCCGCAGAGTTATATAAGGTAAGTCCTTCCTGTAGGTCTGCTTAAATTTTCATCCCTTATGGCCTTAATCATAGCGTGTGCCCTGACATATCGTTTGGCCTGTTTAATTCGTGCACATGTTAATCCCATCATGACCATCAGAACCAGGCTCTGTATTACTACAAGTACATGTGATATTATTCTTATCCATGGGTGAATTTGAATATCAAGTCCAATGTCCCACAGCTTTGAGTACCAGAGCTGATCAGCCAGCATCGCGTTAGTGTCTCTCTGTAGGTTGTCTACTTCTTCCATCAGCTGGATATACTGTCGTCTTTGATTCTGGATTCCTTGCACCAAACGTAATTGTTCCTCATTTAATTCCGGTGCCTTGCAGTTCCCATACCGCCTCCTTGTATTCCTCTCTGAGGGTATCCATGACTGTTCCGTGGATGCATTTCCGTTGTCTCAGGATGTATGTGGTATCCATTTATGTCTATTTGTCCCATGGGCCTGAAACAGAAGTTAGGGTTGGTGATGACACAGGGGGTGACTCCTCCCCTGGTCTTAATCGTCGGGTTGGCTGCTCCTGTACTCACGCACCAAATCTCCATCCCCTTGTGGAGCAGCGATTGTTTCGGAATCGTGTTCGAGAGGAGTGATAATCAGCATGCATCTGTTTGTTTGGTGGAATCTGCAATCATCATTCGTCATTCATGGCGCACCTCGACATAAAATCACTTGATTATTTTATCACAATCAGTTATGTCAATGCCTTTCGTACTAATTTAATTTTAATCACCCGTCTGGCAGGCTGATGGTAACTCAACCGAGTTTGGTTTCTTACTTCACCAATATTATCGATCTGGTATAAGGGGTCCCTATGTTACATCATACTGTGGTATGGACAACAAAAATCCGATCATATTCACCCGCCCAGTAATACATCAGAAATTTGGCACCCATGCGTGACTATTCCTTCGTACCTCGCATGTGTTATTCATTTTTTTATCTAGAGTCCAATTGTTAAGTATGCTGTTTGGGATCCAATCTGGTATGTCCCCATTCTGGAGTTATGTTGTACTTCACTTAATCCAGGCCCCATACCCGGAGCAAACTATCTCTAGCTTTAATCGTATACTTATGTCGTTCCCCATTGCGTGGATCAAATTTATTGTCTTGGCATGCTTCTGTAATGTATGGGCCACCTGTATCAGTTCCCCTTCCACGCCATCTCCCAACCGCGCTTGTAGGGCTTGGTTATCCATGTCCCTCCCCAGTAAACGCCTCAAGATTTACGTTAAGTTGTTAACCCGGTCTTCTATTGCATGCAGGTCTATGGAATTCATCGTCGTAACCCCTGCCGCATAACCCGTGCCTAGTGTTTCCAGTATTCCCCTTTTTGTTCGACCTTGCCCTGTTCCCTTTCTGACGTTAAATCTCAGGGTAGTGCATTCCGGGCCTTCGAGGATCTGTTGTGTCAGGTTCTGGTAGTTTCATTCCCACAGAAGCTAGGAAGAATGATATCCATTAGATTTAGGTTAAGTAGTCGCTGACGCACCCTAAATTATATCCTTCCTTTAGATTCTTTTATTACTAGCCCCCCTTTGGCTCCAGTCTTTATGGACGGGCTTATGGGGGGACTTGCGTGGTTGTGCTGGGAAGAGTTGTTGTCCCCAGGGTGGTTGTCGGGGCAGTGGTAGGGCTTCCCGGGGTCCCTTTGGGCGTGTTTGGTGTTCCAGCCGGACCTTTATTGTCATCATTCCTCCACACTCCATCCGCCCCCCTTTTTAGGTTGTATTCCTTCTTGTTTGCGCTGCGCATGATCATACCGGCTTCTCCGTGTTGTTACCGTGTCACGCTTCGAGACATACACCTTATATTCCAGAGACCTCCCTTGGTCTTCATTTTATCCCACTGGCCAGTTTTCCTAAACATCCTGGGGTCCCACCCCTCTTTTTGCTCCGTTCTGTTCCCACCCGTCTGTTTCTTGCGGGGGTGGATTTGGCTGCTTGCTTTGCAGCTTGGTCCGCCCAGGCATGAGCTTCGAGAACTGAAATTCCATCCAGTTGGATTTCTGCGCCCTTCCCCTTTTGGTCCTATGAACTTGCTCCTGTCCTCGGGATCTACTGGCGTCCATGGCATCGGCAGCCTGCTGCATTACAACTTTACTTAATACACTGTACATAACCATGCGTTAAAATACGTTCTGTCCTTGCTCCAGTCCTTGACTGCTGGGATGCATATTTCAGCAGTTAAATTAAACAAAGCTAGTTCATGAGGTGGTGTCTTTCCTGTGTGTGCTATATCTCTTGTAGTCCATCTGTATTATTCAGTGCTTGCATGGGCCTTAAGGTTCCCAGTATCCTGAGTCTCCAGAGTTGAAGTAGCCGCTGCAGTCCCATCTCGGTGAGTGTTTTACCTGCAAATTTTAAACAGATAGCCTGGTCATCACCAGGTGTTAGTTTCTGGTCTACTCATCTTTTATCCATGCATGTCGAAGTCACTCTGTGAAATCGGAGGTAAGGGTTAGGTTGGGTTTGTGGACTACACTTACCCACCGTGGGGTACATTGGCTCTATTGCCATAGGTGATGGTGCTATGGCTGCACACTGCACTATCCGTCTGGTCCCGTTTAAAAAAAAAATCTCTTCCAGCTTATTTATCTTAGCTTTTAACTCTTGAATTTGTTTTGTTTGAGTATCTTTCTTTTATTTGTATCAGGCGAGTATTATTACATAGGGTAGTTCTGTTTTATTTTTATTCTGACTATCCCACAATTTCATCTAGCTGTCAGATGAGTCTTTTTTATTCTATTAAGAAATCCAAATTAATAATGTCCAGTATAAAACAGCTGTCAATGGAAAGGGTTAACTCCTTTACAGGTTTGTAAGAAGGCCTGATGTCATTACGTGACTTCGCGTAATAATCCGAAAAATTTCTTTTTAAGTCTTTGTGCCTTCAAAACTTGCTTAGAAATTAGGAATCTGTTAAAACAGCAGAAATCATTCGTAAAGCCATCATAATAAAAGTCTTCTCATCAGGAAAGACGGCATTTTAGATTAAACTCCAATTTTTTTACGGTCCCGTTCACTGGACAAATCTTGTGTTTTATTTCTCTCTCAGCACAAAATCTAAACTTCCGTGCCAGTTCCATTTTCTGTAAGAATTTTAAAATTCAGTAAGGTTCTCTAATTCCCAGTTTTTTTCTTTCTGTGCTGAGTTCGCATAGCTTAGATCTTTTCTCCTCATTATTTTCAAAACCCTCCTGCTTGTTTAGACTGTTCAGGACTTTTCTTGATAAACAAAGTCCATTTTGGAAATCTTTCAAACTGCAGTGAAACTTTCTCTTAATTTAAAATCATTAAACCAATATCTTTTCACAGCCGATATCAACTAGTATTTAGTAAGTTATGTCTTTTTCCATCGCAAACACCCCTTTTTTTTGTCAGCACCTATTTAGTACGTTACGTCTTTTTTTCCAGATCTCTTTTCTTCAAATTAGGTTTTGTATTTTACACGGAGGTCTCGTGTCTCCATAAATTTGTTAATTTAAAATCATCAGACAATTGAAGACACTTTTCCTTTCAAATTCGTTCAATTTGTTTACTTTCAAAGTTGCGTCTTTATCTTTTTCTTTTCTCCATAACTAGAACGGAGTCCAGCACGTAGGCTTTGAGGGCTGCTTTTTGTTATCTCAAATGTTCCAGTTTCAAGGTTGTTAGAATGTCCCTTTTTCTAAACTGCTCAAGCTTGCCGTTTTAGCATTTTATTATTGTTTTTCAAAAGTCCCTTTTACACCTTCGCAGATAGCTCGCCACTCGCCCAGGAGTTTGACCTGATCCCTGAAGGTATTTCTAGATTGTTTCCAAACCTTTCAGTTGTTTTTCTCTTTTTTTCTTTAAGAGATCAGATTTAATTTAATAATTTTTTTTTAGTTTGAATCCATCTCAATATTTTGCTGTGTCTTCTCTTAATATCTCCGATTCCCACTTCAAATTTTGTAATGCCAATCTTTATTTCAAACTCTTTTTACTGAGCTAGAAGCTTTCATGTCAAGGTTTTATACAAAGGAAAATGGGAGCGTATTTCCCCAACCCACAGCCTCGAGAGACCTTCACAGGCTTTTTTAAAAGGCATTCTTTATCTCAGACTAAATTTCTGTCTTTCAACCCAATGTAATCAATGATTGCATGTTTTCTGTCGACAAATAAGTGAGCTTGTCAATTAAATTATTTTTTTTTAAAAACCATCGGGACCATGTATTTTTTATCTTTTGCTCAATAAACCTATCCTTTGTACATTTCCTAGCTCCGTAACTTATCATCCAAATAAATCCACACCTGCGTTTCGAACTTAAAATGTCTTAAAACTTCCCACATACAGGACAACACTACAAAGGGTTAAAAAAAAACTTTCACTCTGTTTGGAAAAGTCGGTGGAGCTAAAAGAAAACAGCTCCATTATTTTTTCAAACAGGCTTTCAGAAACATGAAAAATTCATTCCGCAGTCAAAAAATCACACAAGGACTCTCACTCAATGACAGACATTCACAAAAGTCTCCCTTCATTCAACAAAGCCTATTAATTGTTTGGCCGGCTCTATTTTTGGATCCATATGTCACTTATGATAGTCACTATCAGCTTTTTTATGGCATTGCGTAGTTACGCAAGTTACAATTGGTTTTATTCACCTTTTTAATAGCCGTGTTACCCATCTTCTTCGGGGCTATCTTGGTCACTTCCTTTAATTCGTGTTAGCTTTGCAGGACGTTATTTATATCTATATGTCTTCCCTTCGTGCCGTACACGCGTACTGCCACGCTTTGGGTCAACATATCCCGTCACTGCAGGGACGTCGTCTCTACGTCCTCACTCTCTCGTCCCTGCACCGTGCACTCGTACCGCTTCGGGTCAATAGACCTTCCCCTATATCTTCCCTTGCGTCATACCCTCGCACTGCCGTGCTACCTCCACGCGCGCATTTTAGGATGCACCTTTTGACCCCCTTCCACCTCTAGATCGTCCCTGTCCTCCATCTCCATCCCTCCTGGACCTGCTACAAATGGTTCTTTGTACAGATGTCCTTCCCTTGTGATTTACAATGCCACAGCTCTAACTTGAAGGTGGTAAATTAAAACATACTCACCCTAACAGCTGGATCATTGTTCCATTCGGGAAGTCCGTACCCTGCTCGCAGCGCCAAATGTAAGGGGAAAATGGGAAGGCCTCTCCTCCCACGAGCGGGCCCCCTGATATAGAGGGTCGATGCTCGCCCCAACCCACATAACAGCCCCCGGAGTTAGCAGATAGAGATGGATGGCAAGGTATAACGATCTTTTATTACGAACGTCCGGGAACACCTCTCATCACAGCCGCCTGTGAGTGGAGATGCTCTCCAAAGAGCACAATCATACAACTTTTGTACATTTCAAAAACCCCTCCGTTCTCTGGTAAGTCCTCCCTTATCTCTAATTGGACTATCTTATCAGTGTTACTTCTCTAATTGGACTACCTTATTAGTGCTATTTTGGATTGACAGGCCAAGACCCTCGTGACCACCTTAGGCTGTGACTAGAATGATTTTATTAGGTCAGAATTTGTTGATTCTCCTTGGTGCCCGTCAGTCCGCCTCGAGCCTCTTTGCAAGGTCTTATCAATGTCTGTTTAGGTTCTCACATCATATCCTGTCGGAATATTATTGAATTGATAACTTCTGGAGCCTTGGTACAAGGCCGAAGAGAGGCCTTTTACCTCCTTATGGGTCGGTGCAGGAACCAGCACTTTAACCCTTGTCCCGCTAGTACCCTAATGCCAAATTTCTCTTACATGTGCAATAAAGGTACAGCAGTAATCATGGGTGACTTTAATTTACATATTGATTGGGTTAACCTAACTGGTAGCAATGCGATGGAGGAGGATTTCCTGGAGTGTATTAGGGATGGTTTTCTCGACCAATATGTCGAGGAACCAACCAGGGAGCTGGCCATCCTAGACTGGGTGATGTGTAATGAGAAGGGACTAATTAGCAATCTTGTTGTGCGAGGCCCCTTTGGGAAAAGTGACCATAATATGGTAGAATTCCTTATTAAGATGGAGAGTAACAAAGTTAATTCGGAAACTAGAATCCTGAACTTAAGGAAAGGTAACTTCAATGATATGAGGCGGAATTGGCTAGAATAGACTGGCAAATGATACTTAAAGGGTTGACGGTGGATAGGCAATGGCAAACATTTAAAGATCACATGGATGAACTTCAGCAATTGTACATCCCTGTCTGGAGTAAAAATAAAACAGTGAAGGTGGTTCAACCATGGCTAACAAAGGAAATTAAGGATAGTGTTAAAGCCAAGAAAGAGGCATATACATTGGCTAGAAAAAGCAACAAACCTGAGCACTGGGAGAAATTTAGAATTCAACAAAGGAGGACTAAGGGTTTAATTAGGAAGTGGAATATAGAGTATGAGAGGAAGCTTGCAGGGAATATAAAAACTGACTGCAAAAGCTTCTATAAATATGTGAAGAGAAAAAGATTAGTAAAGACAAACGTAGGTCCCTTGCAGTCAGATTCAGGTGAATTTATAATGCGGAACAAAGAAATGGCAGACCAATTGAACCAATACTTCGGTTCTGTCTTCACGAAGGAAGATACAAATAACCTTCCGAAGGTACTAGGGGACAGTGGATCTAGTGAGAAGGAGGAACTGAAGGATATCCTTATAAGGTGGGAAATTATGTTAGGGAACTTGATGGGATTAAAGTTTGATAATCCCGGGGCCTGATAGTCTGCATCCCAGAGTACTCAAGGAAGTGGCCCGAGAAATAGTTGATGCTTTGGTGACCATTTTCCAACAGTCTATCGACTCTGGATCAGTTCCTATGGACTGGAGGGTAGCTAATGTAAAACCACTTTTTAAAAAAGGAGGGAGAGAGAAAACGGGTAATTATAGACCAGTTAGCCTGACATCAGTAGTGGGGAAGTGTTGGAATCAATCATTAAGGATGAAATAGCAGCGCATTTGGAAAGCAGTGTCAGGATCAGACCAAGCCAGCATGGATTTATGAAAGGGAAATCATGCTGGAATTTTTTGAGGATGTAACTAGCAGAGTGAACAAGGGAGAACCAGTAGATGTGGTGTATTTGGACTTTCAAAAGGCTTTTGACAAGGTCCCGCACAAGAGATTGGTGTGCAAAATTAAAGCATATGGTGTTGGGGGTAATATACTGATATGGATAGGGAACTGGTTGGCAGACAGGAAGCAGAGGGTCGGGATAAACGGGTCCTTTTCAGAATGGCAGGCAGTGACTAGTGAAGTGCCACAGGGTTCAATGCTGGGACCCCAGCTCTTTACAATGCACATTAACGATTTAGATGAAGCAATTGAGTGTAATATCTCCAAGTTTGTGGATGACACTAAACTGGGTGGCGGTGTGAGCTGTGAAGAGGACGCTAAGAGGCTACAGGGTGACTTGGACAGATTAGGTGAGTGGGCAAATACATGGCAGATGCAGTATAATGTGGATAAATGTGAGGTTATCCATTTTGGGGGCAAAAACACAAAGGCAGATTATTATCTGAATGGCGGCCAATTAGGAAAAGGGGAGGTGCAATGAGACCTGGGTGTCATGGTTCATCAGTCACTGAAAGTGGGCATGCAGGTACAGCAGGCGGTAAAGAAAGGAAATGGTATGTTGGCCTTCATAGCTGGGGGATTTGAATATAGAAGCAGGGAGGTCTTACTGCAGTTGTACAGGGCCTTAGTGAGGCCTCACATGGAATATTGTGTTCATTTTGGTCTCCTAATCTGAGGAAGGACGTTCTTGCTATTGAGGGAGTGCAGCGAAGATTCACCAGACTGATTCCAGAGATGGCTGGGCTGTCATATGAGGAGAGACTGGATCAACTGGGCCTTTATTCACTGGAGTTTAGAAGGATGAGAGGGGATCTCATAGAAACGTATAAGATTCTGACGGGACTGGACAGGATAGATGCGTGAAGAATGTTCCCGATGTTGGGGAAGTCCAGAACCAGGAGCATAGTCTTAGGATAAGGGGCAGGCCATTTAGGACTGAGATGAGGAGAAACTTCTTCACTCAGAGAGTTGTTAACCTGTGGAATTCCCTGCCGCAGAGAGTTGTTGATGCCAGTTCACTGGATATATTCAAGAGGGAGTTAGATAAGGCCCTTACGGTTAAGGGGATCAAGGGGTATGGAGAGGAAGCAGGAAAGGGGTACTGAAGGAATGATCAGCTCTGATCTTATTGAATGACGGTGCAGGCTCGAAGGGCCGAATGGCCTACTCCTGCACCTATTTTCTATGTTTCTATGTGACTCAGAAAAGAGTAGCGACTGATTAGGTGAAAATGAAATCTGCTGACTGTAGGACTCAAATGACACTACAATAATACAGGGAAGGATGTGACGAGATGATAACTGAAAATAACATATCAGAAGAAACAAGAAAAAGAAAGAAAGACTTGCATTCATTTAGCGCCTTTCATGACCACTGGACTTTTTAAACCATTTTACAGCCAATTAAGTTCTTTTGGAGTGTAGTCACTGTTGTAATGTGGGAAACGCGGAAGTCAATTGGCACTCAAGCAAGCTCCCACAAACAACAATGTGATAATGCCCAGATAATCGTTTTTTTTTGTTATGTTGATCAAGGGATAAATATTGACCAGGATACCACGGGATAACTCCCCCCACTCTTCTTTGAAATAGTGCCATGGGATCTTTTACGTCCACTTGAGAGGGCAGACAGGGTTTAACGTCTCATCTGAAAGATGGCATCTCCGACAGTGCAGCATTCCCTCAGCACTGCACTGGAGTGTCAACTTAGATTTTTTGTGCTCAAGTCCCTAGAGTGGGATTTGAACCCACAACCTTCTGACTCAGAGGCAAAAGTGGTACCCACTGAGCCACAGCTGACATGGCAAAAACTATAAGATCAACCTGATTTGTTTTAAATGTAAGATTTTGAATCAGTTAAAGAAGAACTTCTATTGATATAGTGCCTTCTCACATCTCTCAAAGCACTTCTCAGTTAATTGCAATAACTATTGCTATGTCGACAAGCAGCAGCATTTTGTTCACAGCAAGATCTGCACAGAGAGGTCTTAAACGGAGTGGAGGTAAACAGAGTGGTTTATTCGGGAATTTGGAAAGAGTGCAAATTTGGAGAAGAGGGGGAAGATTAAAATCAATTAAAAAAAGTAAAAATAGATAAGTGATAAGGGTTGGTCAATTTGGTTGGTCAGTTTTTCTCTCTTTTCTTAGCCATTGGTTTAAATTAAGAGCTGGGACTATAAACTAAATGTTCAAAATTTCAAATCTTAACTAATTGAATACATTAGAGGTGGCAGGGTAGGCAATGTGTCACTGCTGTTACATGTGGATGCTGATGGACACCACTGAGGTCTACTGAGCCCACATCTGCAGCAAGTGTCTGCAGCTCAAGGAACTTCGGCTCCGCGTTGATCAGCTGGAATCCGAGCTGCAGACACTACAACACATCAGGGAGGGGGAGAGTTACCTGGACACCGTGATCCAGGAGCTAGGCACACCAATTAGATTAATTAATTCAAATTCGATCTGTGGTCAGGTACAGGAGGGTGTAACTACGAGTGAGGAAGGTATGGGGACTCAGAATGTAGTGATGAAGGAGCCTCAGCCCTTGCTCTTGTCCAACAGGTTTGAGCCTCTTACTCCCTGTGTGGACGAGAGCAGAGACTGCAGGGCTAACTGACCACAGCAACATGCTACAGGGGGCCATTCAAGTGGGGGGAGTACAAAGAAATGTTGTAGTGGCAGGGGACAGTATCATTCGAGGGATAGATACTGTTCTCTGCAGCTGAGAGTGTGAGTCCCGAAGGCTGTGTTGCCAGCCATGATGTGCGAAGATTCTTCATCGCAGTCAAGGCCACCTACGGTTCAAACACCCAAGGCCCCACTCCACTGCTGGCCAAGAACAGGGAAACACTCATCAAGGACACCGAGGCAGTCAGGGCCCGCTGGAAGGAACACTTCAAAGATCTCCTCGATCGAGACTCCGCCTTTGACTCGAGTTTTCTTGACTCCATTCCGCAGCATGCTACCCGGCACCACCTCAGTAAGACCCTAACACTGCACGAGGTAGAAAAGGCCATAAGACAGATAAAAAAACAATAAGGCTACGGGAGCAGATGGAATCCCTGCTGAGGCACTGAAGTATGGCGGAGAGGCACTGTTGGCACGAATACATGACCGCATCTCTCTCATCTGGAGGGAGGAGAGCATGCCGGGAGATCTTTGAGATGCAGTGATCGTGACCATCTTTAAAAAAGGGGACAAGTCCGACTGCAGCAACTACAGAGGAATCTCCCTGCTATCAGCCATTGGGAAAGTCATCACTAGCGTCCTCCTCAACCGTCTTCTCCCTGTGGCCGAGGAGCTCCTCCCGGAGTCGCAGTGCAGATTTCGTCCCCTACGGGGCACAATGGACATGATTGTTGCAGTGCAACAGCTGCATGGAAAATGCAGGGAACAGCGCCAGCCCTTATACATGGCCTTCTTCGACCTTGCAAAAGCCTTTGATACTGTCAACCGTGAGGGTCCATGGAGCATCCTCCTCCGTTTCGGATGTCCCCAAAAGTACGTCACCATTCTCCGCCTGCTCCACGATGACATGCAGGCCGTGATCCTTACCAACGGATCGATCACTGATCCAATCCACATCTGGACTGGGGTCAAGCAGGGCTGCGTATTTGCCCCAACCCTCTTCTCAATCTTCCTCACTGCAATGCTCCACCTCACAGTCGACAAGCTCCCTGCTGGAGTGGAACTAAACGACAGAACCAGTGGGAACCTGTTCAACCTTTACCATCTCCAGGCCAGATCCAAGACTAACCCAACCTCTGTCGTCGAGCTACAGTACGCGGACGACGCCTGCATCTGCGCATATACAGAGGCTGAACTCCAGGAAATAGTCAACGTATTTACTGAGGCATACGAAAGCATGGCCCTTACGCTAAACATCAGTAAGACAAAGGTCCTCCACCAGCCTGTCCTCGCTGCACAGCACTGCCCCCAGTCATCAAGATCCACGGCGCGGCCCTGGACAACGTGGACCACTTCCCTTATCTCGGGAGCCTCCTATCAACAAGAGCAGGCATTGATGACGAGATTCAACACCGCCTCTAGTGTGCCAGTGCAGCCTTCGGCCGCCGGAGGAAAAGAATGTTTGAAGATCAGGTCCTCAAAATTGTCACCAAGCTCATGGTCTTCAGGACTGTAGTACTACCCGCCCTCCTGTATGGCTCAGAGACATGGACCATGTACAGTAGACACCTCAAGTGGCTGCAGAAATACCACCAACGATATCTCCACAAGATCCTACAAATCCCCTGGGAGGACAGACGCACCAACGTTTGCATCCTCGACCAGGCCAACATCCCCAACGTTGAAGCACTGACCACACTTGATCAGCTCTGCTGGGCAGGCCACATAGTTTGCATCCCAGACACGAGACTCCCAAAGCAAGCGTTCTGCTCAGAACTCCTTCACGGCAAACGAGCCGATGGTGGGCAGCGGAAATGTTACAAGGACACCCTCAAAGCCTCCCTGATAAAGTGCAACAACCCCACTGACACCTGGGAATCCCTGGTCAAAGATCACCCTAAGTGGAGGAAGTGCATCCTGGAGGGCTCTAAGCACCTCGAGTCTCGTCGTCGAGAGCATGCAGAAATCAAATGCAGGCAGCGGAAAGAGCGTGCGGCAAACCTGTCCCACCCACCCCTTCCCTCAACGACTATCTGTCCCACCTATGACAGAGACTGTAGTTCTCGTATTGGACTGTACAGCCACCTAAGAACTCATGTTAAGAGTGGAAGCAAGTCTTAGCAGTGCATTTGGAAAGAGGTGACATGATAGGTCCAAGTCAGCATGGATTTGTGAAAGGGAAATCATGCTTGACAAATCTTCTGGAATTTTTTGAGGATGTTTCCAGTAGAGTGGACAAGGGAGAACCAGTTGATGTGGTATATTTGGACTTTCAGAAGGCGTTCGACAAGGTCCCACACAAGAGATTGATGTGCAAAGTTAGAGCACATGGGATTGGGGGTAGTGTACTGACATGGATTGAGAACTGGTTGTCAGACAGGAAGCAAAGAGTAGGAGTAAATGGGTACTTTTCAGAATGGCAGGCAGTGACTAGTGGGGTACCGCAAGGTTCTGTGCTGGGGCCCCAGCTGTTTACACTGTACATTAATGATTTAGATGAGGGGATTAAATGTAGTATCTCCAAATTTGCGGACGACACTAAGTTGGGTGGCAGTGTGAGCTGCGAGGAGGATGCTGTGAGGCTGCAGAGCGACTTGGATAGGTTAGGTGAGTGGGCAAATGCATGGCAGATGAAGTATAATGTGGATAAATGTGAGGTTATCCACTTTGGTGGTAAAAACAGAGAGACAGACTATTATCTGAATGGTGACAGATTAGGAAAAGGGGAGGTGCAAAGAGACCTGGGTGTCATGGTACATCAGTCATTGAAGGTTGGCATGCAGGTGCAGCAGGCGGTTAAGAAAGCAAATGGCACGTTGGCCTTCATAGCAAGGGGATTTGAGTACAGGGGCAGGGAGGTGTTGCTACAGTTGTACAGGGCATTGGTGAGGCCACACCTGGAGTATTGTGTACAGTTTTGGTCTCCTAACCTGAGGAAGGACATTCTTGTTATTGAGGGATTGCAGCGAAGGTTCACCAGACTGATTCCCGGGATGGCGGGACTGACCTATCAAGAAAGACTGGATCAACTGGGCTTGTATTCACTGGAGTTCAGAAGAATGAGAGGGGACCTCATAGAAACATTTCAAATTCTGACGGGGTTAGACAGGTTAGATGCAGGAAGAACGTTCCCAATGTTGGGGAAGTCCAGAACCAGAGGTCACAGTCTAAGGATAAGGGGTAAGCCATTTAGGACCGAGATGCGGAGGAACCTCTTCACCCAGAGAGTGGTGAACCTGTGGAATTCTCTATCACAGAAAGTTGTTGAGGCCAATTCACTAAATATATTCAAAAAGGAGTTAGATGAGGTCCTTACTACTAGGGGGATCAAGGGGTATGGCGAGAAAGCAGGAATGGGGTACTGAAGTTGAATGTTCAGCCATGAACTCATTGAATGGCGGTGCAGGCTAGAAGGGCCGAATGGCCTACTCCTGCACCTATTTTCTATGTTTCTATGTTTCTATGTTTCCTCGATTCCGAGGGACTGCTTATGATGATGGATGTTGCCTGCCCAGTTCCAGGATTAAGGACAACTCCTCAGGGCTGGAGAGGAACTTGGAATGGGAGGGGGAAGATCCAGTTGTCGTGGTCCACATGGGTACCAATGACATAGGTAGTACAAACAAAGAAATTCTGCTGCAGGATTATGAGCAGCTAGGGACCAAATTAAAAAGCAGAACCACAAAGGTAATAATCTCTGGATTACTACCTGTGCCATGAGCAAATTTGCATAGGGTAAATAAGATCAGAGAGCTAAACACGTGGCTCAAAGACTGCTGTGGGAGAAATGGGTTATGGTTCATGGGACACCGGCACCAGTACTGGGGTAAGAGGGAGCTGTTTTGTTTGGACGGGCTCCACTTAGACTGTGCTGGGAATAGTGTCCTTGCGAATCGAATAGCTAGGACTCTAGAGAGGGCTTTAAACTAATTAGTGGTGGGGAGGGTTCAGGTGAGTGGAAATTTAAAGTCAAAGAATAAGGAGAAGGCAATAGGGCAGGGTATCACTGGGGGAAATTAAAACCAGAGCATGACAGGAAGGGACAGAATGTATAAATGTAAAAGTGTTTCAGAAAGTGGGGTCAAAGCAGGAAAAAATGGTAAAAAAACAAATTTAAAAGCTCTTTATCTGAATGCACGCAGCATTCGTAACAAAATAGATGAGTTGATGGCACAAATGGATACAAATGGGTATGATCTGATAGCCATTACAGAGATGTGGTTGCAAGGTGACCAAAGCTGGGAACTAAATATTCAGGCGTATTTGACAATTCGAAAGGACAGACAGAAAGGAAAAGGAGGTGGGTAGCACTGTTAATAAAGGATGAGACCAGTGCATTAGTGAAAAACGATATTGGCTCAGAAGATCAAGATGTTGAATCAGTTTGAGTGAAGATAAGGAAAAATAAGGGGACAAAGCCGCTAGTGGACGCAGTCTATAGGCCCCCTAATAGTAGCTACACTGTTGGACAGAGTATAAATCAAGAAATAATGGAGGCTTGGAAAAAAGGAATGGCAATAATCGTAGCTGATTTTAACCTTCATATTGATTGGACAAAGCAAATTGGCCATGGTAGCCTTGAGGAAGAGTTCATAGAGTGTATCCGGGATAATTTCCTTGAACAGTACATTGCGGAACCAACCAGGAAGCAGGCTATCTTAGATCTGGTACTGTGTAATGAGACAGGATTAATAAATGATCTCCTAGTAAAGGATCCTCTTGGAATGAGTGACCATAGCATGGTTGAATTTCAAATTCAGTTGCAGGATGAGAAAGTTGGATCTCAAACCAGCATCCTAAGCTTAAACAAAGGAGACTACAAAGGTATGAAGGCAGAATTGGCTAAAGTGGACTGGGAAAATAGATTAAAGTGTGGGACGGTTGATTAGCAGTGGCAGACATTTAAGGAGATATTTCATAACTCTCAACAAAAATATATTCCAATGAGAAGGAAAGACTATAAGAGAAGGGATAACCATTCATGGCTAACTAAGGAAATAAGGGATGATATCAAATTGAAAACAAGGGCATACAAAATGGCCAAGACGAGTGGGAGGCCAAAGGGTTGGAAACTTTTAAAAGCCAGCAAAGAACAATTTAAAAAATTATAAAGAGAGGGAAGATAGATTATGAAAGCAAACTAGTATGAAATATAAAAACAGAAAGTAAGAGTTTCTACAGGTACATAAAAAGGAAATGTTGGTCCCTTTGCAGATGAGGCTGGGGAATTAATAATGGGGAACAAGGAAATGGCAGAGACATTGAACAAATATTTTGTTTCGGTCTTCATGATAGAAGCATCTCAAAAACATCTCAATAATCGATAATCAAGGGGTTATAGGGAGGGAGGAATTTAATACAATCACTGTCACTAAAGAAGTAGTACCCTGTAAAATAATGGGACTAAAGGTGGACAAGTCCCTGGACCTGATGTCTTGAATCCTAGGGTCTTAAAAGAAGTGGCTACAGAGATAGTGGATGCATTGGTTGTAACCTACCTAATTCCCTGGATTCAGGGGAGGTCCCACCGGATTGGAAAACCGCAAATGTAATGCCCCTATTTAAAAAAGGAGGAAGATAAAAAGCAGGAAACTATAGACCAATTAGCCTAACATCTGCCATTGGGAAAATGGTGGAGTCTATTATTAAGGAAGAAGTAGCAGGACATTTGGAAAAGCATGATTCAATCAAGCTGTGTCAACATAGTCTTATGAAGGGGAAAACATGTTTGACAAATTTGCTGGAGTTCTTTGAGGATGTAACGCACAGGGTGGATAAAGGGGAACCAGTGGATGTAGTGTATTTGGATTTCCAGAAGGCATTCGATAAGGTGCCACATAAAAGGTTACTGCACAAGATAAAAGTTCACGGGGTTGGGGGTAATATTTTAACATGGATAGAGGATTGGCTAAGTAACAGAAAACAGAGAGTCGGGACAAATGGTTCAATCTCGTGTTGGCAAACAATAACTAGTGGGGTGCCGCAGGCACCGGTGCTGGGCCCTCAACTATTTACAATCTATATTAATGACATGGATGAAGGGACCGAGTACAATGTAACCAAGTTTGCTGATGATACAAAGGTGAGTGCAAATGTGACAATCTATATTAACGACTTGGAAGAAGGGACTGAGTGTAACGTAGCCAAGTTTGCTGACGATACTTTTCGGGTTGGAAATTGGTGGTTAGTGGTGTGCCACAGGGATCGGTTCTGCGACTACAACTGTTTACAATATACATAGATGACCTGGAAGAGGGGACAGAGTGTAGTGTAACAAAATTTGTAGATGACACAAAGATTACTGGGAAAGCGGTTTGTGTAGAGGACACAGAGAGGCTGCAAAGAGATTTAGATAGGTTAAGTGAATGGTTTGACAGATGGAATACAATGTCGGAAAATGTGAGGTCATCCACCTTGGAAAAAAAAAACAGTAGAAGGGAATATTATTTGAATGGGGAGAAATTACAACATGCTGCGGTGCAGAGGGACCTGGGGGTCCTTGTGCATGAATCCCAAAAAGTTAGTTTGCAGGTGCAGCAGGTAATCAGGAAGGTGAATGGAATGTTGGCCTTCATTGCGAGAGGGATGGAATACAAAAGCAGGGAGGTCCTGCTGCAACTGTACAGGGTATTGGTGAGGCCGCACCTGGAGTACTGTATGCAGTTTTGGTCACCTTTCTTAAGGAAGGATATACTAGCTTTGGAGGGGGTACAGAGATGATTCACTAGGCTGATTCCGGAGATGAGAGGGTTACCTTATGTTGATTGATTGAGTAGACTGGGTCTTTACTCGTTGGAGTTCAGAAGGATGAGGGGTGATCTTATAGAAACATTTAAAATAATGAAAGGGATAGACAAGATAGAGGCAGAGAGCTTGTTTCCACTGGTCGGGGAGACTAGAACTAGGAGGCACAGCCTCAAAATACGGGGGAGCCAATTTAAAACCGAGTTGAGAAGGAATTTCTTCTCCCAGAGGGTTGTGAATCTGTGGAATTCTCTGCCCAAGGAAGCAGTTGAGGCTAGCTCATTGAATGTATTCAAATCACAGATAGATAGATTTTTAACCAATAAGGGAATTAAGGATTATGGGGAGCGTCTGGGTAAGTGGAGCTGAGTCCACAGCCAGATGAGCCATGATCTTGTTGAATGGCGGAGCAGGCTCGAGGGGCTAGATGGCCTGCTCCTGTTCTTAATTCTTATGTTCTTATGATACAAAAATGGGAGGAAAAGCAATGTGTGAGGAGAACACAAAAAATCTGTAAACGGACATAGACAGGCTAAGTGAGTGGGCAACAATTTGGCAGACGGAGTATAATGTCGGAAAGTGTGAGATCATGCACTTTGGCAGAAAAAAATCAAAGCGCAAAGTATTATTTAAATGGAGAAAGATTGCAAAGTGCCGCAGTACCACGCGACCTGGGGGTACTTGTGCATGAAACACAAAAGAATAGTATGCAGATACAGCAAGTGATCAGGAAGGCCAATGGTATCTTGGCCTTTATTGCAAAGCGGATGGAGTATAAAAGCAGAGAAGTCTTGCTACAGCTATATAAGGTATTGGTGGGGCCACACCTGGAATACTGCGTGCAGTTTTGGTTTCCATATTTACGAAAGGATATACTTGCTTTAGAAGCAGTGCAGAGAACGTTCACTAGGATGATTCTGGGGATGAGGGGGTTGGCTTATGAGGAAAGGTTGAGAAGGTTGGGCCTCTACTCATTGGAATTCAGAAGAATGAGAGGTGATCTTATCGAAGGGCTTGACAAGGGGAATGAAGAGAGGATGTTTCCACTGATGGGGGAGACTAGAACTGAAGGGCATGATCTTAGAATAAGGGGTCACCCATTTAAAACAGAGATGAGGAGAAATTTCTTCCCTCAGAGGGTTGTAAATCTGTGGAATTCACTGCCTCAGAGAGCTGTGGAAGCTGGGACATTGACTAAATTTAAGACAGAAATAGACAGTTTCTTAAACAATAAGGGGATAAGGGGTTATGGGGAGCAGGCGGGGAAGTGGAGCTGAGTCCATGATCAGATCAGCCATGATCTTATTGAATGGCGGAGCAGGCTCGAGGGGCCGTATGGCCTATTCCTGTTCCTATTTCTTATGTTCTTATGAGTGGGAGAGCAAATTGTGAGGAGGACACAAGAAGTTTGCAAGGGGATATAGATAGGCTAAGTGAGTGGGCAAAAAATTGGCAGATGGAGTATAATGTGGGAAATTGTGAGGTTATTCACTTCGGCACAAAAAATAGAAAAGCAAATTATAGTTTAAATGGAGAAAAATTGCCAAGTGCTGCAGTACAGAGAGACCTGGGGGTCCTTTTGCATGAAACACAAAAATTAGTATGCAGCTACAGCAATTATCAGGAAGCCAAATGGAATGTTGGCCTTTATTGCAAGGGGGCTGGAGAATAAAAGCAAAGAAATCCTGCTACAACTGTACTGGGTATTGGTGAGGCCATACCTCGAGTACTCCATACAGTTTTGGTCGGTGTATTTAAGGAAGGATAAACTTGCATTGGAGGCTGTTCAGAGAAGGCTCACTAGGTTGATTCCGGAAATGAGGGGGTTGACTTATGAAGATAGGTTTAGTAGGTTGGGCCTATACTCATTGGAGGTCAGAAGAATGAGAAGTGATCTTATCGAAACATATAAGATAATGAGGAGGCTTGACATGGTGGATGCAGAGAGGATATTTCCATTCAAAGGAGAAACTAAAACTAGGGGACATAGTCTCAGAATAAGGGGCCACCCATTTAAAACTGAGATGAGGAGGAATTCCTTCTCTCAGAGGGTTGTAAATCTGTGGAATTCTCTGCCCCAGAGAGGTGTGGAGGCTGAGTCATTCAATATATTTAAGGTGGAGATAGACAGATTTTTGAGCGATAAAGGAATTGCTCTATACCTCTCTATTCATGAAACCCAGGTTCCTGTAAGCTTTTTTAACTGCTTTCTCAACCTGTCCAGCCATATTCAACAATTTGTGCACATGTACCCCTAGGTCTCTCTGTTCAAGTACACCTTTAGGATTGTACCCTTTAGTTTATATTTCCTCTCCTAATTCTCTCCACCAAAATGTATTACTTTGCACTTTCCTGCGTTAAATTTCACCTGCCACCGTGTCCACCCTCTTGAAATCTATCACTCTCTTCCTCATTGCTCACAATACTTCCAAGTTTTGTTTCATCTGCAAAATTTGAAATTGTGCCCGGTAAACCCACATCCAAGTCATTAATATATATCAAGAAAAGCAGTGGTCCTAGTACCGATCCCTGGGGAACACCACTTTGTACCTTCCTCCAGTCCGAAAAGCAACCGTTCACCACTACTCTCTGTTTCCTGCCACTTCGCCAATTTCTTATCCATGCCGCCACTGTCCCTTTTTATTCCATGGGCTTCAACTTTGCTGATAAGCCTATTACGTGGCATTATCAACGTAAATTTTACAGATGAATTATTAAAGAAATCTAATTTGCTTCACAAGGGCGAATGGCCAATTTCAAGAATACTTTTGCAGCTTTTGAAAAATATACACATATTTTTTCTTGAACAGCTTTTGTAAAAGTTATTTTCTGTCAAATTGCTGTAACCAGAGCATTCCCTTCAGGGCTAGTTCAGAAGTAACTCATGTGGTAAGTGTCCACACTGGATTTGACATCTTTTCTACAATATGCTATCTCAACTTTATCTTTCAAACTGTTCAAAAACAGGTCATAAAAATTGCACTGGACTCAGTTGCCATCACTTAACTAACAGCTAATACCTTTCCATGGGCTCAAGTTTCGGCTCGAGTTGATCCTATTTTTTTGGAGCAACTACTTTAGAATGGAATATCTTAATAAATTGAAATTCTCGGCATTTAGTGTGCTCCAATTCTAGTGAGTTAGAATAGTTTTGTTTTAGAACAGTTTTTTTCCCAAAAGGGGGCGTTACCAGCCACTTACGCCTGTTTTGCAAGTTTAGGCAGCGAAAACTTACTCCAAACTAACTTAGAATGGAGTAAGTATAGATTTTTGTACGCTCAGAAAAACCTTGCCTACACTTTATAAATTAGGCGCAGGGAACGAGAGATGGGGAGGAAGTTTACAAGCATTGAACACTTCACTTTTACAAATAAAGAGCCATCATCAATAATAAATGATAAATAAATCAATAAATCAATCAATAAATCAATCCAAAATTTTTTTTAATAAAAAATAAAAAAAATTAAAAAAAATCAATCAATAAATAATAGCTAATACCTTTCCATATAACCATTTTCGTTCAGTCACTTGCCCAATTTGGAAAATACTATTGGTCTTAATGCTTTAACATCTCGTTCTGGTTTCTTAGCCTGTAGAAGGTATTGGGGTAGATCTTGATTTTATGCATTAGTGTAAAACCGGTGAGAGCGAGTCAGCAGCCCGTTTTACTTCTCTGCCGATTTTTACTTCCATTGATTTCAATGGAAATAAAAATTGGAAGAGCTATAAAACAGGTTGGCGACTTGCTATCACCAGTTTTACACTATCACACAAAGTCGATCGACCTCATTGTCAAAGAGGCTCCTTCAGCCAGAAAAGTGAATTGGTCAGACTGTGGGTTTATTAATGATAGCAGGATGTTTTTTTTCCATTTTCAGGCATTATTTTGGGCTAACTAACTGTGGAACAAAAGGGAAAAGTGGAACATTTCCAGGTTCAGCTAATCTAGAGCTAGCCACCAAATAAGAGTGAAAATGTGCTCCAGCAAATAAGTAAAACCAAATTTAGTCTTCATTGCTGTGTGACTGAAACTTTCCTTGTGTGCACGATATTTGCAGGTGCCTTTGCAGACTGCCAGGACACAGTTACGCTTTTGGAATGAAATTGCTTGCGGGTTGCTCAAGCGTACAGGCGAGTTCTGGCTTCAACTTTCAATCCGATGGAGGCAGAGAACAATCCAGAAGTTCGACTAAACACAAGTTTCGCCTGCAGTCAATTTTCAGCTGTGAAAAGTGGGTAGGAGATTAAACTGCTACTATGCAAAATATAGTGAAGCAAACATATGACATGACAGAAACTTAGCTACTAACTTGATGGGAATGTCATCAAATATTTCTGAAAATTATTAATTGAATCTTGACATACACTGTGCCCAGATTTATAAAAAATATAATTTGCAAATGTTTAATGTGTTCATGACAAATTCTTCTGTTTGCTACTTTAAAGGAGAAATGGCATACACAGTAATTAGATCAGATGGATTCATCGATTGCACAATAATTTACACATTATTTCCAATCTATTTAATGTTTCTTTGACTTGACATAAATAAGGCTAAATATGTAACCACTTTCAGTTTCTACCCATTTTTACGTGACAATTAGGAGCAACATTTATGTGGAATGAATGCACTTGGGAGTGTTTTATGCATGTTCTTTTCTCCGGAAGAGATACTAACATGCAGTTGGATGGTATAATGGCTGATTAATAATAGGCTATGGAAGAAGGTCAGTCTAGCTCATTAACTTAATTGGTGAATTCTGCAGCTTAGTGTCTGAGCTAATGGCATGCAATTAAATTTCACTTAGATCACTTAACAGAGGGAGAGACAGACAGTAATAGACATTGTCAGAGGCCCAGAGTCATTCAGCATGACAACGATATTGTAGTTTTTTCAATGCTCAGTCCATCACGAGAGATACTTATTTGAAAACTGTCCATTCAGATTCCCCATGTGTGACTGCATAAAATAAATACAGTGTGGAAGTATTTAAAGTGTGAACTTAGGTCAAAGGTGGATATGTGTGTGTACATGAGATGTTATCAAAAGCTTCGGGGTTTGAACAGGAGAACAAATGGTCCAGATTTGGGCTTAGGTATGCTCTTTCTGGACCTCTGGTCCAATAGAAAGTGTTTGTTAGAACTATGCTAATTAAGCAGTCTTGTGCACCCCATTTTATTTACTTTCCTGAGAGAGGTGAATAACTACAGGTAAAATCTGAGAAGTAAAAAGAAACATGTCCCTGAATGCTGAAGTTAATGAAACAAAAACTCCAGGATAGCAGTGTAACATTACAATCTAGATTATTCATCCCTGACCAGTTTCATTACACAGATGGCATTCCCACGGATCCAACACAGCTGGAACCATGGTGCTCAATAAATTAGTTAATGAATTATGCATAAACTTATTCTTATAACCTTCAGCCCCATTCCAAGCTGGATATTTATCCAGCTCCATTTCAAAGAAGTTATTTGATGCTGCACTGGCTATGTTTAATGGTAGTTCTATTCCACATATCTAGTAACCTGTGGGAAGAAATATTCTAATCTCCAGTCTCACTTGACGTTTGCCTGTTTGTACTCATGTCGTCCCCAGTTCTGAATTCATAATCTAACTGACTGAAGGCTACATTATCCATACTTTTCATCATTGTAGCAACCCTCACACTCCCTCTAAAAACCTTAAAAATTTGACATTTATCTCCAAGACTACAAGATCATGATCTGAATGGCATCTCAAGAATTGTCCACCTCAGTGTTTATGCGAGAAACATAAACTGTTGCTGCTGCATCTCGGCGTCAAATTTATTTGTTTTGTCTTAAAACACTCCTGTGAAGTGTTGGGATATCTTGGGACGGTTTACTATGTTAAAGGCGCTGTATAAATGCAAGTCGTTATTATTGTTGTTCTGCAACAATCTGTAAAGGTCTCTATAGAATACCAGTGGCAAAACCTTGAACATCCCTTCTTCTGGTCGCACAGCACTCTCCAGAATTCTATATAAGAATTAAATTCAAACTATCATTAACCATCATCTGCCAAATAGACATCATAGAACCTCTATTTGTCCATAAGGAGATTTTGGACATGCCCTTTGACAAGCCCACACACATTTGTTTTACTTTTTATGCTCTCATCAAGCACTAATGCCAATTTTGCAAGATGTAATTGTTGCCAAAGCAAATCGAATGACAATACACTATTGAAAAATTGAAATTACCACTTTGCTGGGAATATTTTTTCAACTGTTTGAGAATATTAATTTAAAATTATTTGGAGAAATTATTTGTACAAAGGGCAGGATTCAACAGACATTTCTTGTCCTTTGATCCAAAGTTTCAGTCTTTGCCAGAAGCAGACATCTGCTTTCCTCCACTCACATTTTGTGCGACTTTGGCCCATTCCCATTTTCAGTAGGGGACTCTGCATGTTTGGAGTCTGATTTCGACAGATTTACAAAGATAGCCGGGCATGTCCGTGCATAATAAAGACAAAGAAGGGAAATAAGAAAAAGAAAAACGTCCAGGGATTTGACAGGAAGAATTAACAATTATAAGTGATGATTCTGTCATTAATAAAACATGGGGCTAGTCTTTCCACTTTTTTTGCATCGATACTGCCCACTTAAACATCCATTTCAACACTGAGAAGAGGTATAACGCCCAGATATTGCCCATTTAGGAACAAAATGGAAAATAATGCCCACTTATCACTCACTTATAGCCCAGCGTTACTTTCGGCATGTATTTAACACCAAGAAATAATAATACCGCCTTCCCATTTTTTTTGGCATAAAGATCAGAATGGGCGTAGCTAACACTCAAAATATCATCAAGCATTACTTTCGGCATGTAATTAACACCGAGAAATAATAATACCACCCACCAACTTTTCTTTGTCGTAAAGATCAGAATTGCCGAAACTAACGCCCAAAATATCGCCGAGTGTTACTTTCGGCACATCACACACATATCGCCGAAAATATTTATCGCTGAAAAATCCGCTGTGAAAAAGTTGCTCTCACCTGAACTAATCACAGGGTGCCATTTTGTAAATCGCAGGTCGCTTCATTTAAAAGGCTGCTTCAACTTCTGGGGAGCTTTGATGCACTGTGGAGTTCTTTTAAGGTGATTTGAACATCTGAACTACATCTTATCATACTGTGGATGATTGAAATTTAGTTTAGGTGTCTTAGTGGGAAAATATATTGTTTGTGAACAATAGGTATAATACTGATAGTTATTGTAATGGGACCTGTAATTTCTTAGCCTGTCTTGATGATTGCGCACATGCTGCAGACTAGACATGGCAGAAGGTATATTCAACAGCATTATGTACCCAATCAAAGAGGTGGCAGACTGCTGAGGAGGACGAGAACTTACACCCCAAGCACTTACAGGGAGAAGCGATTTTATCTGAACTTGTCCAATAACATGTACCTTAGGAGACTGCGCTTCCAGAAAGAGGTCATCATTGAGATATGCCAGCTCATTAGGGGAGATTTGCAGCCTGCCAGCACCATCAGGTCCGCACTGTCTGTTGAGGTCAAGGTCACTGTGGCACTTTCCTTCTATGCATCGGGTTCCTTTCAGGCCTCAGCTGGCGACATTTGTGCTATATCTCAGCATGCCACACATTGCTGCATTCGACAGGTCACTGAAGCCCTTTACGCACACAGGATGGACTTTATCAGCTTCTCTAAGACCAGGGAGGCTCAGACTAAGAGGGCTCTAGGATTCTACCGAATTGCTAACTTGCCCAAGGTGCAGGGAGCAATAGACTGTATGCACATCACCATGCGGGCACCTTTTCAGGATGCAGAGGTTTTTCAGAACCGAAAGGGATTCCACTCCCTGAATGTGCAACTCGTTGTTGACCACCAGCAAATTATACTGGCAGTGAATGCAAAATTTCCAGGCACCATTCATGATGCTCACATCCTGCCTGAGAGCGCTGTATCTGGTATGTTTACCAGTCAGCCAAAAGATCAATGCTGGATGCTTGGCGATAAAGGATATGGTCTCGCCATCTGGCTGATGACCCCCCCTGCGGAACACCCAGACAGATGCCGAGAAGCAACAAGAGCCAGAGAGCCACACGCAATATCGTCAAGAAAACTATTGGAGTGTTTAAGCAGCGTTTTAGATGCCTGGATCACTCAGGAGGCGAGCTACAATACCACCCTGAGCAGATAGCTCAATTCGTGCTGGTGTGCTCCATGCTGCACAACTTGGCTATCAGGGCGGAACAAGAATTGCCAGAAGAGACTGCCGGTCCATCTCAGGAGAGAGAGGAAGAGGAGGACGAGGAGGTGGACGCTGACCTCGGGCCAAACAATCAGACTGACGATGAAACCATGTCCCCGACCCCTCTAGACCACAGGAAAGGGCACGTGGTGGATACATAGCTGTGTCAGCAGCTCATAAATGAACGCTTTGCTTGAAATAACGTTGGTCGTATTTACAAAGCTGCAACACTGCTGTGTCTGCAGTTCATACATCAATGGTGTGCATCACCTTGGTGACAGTTAAAGTTTACATTGATTCAAGTTAAGTTTAATTATCCCCTTTCATGTTAAGGAATCACCAGTGTGTAACGGTACATCTATCTGAGACAATGTGCAACAAGGTTATGTTAAATAAAGAACATTTAATGAGAACATTTGTATGAAATCATAATTATAACTATAAAAAGCACCCCACCCCATCCCATAACAAATTTATTACATTTATAGCATTCATTAAATCTTTCACATTTCCAAACACACTTCAAAAACATGCAGGGAGGAGCAGTTGTACAGTCTTACTGCAGTTGTACAGGGCCTTAGTGAGGCCTCACCTGGAATATTGTGTTCAGTTTTGGTCTCCTAATCTGGCTATTGAGGGAATGCAGCAAAGGTTCACCAGACTAATTCCAGGGATGGCTGGGCTGTCATATGAGGAGAGACTGGATCAACTGGGCCTTTATCACTGGAGTTTAAAAGGATGAGAGGGGATCTCATAGAAATGTATAAGATTCTGACGGGACTGGACAGGTTAGATGCGGGAAGAATGTTCCCGATGTTGGGGAAGTCCAGAACCAGGGGACATAGTCTTAGGATAAGGGGTAGGCCATTTAGTACTGGGATGAGGAGAAACTTCTTCACTCAGAGAGTTGTTAACCTGTGGAATTCCCTGCCGCAGAGAGTTGTTGATGCCAGTTCATTGGATATATTCAAGAGGGAGTTAGATATGGCCCTTACGGCTAATGGGATCAAGGGATATGGAGAGAAAGCAGGAAAGGGGTACTGAGGGAATGATCAGCCATGATCTTATTGAATGATGGTGCAGGCTCGAAGGGCTGAATGGCCTACTCCTGCACCTATTTTCTATGTTTCTATGTTTCTAAACACAAATGCAAAAAAAACAAGGTCCCCCCTCCCCCCTAACCTCCCAACAAAATAGCAGCAACAACATTAAAATACTGTGACCAAGACAACACCTGCGGCCATGCACCTCACTTTCCTTTCCCCACCCCCACCCCCCGACTTCTCCTCCCCACCTCTACCCTTTCCCCTTCCCCTCCTGACTCCAAGTCGCTTGGCCGAGGAGCTCGTCATGCGATGCTTCATGGATGACAGCAGAATCGCTGCTTGGACGGATATGGGAGTGGACGGTCCCGAGGTGGGAACGTGCTCAGAGCCAGAAGCAAGATCTTCCTCCTGGCTCTCATGTATCGTTGGAAATGGGGGTGCCTCTGCCACCAGTGTTCCTGGCTATCATCTCCAGGGCCTCCACCATTCACGGCACATACTCGCTCATGGTGGCGGACATGCTGGCCAGCTGGTGGGATATGCCCCCCATTGTCTGTAGGATCTGCTGACCTATGTCAACACTCCCCCTGGACAAATGTACCAGGTCCCCGCTCAGGTCTGCCGCTGCGTCGAGCCAACCTCCGTGGGGTTGGCGCTGTCCTGCAGACACCTGGGGTGCCCTGCGGCAAGCTGCTTGGGCGCGGTACCTCCACGGTGGAGGAGGGAATGGCTGCAGGAGCACTAGATGTCATGGGTGTCGATTGCATTATGGAGCTTGGCAACGCAGGCTCCTCAAAGTCCGCACTCTAATCCATGGAGAAGGCACCCAGCAGATCCACGGGCGAGAATCGGAGCTCCTCAGCAGCAGAAGCATGATCGTCCAGTGACTCCGACCCCAGACCCCCAGCTTATTGGCTCGGTGGTGTTGAATGGGGCTATGCTGCTGGCTGAGCTACAAAACATAAATGAGGTTATTAGAGGAGAATGGGGTGCTAGGGTCACAAGGTGATTCCAATGCTACACACAGCATATGCACGACAAAATCAGCACCGCTATCAAAATCATCCCAGACATCACATTTCATGACCATCACCAAATTCAGCATTGCAATGATTCTCATGAGGCCATCATTATTTAGAGAACACTTTTATTAATCATCTATCATATATTATTGGTCGGATATGAGTGGGTGTGGCATCTATTGGGCGGGTAAGTGGAGCTGAGTCCACGGCCAGATCAGCCATGATCTTGTTGAGTGGCGGAGCAGGCTCGAGGGGCTAGATGGCCTACTCCTGTTCCTAATTCTTATGTTCTTATGTTCTTATTGCCTTTGCATCACGCAATGGTGTATTCTTTACTCACGTGGCATCACATCAGGTTCTGCAGCTGCATGCATGGCTGACCGGGGGTGGCAAGTCCCCCTAAGTCTACCCTCACCCCACCCATGATGGCCAGGAGCAATCTGGTTAGCTCAATGCTCTCCCTACTCATTCCCATGATCTGTCCGATGTCCCCTGCATCCAGCATTTCAGGTTGAGCTCTCCTTCCCACCCTCCTCGGCCGTCTCCCAAGTGTGGCTTGCTGCAACCCACTGGGACTCGCGGCCTCAGACTGTACCCCATGAAATGTCATGTCGGTCGTACCGCTCAGCAAAAGGGCTTGGCGTTCTCAGGAGGTTCACCGGCTCCAGTTGTAATGTAACCATCTCATTATTGGGGTCTTCCTGCTGCCTTTCATTGTCCAGCTCATTCTCATCCTGAAGTTGATAAAGAATTTCTGGACTGACGGATTCCTAATCTTCTGCTTCAACATCTGTCTCTTCCTGATGTGCAACATCTGCAAAACATAGCAGAGCATTTGGTTAGCAGCAGGGGAGGGTGTAGAGGGGGCAGGGCGACATGAGTACGCGGCAGGGCTTACCCTCTCTCGGTAACCTAGGCCCAGCGTCCACATTTTGATCTTCTCTTGCGAGATTTAATCCTATCAGCGATCCTCTGTGCCACGGCTGTTAGTTGCAGCCTACTTGGCACATCTCCTTCAATTTTTGACCTTTCTCGGTTGATCTGTGACACCTTCCTCTGCAAACATGAAAATAGAACTTTTTAAGAGAGGACTCTTCTGCTGTGGTGACTACATACACACACATTCTCACACACACACACATATTAGTCACATTTACAAATATAATTGCAGTGCATAAATAAAAATATTACATACAGGAACTTCTTGGCCAAGGTCCTGCCACTTCTTTTTGAATTGCGTGCCGCTTCTTGAGGCCATGGCCACTGCATTAAACTCTTTTGCAATTTGTTCCCAAAGTTTTGCTAGTAGAGAGGGTTTCAGTTTCTTTTGTCCCACTCTCCCTTTGTTCTCAAGCACATCCCACCTCCTCTCAATGTTGTCTATCAGGGGCTCAATTTCGTCTGCTAGAAATCTCTTGGCCCTTCCCCCTTCCCTTTCCCCTTTTTCTTCCCCTTCTCTTGGATCCACCTTTTGCAGCTAAAATTTAAATGTCCAGATCCAGCTCTGATCCCAATGTGTTTTCACAAGCTCTTGATCCAGACCAGGAAGTTCACTGTTGATGCGCGGACACAATCCATCATGTGGAAAAAGCTCTTTTTTTTCCTGGCGCATGCTCGCTGAATTTTCGGCGCACAATTGAAGCTCTACTCCCAGATTTAACTTCGGGCACCGCAGCGCCAAAATTTAATTTTCCTTAACGAAAATTGTATTTTTTTTTGCGGCTCAAACGGGGACAAAAAAAATCGGTTGTACATCTTTCTGGGTGCCAACAATCGACAAAGAGGAAAATAGAACCCAAAGGATGTGCTTTTTAAAGTTGTTTTCATAATATTAATGGATCTCCCATGACGTAGCAGAGAGTGGTATGAATTAAAAAATCTTGGGGGTCGAAATTCAGCTTATACCGCCACCCGTTACCGAACACGGGAGGTGGCTAATGGACGGCAAAGGCCTACCTTCGACGGCTGAAATTGAGTCGACTCTTTGGTGTAAAAAATGAATTTGGCAGTTTGAGTCTGCACCTAACACCTGGCGGTAAAATCAGCACTCAGGCGGTGACATCGTCTCAAAAACGGCGGTACCGAATTTCGATCCCTTGGTACCATGAATTGGACTTTACTGTTAATTTATCCACTGGTGCTAAATGTTCTCTGCGCAAAAAAAAACTGCTACAAGTACCGAGAGGAATTAGAGGAACTTTTCCAACCAGTCATGCCAGATTAATCAGCATAAAGTGAATGTGAACAACCAGAAAAATAGACCGAGATCTGCTACAGTGACTTTCTGGCCATCGAGTGTCCCATCCTATTTTATGGTCATGTTTTGAACTGGTGTCAGAAGCGGCTGATAGTTTGTAGTTATTCACATTAAAATTGCATCCCAATGTTTAAGTACCTGTAAAATTTCCGTTTATACCAGTATAATAGTCAGTCAGTCACTCACCAGTTCACATAAAATGACATCCAGAGCTGCGAGAGTGTGCTGTTTATGGAGGTGAATTTATCAAGCCCAAAGTAAGATTTGAAGCCACACTTTGCAGCTACTTATGAATCTTTATTCTCACTTGTTTAACATGAGGGCAATGGCTATCCCAATGGGAATCTCTGTTTATTTATGCATTTTGGAGGAAAAAGTTCAATGGAGAGATGTCAAGCAGGTCAGATTGCATCCACATGCTGGTACCATTTCCCCACATCTACCTCCCTAACTGACTATATAGGCTCTGGGTCAACAGGCAGACAAGTTTAGAGCTGTGTCATCTGCTGTAAGGACCCTGGCAATGAACATGCACCATTGGTCTGTCAACTGGCTCCACAAATCATCTTCCTTCCAGGTATGCTGAAATCCTGTCCTAATGGCAGGGTGCCCTGGAATAGTAAGCAGGATCCCATTTCTCACTCTCACCTCAATGTACGCCACCTCCCCATTGCTAGCCATCAATCCGAGGGTTGGAGTAGTGTAACTCCATCACTTGGTCACAGACTCTGATTCTTGCCTTCAGATTAATTGTGCCAGTCACTGGACTTTGACAGTCTTTTAAAAAAAAAATCAAACCACCTTTGCACAGGCTGAGATATAAATTTTAAATATTGGCCTAGAATTTCCTGGAAGATTCGGCATAGCTACAGGGTTAAGAGTGGAGTTGCGCCGTGTTTTTTCTGAGGAAACCTGAGATTTATGCTGGTTTTACCGTAAGGGCCACATCTAACTCCCTTTTGAATATATCCAACGAAATGGACTCAACAACTTTCTGTGGTAGAGAATTCCATAGGTTCACAATTCTCTGGGTGAAAAAGTTTCTCCTCATCTCGATCCTATATGGCTTACCCCTTATCCTTAGACCCCTGGTTCTGGACTTCCCCAACATCGGGAACATTCTTCCTGCATCTAACCTGTCCAACGTTGTCAGAATTTTATATGCTTCTATGAGATCCCCTTTCATTCTTCTAAATTTCAGTGAATATAAGCCTAGTCGATCCAGTCTTTCTTCATATGTCAGTCCTGCCATCCAGGGAATCAATCTGGTGAACCTTCGCTGCACTCCCTCAATAGCCAGAACGTCCTTCCTCAGATTAGGAGACCAAAACTGCACACAATACTCAAGCATCCTCCTCACAGTTCAGACTGCCATCCAGCTTAGTGTCATCTGCAAACTTGGAGATATTACATTCAATTCCTTCGTCTAAATCATTAATATATATTTTAAATAGCTGGGGTCCCAGCACTGAACCTTGCGATACCCAACTAGTCACTGCCTGCCATTCTGAAAAAGACCCGTTTATTCCCACTCTTTGCTTCCTGTCTGCCAATCAGTTCTCCAACCACGTCAATACATTATCCCCAATCCCATGTGCCTTAATTTTGCACACTAATCTCTCGTATGGGCCTATGTCAAAAGCCTTTTGAAAGTCCAAATACACCACATCCACTGGTTCTCCCTTATCCACTTTACTAGTTACATCCTCAAAACATTCTAGAAGGTTTGTCAAGCATGATTTCCTTTTTACATCTTTAATGATTGACTCCAGCATTTTCCCCACTACTGATGTCAGGCTAACCGGTCTATAATTCATGTTTTCTCTCTCCCTCCTTTTTTAAAAAGTGGGGTTACATTAGCTGCCCTCCAATCCATAGGAACTGATCCAAAGTCCATGGAATGTTGGAAAATGACCATCAATGCATCTACTATTTCTAGGGCCACTTTCTTAAGTACCCTGGGATGCAGATTATCAGCCCTCGGGGATTTATCGGCCTTCAATCCCATCAATTTCCCCAACACCATTTCCTGACTAATAAGGATTTCCCTCAGTATCTCATTCTCGCTAGACCCTTGCACGACCACCGGATGTCTCAAAGCGCTTTACAGCCAAAGAAGTACTTTTGGAGTGTAGTCACTGTTGTAACGTGGGAAACGCGGCAGCCAACTTGCGCACAGCAAACTCCTACAAACAGCAATATGATAATGACCAGATAATCTGTTTGTGATGTTGATTGAGGGATTAATATTGGCCAGGACACCGGGGATAACTCCCCTGCTCTTCTTCGAAATAGTGCCATGGGATCTTTTACATCCACCTGAGAGAGCAGACGGGTCTCGGTTTAACGTCTCCTCCGAAAAACAGCACCTCTGACAATGCAGCACTCCCTTAGCACTGCACTTGAATGTCAACCTAGATTTATATGCTCATAATGCGGATAAGTATGAAGTGAAGCACTGTGGGAGGAACAACATGGAGAATAAGTATAATCTAAATAGTACTATGGAAGACGGCACCTCCGACAGTGCAGCACTCCCTCAGAATTCCTAAGATGATCTATATATATAGATAAGTCGAAATATATTAGGCTCAGTTTCAAAGCTGCATATGCAGTATGGAATATAATTTTTTTAAGTATATTGAAAAAATTGGCAAATATGGCATTGATAAACTCTTATAGCACACAATGAAAAAGGTATATGGGCTGTCTGGTTAGTCGTTCATTATTCCTATCTGTCTTTAAACATTTGTCATAATTTACTTATAAAAATATTGAAGGGTACATCTTGTATGCATTATCCCTAATAGATGTGTGGATATATCTTCAGGTTTGATTGAAAAGGTTAATAGGTGCAGTGCTGCATTACTTGTGCCAGTCATTGCAAAGATTTCATTTTGAGTCTGTCGAGCAGAATGCTTCTGAACAGATGAAAAATAGTCTTGAGAGACATTAGTTATGCTGAAACATGAAGCTTTGTGTTTGGTTTAGTAACTACAACAGGGGATCAGACCAGAACAAAAGCAGCTCCATCCCCCATGCTGCAGCATCTGGTCTCAGCATGGTGCTCTATCTGAGAATGGACAAGATTCACGCCCAACTGAAAAACAAGAAACAACCCAAGGACAAAATCATCTGATTGGGAGGAAGGCATTCTACTACTGGCCTGCCAGGAATTCTAGATAAAGAAATATGTGATAATATGAAATGTAACAGAAATATTTATATACCATATATATCCCAATAATGCTCTCTTTATTCTTAAACACTAAAGGCAACAGTTTTGGTTAGGTTGCGATGTTTCTTTCAGCGCAATTCACCCCAAATGGGCCAAACCAGTGCAAAAGATCACGGAATTTCAAGCACGAATTCCATCCAGAGAAAATTGAGTTTCCGCGATCTTTTGTGCTAGTTTTAAAAATATCGCACTGAAAGCCAGCCCCACTGACAAAACTGACCATGACCCAGGCCGAATTAATCACCATGGCGAGTTTCTGCTAATTGCACCTGTTTGCGCCCCTTTGAGGAGACTCTTAAAATTAAGCTGTTGTTTTTTTAGGCACAAAAGGGCACTAATAGGCATCTGTTAAAAGCTTTTAAATATTGGGGCTGCCGCAGCCCCTACCGGTATGCATGAGGTGTGCACACGCCAGTAGGGGCACAACAAGTTCCGGGTTAAGGCATGCGCTGAAACCTGTAACTTGCGATCTGTCAAGAATCCTCTTGACAGATCGTATGAATCTGAAAGAAAAGAGCCTCCGCGGATGGAGAGTTGGGCTATTTGCCCAACTTCTGTCCAGCAAATGCCATTGAAATCCTTACGAGTTTTAAAAATTAGAAAAATAAAATGTTATCACTCATTTCTACATTAAAAATTCTGTCCAATAAGGTAAGTTTATTTTTAGCCCCACTAAAGCATATTAAAAAAAAAAGAATTACACTTTTGTTTAAAATGTTTAATCAAATGGCATTTTAATTAATTTTAAAAATGTAATTAAAAAAAAGTTATTGCATGTGTATGTGCATTTTTAAGTGATTCTCATTCATACTTATAATGATTCAGTACAAACAGAAACCTTAAGTATGAATGGGGTTCTCTTTTATTCCTTCGTGAACTGCATGCCTCTCCCTCCGCCCCCCCCCCCCCCCCACGATACGTGGGCCTCTACCTGCGGGTACCCAGAGAGGCCCAGGAGTGCGAATCTACGAACCTCCCGGACCACCAGGTACATTTGTAGATTTTATGCAGGTCGAAGGCATCCGCCAGCGGGAATCCTCCGACTGCAATTTCTACCCCATTATTTTTTTAAATTTATTAAGAAACTGACACCAATAAAACCATTAAATAGTTCTGTATAGTTTTTTTTAACCTAATTTTCACTTATTTAAAATCGGGTTACCAAACACTCTGATTAAAAATTCTTAATTTTTGTGATCAACCCAATTTTCAGCTGCCTTAATCCAACTGCACTTCCAATTTTAAATATATCAAGGAATATTGTTGAATGCAAATTTATTTTAAAAATTACATTCCAAAGCGCTGCCCGGTTGCGCTGGTTTATAGAAAACTTTACGTTCAGCAATGTAAGGGGTTAGCGGAAAGGCTTCTCTTTCCACGAGCGGACCCCCTGATATAAGGGGTCGACACTCATCCCAATCCGTGTAGCAATCCTTGAAGTTAATAGACGGAGACAGAAGGCAAGGTTCATTGATCTTTAATCACAAATGGTCCGGGAGCAATTTCTCAACACAGCCACCTGTGAGTGGAAACGCTCTGCGAACAGCAATTCATACATCTTTTATACAATTTCAAAGACCCCTTTACTTCCCCAGTACAACCTCCCCGACTCCTGATTGGTTACCTTATCAGTAATACCTTGGATTGACAGACCAGTGTCTTAAGGCAGTTTCAGGCCTTCTCTAGGATGACCTCATCTTGTTAGAATGTGCTGACGTGGTGGCCTTCGGCTCGGGTTGATTATTGGGGCTATCGAGCTCTGTTATAATTACAGGGTTAGGAATGGACCTCGGACATAGGCCTTTGTAATGGTCACTTTTATAAGGGTGTCTCTAAAGGAAATAACATATCAGAATGATTAATTACAGGAGGCCCCGTCACAGGAAACCCAGAGGGACAGATAAACAGGGCACGGGGTCTAAAGTGACAATGGAAAAACTCCATCTGGTCAAGGCAAGAGAGATAAGATAACGTTCCAATGTGCTAATAAACCATTGAGACACAGTGAGGTTTATGGAGTACTGGAGTTAGGCGTGTCCAAATTGTACCTTTACTTTGAGTGCCAAGGAGTTCAGCTGTACAGCTTTTCTGGCTAACTAACTTAAAACATTTTGTATATACCCCTAATGCCAAATCTATTTTTCCTCTTACAATTCCCCCCTTTGGCCCTTGGCTATATGCCAAGTAGGCCATATTCCCCAAAAGCCACTTCCCTGTGGGTGAGTCCCAGGTATGTCCGTCCGTCTGGGTGGCCATTTCCCAAACTTCAGGACCTCCTGTGACTTTCCTCCCAGGACTATATAAGGTAAGTCCTTTCTGCTCGACTGTTCGAATTTCTGTCCCTCATTGCCTTTATCACGGTGCATGCCATAGCGTGTCGTCAGCCCCGATTAATTCGTGCACATGTTAACCCCACCTATATTATCAGTACCAGACCCTGTATTACAACAAGTACCTGTGATATAATCCTTATCCATGGGTGGATCTGAATATTAAGTTCAATGTCCACAGTTTTCAGTACCAAGGCTGGTTGGCCAGCATCGCATTAGTGTCTCTTTGCAGGTTGTCTATTTCTTCCATTAGCCAGATATACTGTTGTCTTTGGTTTTGGATTCCTTGCACCAGTTGCAATTATTCCTTACTTAGTTCAGGTATTTGCCTTCCTTGTGGTTCCCATACCGCCTTCGCATATCCTTCTCGGATGATGTCCGTGACCGTCCCGTGGACAATTTCCGTTCTTTCGGGGTGTATGCGGTATCCATTTATGTCTATTTTCCCCATGGGGCTGAAACAAAGTTAGGTCTGACGATGGCGCAGAGGGTGACTCCTCCCTTGGACTTAATTGTCAGATTGGTTGCTCCTGTGCTCACGCACCAGTCTCCCTTCCCTTGTGAAGCGGCCATTGTTTCGGAATCGCGTCCCGGGGGTAATACTCGGTGTGCATCCGTTAGTTTGGTGGAATCCGCAATCATCCTCCGTCATTCTTGGCGTACCTCGACACAAAAGTTATTTTTATAACAGTTATGTCAATGTCTTTGGTACAATTGCTATTTTTAATCACATGTCTGGAGGGTTCATGGTAACGCAATCGTGTTCGCTTTCTTACTTCTCCAATATTATCGGTTTGTTATAAGGGGTCTCCCTTTGTTACATCATACTATGGTATTGATAACACAAATCCGATCATATTCACATGTCCAGCAATACATCTAAATTTTGGCACCCATGCGTGACTATTTTTCTGTACCTTGCACGTGTTATTCATGTTTTTGTCGAGAGTCCAATTATTAAATATGTCGCTTGGGACCCAATGTGGTATGTACAAATTTTGGAGTTGCTCCAGGTTATGTTGTACCTTACTAAGTATCCATGCCCCAGACCCGGAGCAAACTATTTCGGCTTGCAATCGTTTATTTAGGTCGTTTCCCATTGCGTGGATCAAATTTATGGTCTTGGCATATTCCTGTAATGTGTGGGCCACTTGTAACAGTTCCCCTTCTGTGCCTTCTCCCAACCGCTTGTAAGGCTTGGCTATCTATTTCCCTCCCCAATAAACCCCTTAAGGTTTGCGGTAAAATGTTAACTCGGTCGTCTATTGCGTACAGGTCTATAGTATTTATCGTTGCAACCCCCGCCGCATAATCCATGCCTAGCGTTCCCTAGATTCCCCTTTTCGTTCGACCTTGTTCCGTTCCCTTTCTGATATTAAATCTCATGGTCGTGGATCCCGGGCCTTTGAGGACTCGTTGGGTCAGGTTTTGGTATAGGCTTATGGTTTTATTCCCACAAAAACTAAGAAGGGTGATATCTGTTAGATTTAAGACCACTGTAAGTATTCGTTGACATACCCCAAAATATATCTTTTCCTTAATTTCCTTTATCACTAGCCCCTCTTTGGCACCAGCTCTCATGAGTGGACATGTGGGAGGGGCTTGCGTGGTTGTACTGGGGAGAGTCGCTGTCGCTAGAATGGTTGTCGGGGCAGTGGTGAGGGTTCTATCTTGGATAAGGATGTCCCAACACCACTGCTCAGTACTCACACACGGGGAGGCCTGACATAGCTTCCACCTGGTATCCCCTTGCCTTGGTTTTCCGGAAAATTGAGTGAAGATGGGCGGACACCTTATCTGTACACCCTCCCTGTGGGTGCAACTTCCTCGTTCTTCCTCTAATACAAAGCACACCGTGGTCTCGTTTACTGCTAGTGTTATGCCCTCGTTAGTGGTCCACCCCCACTGTTGGTTAGATTCTCTGTTAAATTGTTTTATGCCCGTTAGTCCAATGCTGCAATTTAAATTCACCGTTGTGCAGACTATCACCATTAGGGTTCCTGAATCCGGATTGCAACTAATGTTTTCCGAATCCCTGTAATACAGGCCTTGAGGTCCGTTACTTCCTCCGTCAGTGGATGTTCCTGCTCCAAGGAGGGATAAAATCCTGTAAAACATAACATTTCCCGGTGGCCACCAGTTGGTTAGGATCCATATCTTTTCAACTGGGTCCAATGTTTCCATTTGCCGATACCTCCTATGTCTATGCAGGCGCATGTATCACTAACCATGATCACCTGGTGGGGTCCGGTCCATTTTGTGAGAACCCGGGTCTTTCGGGATTTATCTTTACCATGACATTGCTCCCTATTTGTGGTACCTGAGCTTTTTGTTCCTTCGTGTCCCTTTCTAAATCCCTAATAGTTTGTTGGTCTCTGGCTTGCTCTCAGAACTCATGTGATTCTTTACAGAGTTCCATCACGAACCTCCGTATCTTGTCCTTGTAGGGCCCTACGTCTTCACTCCCGGTAACCAACACTTCTGGCAGCCTCATGGCGCTTCCTGTCATTATTTCAAAGGGGGTCAGTCCGGTAGCCCGGTTAGGGGTTGCTCTTAATTTCATTAGGATTCGTAGTCGTAACTCAACCCACCACTGTCCGGTCTCCTCAATTGCCTTAGCCTGTGCTGTTTTTAAGGTCCTATTCATTCGCTCTACCAATCCGGAGGACTCCGGGTGGTATGGGATGTGAAATTTTTGTTTAATCCCGAACAAGGCACAAGCTTGCTTCATGATTTTTCCTGTAAAATTTGTACCCTGATCTGAGTCCAACTGTAGTGGCATTCCCCACCTGGGTATTATTTCCCCAGCCGGGATTTTAGCTACTGTATCAGCGGTGCAGTTCCTAGTGGCGAAAGCTTCTATCCATTTTGTGAACTGGTCTATTATTACCAGGCAGTACGTTTTTCCCCTTTGGCTGGGCAGTGGCCCAGTAAAATCTATTTGTAAGGCTTCCCAGGGCTCCTTTTGGGTGCATTTGGTGTCCCATCCGGACTTTTATCTTCTTCACTGGGTTATGTTTTGCGCATGTTATACATCCCCTACAATGGTTTTCTATGCCTCTACCCATTCCCTTCTACCACCCGCATGGCGACATGGAGCTGATCGTGCTGGTCCTGCCGGTATGGGTATATCCGTGATAGAGACTCAATAGGTTCTGCTGGATACGCTCCGGGGCCACTACACTGTTATCTTTTCTCCAAATTCCAGTCGCCCCTTTTTGAGTTCCATTCTGTTCCCATTCCTCTGTTTCTTGTGGGATCGATTCTCCCTGTACCTTGAGTATGTTTACCTCCTCCATTTGGGTAGTACATGAGACAATCGAGGCGTTACTAGTTATATCTAGTCCAGTTGCCTGTTTGGCGGCTTCGTCTGCCCAGGCCTTTCCCTGCTGGTGTTGGTCAGAGATTTTCAGATGCGCTTTAATTTTTATTACTGCACATTCCTGAGGTAGGAGAGATGCTCCTACCCGTTCCTTAACTATCTCTTCGTGCCTGATGGGTCCCCCTCCCGATGTCACATAGCCACGCCTCCTCCAAGCAATCATGTAATCGTGTACCACCCCAAAGGAGTAGCGGCTATCAGTGTATATGTTGACCCTCTTTCCTGCTGCTAATTTTAGCGCTTCGGTGAGGGCTACCAATTCCGCTACCTGAGCCGATAGGTTTCCCTCTAAGTGTCCCCCTTTCCTGACTCGTCCATTGTTGTTCACTACTGCCCACCCTGTTCGTGGTGTTCCGTCTACATATCGACGGGATCCATCCACATAGAGGTCCATATCTGCTTCTTCAAGCGGGATTTCACTAATCTGACTACCTTCCCCCTCATTGCTTGTGAGGCTACCCTGGTGTTTTTACCTTCAGTGACTATCCACCCTGCAGGGTTATTCCCGGTGTCCTTTATTATAGTTACCGCACTGCTTGGGGGTAGGAGCATCGCTTCCCAAGTGGCACGCCGTGCATCGGATACAGTTCTCAACCTCCCTGTGTTAAGTAATTCCACGAGGATATGCGGCGTGTGTAAAATGACTTGCCTGGCCATCACTATGGGCTCGCTGGCTCTCATGGCCAATGCCGCACAATCGAGAGCCGCTACACATCGAGACAGTATGGTGGCCACCGCCTGCACTTGTTTCGTGGAGTGGTATGCCACTGGCCTCTGCCTATCCCCTGGGTTCCTGGGTTACCACCACATTGTGATGATTCTCACTATGGTACATATACAGGTGGAAGGGTCTATTCTGATCTGGCAGTCCCAGAGTGGGTGCACTCATAAGGGTTTGCTTCAGTTGTATGAACGCTGTCTCCTGGGGGCTACCCCAGTCTACGGGCTCCTGGGATGGTCTCCCTCCTTTTACCAGATCCTGTATGGGTTGGGCCATTTCCGCGTACCCCGGGATAAAGTTACGGCAGTAGTTAAATAGTCCTAATACCTGTCAGACCCCTTTTACCGTCCTTGGTCTGGGCATCGTTCTAATAGCCTCCCTTCAATCTTCGGGCATCCATCTTTTCCCTTGGGTTATTATGTATCCCAGATACATAACCTCCTCCTTCCCCACCTGAGTTTTCCGAGGATTTGCCTTAAACCCAGAATCCCGTAAGGCTCCCAGTACTATCACGTGTTGTTGCTCAGTACTAGAAGCGATAAGGATATCGTCTGCGATTTGTAGTACAGTGCTCCCTTCTCCGACATCCAGGGGGTCCAGGATTCCTGACACTGCCCGGTGGTATATATGCCCGGGCTATTGTGAAACCCTTGCGGCACCCTGGTCCATGTATACTGTCTTCCCTTTACAGTGAAAGCAAACTTCCTTTGTGACTCCTCATCCAAAGGTACAACCCAGAAACTGTTTGCTATGTTGAGTACAGTAAAGATTTTATGCTCTGGGTTCAGGCCATTAAAAATAGTGGATGGGCTCGCCACAATCGGATGTTCTCTTGGGGTAACCTTATTCAGGACTGTATAGTCGACAGTGAACCTGTAGGTCCCATCGAGTTTCTTTACCGGCCACACTGCAGAATTAGTGGTGGCTGTTACTAGCTTTACCACCCTAGTGCTTCCAATTCCTGCACTATTTAGAGGACGGCTACTTCAGCCTCGGGTTTTAAAGGATATTGTCTGTGGGCCTTGTGTTTGGTCTGACTACCCCACCATTTTTTCTGACTATCAGGGGCATCCTCGGGCTGCCACCCTTTCTTTTTCATTGTCTCTATTAGTTTTAGAAACTTAGGGGTCAAGTTTCGGACCGTGCCTAGAACGACACAGCCCCGACATCGACGCCCGTTTTTCGCACCTAAAAGTGCGACAAAAATGTACCTTGCAATTCTTGGGCTCCCTGCAGGCCCCTCGGAGCTCGGCGCGGCACACAGACATCAGCGGGGGTCGGAGCCACAGAGTCGCACCGATTCTGCAAGTGCAGAGGGGGCGGGGCTAAGTTAAATGGGAGGACGTCGTGTCGGCAGCCCTGCGCGTGCACATTGGAACGCGCGCGCATGCGCAGTAGCCCATAAACATTGGCACTCGGCCATTTTTAAAGGAACTTGAAGAAAAGTGCTGATTTGTTTCGTGGACCTCTGGAAAGACTTGGGATTGAATCTTGGTGATTTTTTTGTGTCTGAAGGAGTGCTTTTAGCAGCACTGTTGAAGAAATCACCTGCTGAAATCAGTGAGTGCTGCTTTTTGCTGCTAAACTTCCAGAATAGGTGCTGCATAGGTACATGCAAAATAAGGACTGTGTGTTTTGAAAAATAAGAGTGTCAATTCAATACAGCAATGGAACAACGTCCACCAAGAACAAAGAATTTCTTGCATGAGGAAGTGGAGATATTAGTAAATGTCATTGAGCAGAGATGGCAGGAGCTGGATACCAGCAACAGAGGTCGCATAAAAGTGCCACCTAAAGAAATGAAGAAACGCTGGAACCAAGTTGCAGAAGATTACTGCGCAGTGGTGCATACCATGAGATCTGGAAGCCAGTGTAAAAAGAAATGGCACGACCTTGGTCAAGTAGTTAGTGTAAGTAATATTTTCATTTTTTAATGTAATCGTAATTGTAATGTGACTATCTGTATGTCCCACCCTGCAGAAAGACGCACTCTGTAAAAAGTTATATTTTACTCTTTGCAGAAGAAATTGGCCCACAACAAAAGGGAAGCAACTCAAACAGGAGGAGGCACACCCAATCTGCATCCACTGACATCCTTGGAACAGAAGGTAGCTGCTATGATGAGTCGTACATGGAGAAAAGCAATCAGTACAGCACATGCTGGGCCCGCACGTGAGGAAGAGGGTAAGTCCTGAAAATGCATCGTGGCCCTTCAAATCAACCTGCTGCCTGGCCTGCTATGTGGGATAGTACTCATGCCACCCATCCTGCCCCCTCCCTTGCTGTTAAACATTTGACTGTTCTTATATATTTTGCAGAACATGATAATGATGATGATGCTAACCCTGAGGATTCTGAAGATCCAGAACAAGAACCAGTAGAACCAGATGCGGACGATCCAGACTGGATGCTGGCGGCGATGACTGAAATGTCCACAGGGGAGACCTTCCAAATTAATGTTTATGAGCCCACATTAAGGGGCATCAGAGTTTCAACCCCTTGCATGGTTTTGATTCCAACGTTTCAGGTCCCAGTGGTGCTGGTGATATCATGGAGCAGTTTACACCCATTCACCCACCATCCCAGCCTACGGCGCGCACTCAAGTGCTGCCATCTGGATCACAGAGCGTCCCACCGTCCCAGCCCGCGCCTCCCAGTGTAGTGGTGCCGTTTGGAACACCGAGCGTCCCACCATCCCTGTCCGCGCCTCCTAGTGTAGTGGTGCCGCGAGGCAGACCCAGGCAGAAGAGAAGGAGATTGGAGTCATGCTCTTCTGAGATGCAGCATGCAACAGATGCGACTCAGGTTGTGGCATTGGGTATGGAGACCAATGAGCTTACCCGATCACTCATCGGTAACATCAGTGCAGTTGGTGAAGAGGTGACGGTCCTGACGGGAGAAATAGCAGTAATGACACGGGAACTTCGGGAGGGAATGTCTGAGGGAGTGCAATCGATGGCACAGGCCGTCAGGGAGGGCCTGCAAGTGAAGGCACAGGCCATCATGGAAATAGCTGCTGCAATAAGGGCACACAGCCCCGCCAATCAAATGACACCCCCATGAAAAATTGAACATTCACTGAGATGTGGATGAGAGATGGTTGCAGCCTTTCTTTGCTGCTTTTGTTCTTGTTCTTGATGTAGCTGTAGTAGTGTTTTTCAAATTGAAATTGTTTTGTAAGTTTTGTAACTTTACAACTTATAAGTGATCTGAAGGTTTTTAAGTGATCTTATAGTGTAAATGCTCTCTCATTTTGTATCTTATTTAATTTTGCATCTAAAAAGTGATCCTGAATTTTAAGTGATCTTAAGAGAGTATAAGATTTTTCAATTTGAAATTGTTTTGTAAGTTTTATAACTTTACAAGTTTATGTGATCTTAAAGTTTTTAAGTGGTCTTCAAGAATCATATTAAAAAGTAAAGTTTGATACAATAAATATTTTATTACAGTGAAGTTAACTTTTCAATAAAATATTTTTTCATTAAAACGAATCATCTTCCATTAACACAACACAACATAGGAACAGCTCCAAAGAATAAACATGTCCATGTGCAACAGTGGTCGCAGAGCTCTCAGGCATCAGTAATTGAAGCGTTCACGGATGAGCTGCTGGCGCAGGGCTCGAACAATCATTGAAGGAGCATGATGGACGGCCCTCCTCCGACCTCGTGCTCCAGCATCAGTCACTTGCATGCTTTCCTGATTGTCGTCATCATCCACATCCTGCTCTTCCAAATTATTGTCATCAGGCACTGGCCCCTCATGTGGGTCTTCTGGTTCCACTACCAGCTCCTGCTGCCTCACGATGGCTAAGTTATGGAGCATGCAGCACAAAACAGTGAAGTGACCGACAATCTGAGGAGAGTATTGCAAGTGGCCTCTGGAATAGTCCAGACATCGGAAACGCTGTTTCAAAATGCCAATGGTTATCTCAATGATGCTGCGCGTCGCAATGTGCGCCATGTTGTATTGATGATCAGCTTCCGTCCACGTCACGCGTAGGGGCGTCATGAGCCAGGTGGCCAGTAGCCAGCTCCGCCCTTCTGGCTGCTGCTCAAACATGTCAGATATAACACTGTCACGTAGGATGAATGCATCATGAGTGCTGCCAGGGTATCTCACATCGACTGACATGATGCGCTGCTTGTCGTCACACACGAGCTGCACATTGATGGAGTGGAAACCTTTTCTATTCCTGTACTGCTTGGAATCCTCAACAGGTGCTCGCAAGGCGATGTGGGTACAATCAATGCAGCCCTGTGCCTTTGGGAAGCCAGCAATCCTGAAGAAGCCCACAGCCCTCTCATGGATCGCTTGTGTGGTCATTGGGCACTTGATGAAGTCATTCCTCCGTGCATGCAGTGAAGCCGTGACATGGTAAACGCAGGCATGTATTGCATGTTGAGAGATGGCGCACACATCTCCAGTTGTAGCCTGAAACGATCCTGAGGCATAGAAGGCAAGTGCAGCTGTTACCTTCACTTCAACAACAAGGCAGTTGGCGTTCTGCTTCTGGGCTGCAAATCTGCTCTCAGCATATCACAGATCTCAATGACAACTTCTCTGCGGAAACGCAGCCTTTTGACACAATCAGCCTCGCTCATGTCCAGGTACGAGTGCCTGGCTCGATATTGCCAACATGGGTAAGGTCTCCTGCCCATCAGCCTATGGGCTATGACATTCCTGGTGCAGTGAGTTCCAATCAATTCTCTCCTATACAGTGAATTGATGGCGAACAATTGCATAATCCGTGGTGTTGACAATGCAGCAACCATTCTGCAAATTTAAGTTTCAAACTGGCTAGCTGGATGCCTCTCCCTCCCGGTGCTTTGCACGCCTACCCTGTCCCCTGGCCGAACGGCCTCAGCCTCCCTCGCAGCTCGAAGGTTGCTAGCTGTATCTTCAGCTGCCGTCAGCCACTGCCGCCGCCCCGTCTCCGACATGGAAGGAAGGCCTGCTTGAAGCACCGCAGCTCAAAGTCTGCTTGCTGCTTCACACAGGTAGGAATATACAATATTTTGTATTTGCTTTGTTTATAATTTTTTATTCAGGATGGCTCCTTATTTGTATAAATAAGACTGTTGAATGCTTGTAGAATTTAATTACTTCCCTTCCCCCCCTGCCACCCCCACCACATTCCCTATGCCTGATTTGTAACCTACGCTGGATTTCTAAAGTGTAGGCAAGGTTTTTCTGAGCGTACAAAAATCTACACTTACTCCATTCTAAGTTAGTTTGGAGTAAGCTTTTATTGCCTAAACTTTCAAAACAGGCGTAAGTGGCCGGACATGCCCCCTTTTGAAAAAAAAATCTGTTCCAAAATGAAACTGTTCCAACTGACTGGAGCTGGAGCAAACGAAATGCCGAGAATTGCAATTTCTAAGATACTCCATTCTAAACCAGTTGCTCCAAAAAAATAGGAGCAATTCAGGCCGAAACATGACCCCATAGAAACATAGAAAAGAGGTGCAGGAGTAGGCCATTCGGCCCTTCGAGCCTGCACCACCATTCAATAAGATCATGGCTGATCATTCACCTCAATACCCCTTTTTTTCTTTCTCTCCATACCCCTTGATCCCTTTAGCCGTAAGGGCCATACCTTACTCCCTTCTGGATATATCCAATGAACTGGCATCAACAACTCTCTGCGGTAGGGAATTCCACAGGTTAACAACTCTCTGAGTGAAGAAGTTTCTCCTCATCTCAGTCTTAAATGGCTTACCCTTTATCCTTAGACTGTGTCCCCTGGTTCTGGACTTCCCGAACATTGGGAGCATTCTTCCTGCATCTAACCTGTCCAGTCCTGTCAGAATTTTATAAGTTTCGATAAGATCCCCTCTCATCCTTCTAAACTCCAGTGACTAAAGGCCCAGTCGATCTAGTCTCTCCTCATATGTTAGTCCAGCCATCCCGGGAATCAGTCTGGTGAACCTTCACTGCACTCCCTCAATAGCAAGAACGCCCTTCCTCAGATTAGAAGACCAAAACTGAACACAATATTCCAGGTGAGGCCTCACCAAGGCCCTGTACAACCGCAGTAAGACCTCCCTGCTCCTATACTCAAATCCCCTGGCCATGAAGGCCAACATACCATTTGCCTTTGTCACCACCTGCTGTACCTGCATGCCAACTTTCAATGACTGATGTACCATGACACCCAGGTCTCGTTGCACCTCCCCTTTTCCTAATCTGCCGCCATTTAGATAATATTCTGCCTTCGTGCTTTTGCCCCCAAAATGGATAACCTCACATTTATCCACATTATACTGCATCTGCCATGCATTTGCCCATTCACCTAACCTGTCCAAGTCACCCTGCAGCCTCTTAGCATCCTCCTCACAGCTCACACCGCCACCCAGTTTAGTGTCATTTGCAAACTTGGAGATATTACACTGAATTCCTTCATGCAAATCGTTAACGTATATTGTAAAGAGCTTGGGTCCCAGCATTGGACCCTGAGGCACCCCAGACTGCCTGCCATTCTGAAAAGGACCCGTTTATCCCGACTCTCTGTTTCCTGTCTGCCAACCAGTTCTCTATCCATGTCAGTACATTACCCCCAATACCATGTGCTTTAATTTTGAACACTAATCTCTTGTGTGGAACTTGTCAAAAGTCTTTTGAAAGTCCAAATACACCACATCCACTGATTCTCCATCATCCACTCTACTAGTTACATCCTCAAAAAATTCCAGAAAATTTGTCAAGCATGATTTCCCTTTCATAAATCCATGTTGACTTGGACCAATCCTGTCACTGCTTTCCAAATGCGCTGTTATTTCATCTTTAATAATTGATTCCAACATTTTCCCCATTACTGATGTCAGGCTAACTGGTCTATAATTAAATGTTTTCTCTCCCTCCTTTTTTAAAAAGTGGTGTTACATTAGCTACCCTCCAGTCCATAGGAACTGATCCAGAGTCGATAGACTGTTGGAAAATCATCACCAATGCATCCACTATTTCTCGGGCCACTGCCCTAAGTACTCTGGGATGCAGACTATCAGGCCCTAGGGATATATAGGCCTTCAATCCCATCAATTTCCCTAAAACAATTTCCCACCTAATAAGGATATCCTTCAGCTCCTCCTTCTCACGAGACCCTCGATCCCCTAGTACTTCTGGAAGGTTATTTGTGTCTTCCTTCATGAAGACAGAACCAAAGTACTTGTTCAATTGGTCCGCCATTTCTTTGTTCCTCATTATAAATTCACCTGATTCTGACTGCAAGTGACCTACATTTGTCTTCACTAATCTTTTTCTCTTCACATATCTATAGAAGCTTTTGCAATCAGTTTTTATGTTCCCGGCAAGCTTCCTCTCATACTCTATTTCCCCCCTCCTAATTAAACCATTTGTCCTCCTCTGCTGAATTCTAAATTTCTCCCAATCCTCAGGTTTGCTGCTTTTTCTGGCCAATTTATATGCCCCTTCCTTGGATTTAACACTATCCTTAATTTCCCCTGTTAGCCACGGTTGAGCCACCTTCCCCGTTTTATTTTTACTCCAGACAGTGATGTACAATTGCTGAAGTTCATCCATGTGATCTTTAAATGTTTGCCACTGCCTATCCACCGTCAACCCTTTAAGTATCCTTTGCCAGTCTATTCTGGCCAATTCCCATCTCATACCATCGAAGTTACCTTTCCTTCAGTTGAGGACCCTAGTCTCTGAATTAACTGTGTCACTCTCCATCTTTATAAAGAATTCTACCATATTATGGTCACTCTTCCCCAAGGGGCCTCGCACAACAAGATTGCTAATGAGTCCTTTCTCATCACACATCACCCAGTCTCGGATGGCCAGCCCTCTAGTTGGTTCCTCGACATATTGGTCTAGAAAGCCATCCCTAATACACTCCAGGAAATCCTCCTCCACCGTATTGCTACCAGCTTGGTAAGAACCCAATCTATATGTAGATTAAAGTCGTCCATGCTAACTTTATTGCAGGCATCCCTAATTTCTTATTTGATGCTGTTCCCAACCTCACTACTGCTGTTTGGTGGTCTGTACACAACTCCCACTAACGATTTCTGCCCTTTGGTATTCCGCAGCTCCACTCATATAGATTCCACATCATCCAAGCTAATGTCCTTCCTTACTATTGTGTTAATTTCGTCTTTTACCAGCAACACTACCCCACCTCCTTTTCCTTTCTGTCTATCCTTTCTGAATGTTGAATGCCCCTGGATGTTGAGTTCCCAGCCTTGGTCACCCTGGAGCCATATCTCCGTGATGCCAATTATATCATATTCATTCATTGCTGCCTGTGCAGTTAATTCGTCCACCTTATTACGAATACTCCTCGCATTGAGGCACAGAGCCTTCTGGCTTGTCTTTTTAACATACTTTGCCCCTTTAGAATTTTGCTGCAATGTGGCCCTTTTTGATTTTTGCCTTGGGTTTCTCTGTCCTGCACTTTTACTTTTCTTCATTCTATCTTTTGCTTCTGCCGCCATTCTACTTCCCTCTGTCTCACTGCATAGGTTCCCATCCCCCTGCCATATTAGTTTAACTCCTCCCCAACAGCACTAGCAAACACTCCCCCTAGGACATTGGTTCCGGTCCTGCCCAGGTGCAGACCGTCCGGTTTGTACTGGACCCACCTCCCCCAGAACCAGTTCCAATCTAGTGGAATTTGAATCCCTCCCTTCTGCACCACTCCTTAAGCCACGTATTCATCTGAGCTATCCTGCGATTCCTACTCTGACTAGCACGTGGCACTGGTAGATTACTACCTTTGAGGTTCTACTTTATAATTTAACTCCTAGCTCCCTAAATTCAGCTTGTAGTACCTCATCCCATTTTTTACCTATATCGTTGGGACCTAAATGCACCATGACAACTGGCTGTTCACTCTCCCCCTTCAACATGTCCTGCAACCGCTCTGAGACATCCTTGACCATTGCACCAGGGAGGCAACATACCATCCTGGTGTCTCGATTACGGCCACAGAAATGTCTATCTATTCCCCTTACAATAGAATCCCCTACCACTATAGCTCTCCCACTCTTTTTCCTGCCCTCCTGTGCAGCAGTGCCACCCATGGTGCCATGGACTTGGCTGCTGCTGCCCTGCCCTGATGAGTCATCCCCCCCAACAGTACCCAAAGCGGTGTATCTGTTTTGGAGGGGGATGACCGCAGGGGACCTCTGCACTACCTTCCTTCCACTGCTCTTCCTGTTGTTCATCCATTCCCTATCTGTCTGTGTAACCCTTACCTGCGGTAAGACCAACTCACTAAACGTTCTATTCATGGCATCCACAGCATCGCGGATGCTCCAGAGAGAATCCACCCACAGTTCTAATGCCGCATTGCGTATTTTTTGTCTAGCAAATTTAATAGAGACCCTTCTGGTCCCCAGCTACATTCTTCCTCCTGTTCTTGGCTGGCCTGGGGTTCCCTTTTCTCGTCTGTTTTATTCGCCTTTTTATTTGCTTTTTTACCCATCTTACTTTAGGGAAAGTATATTGGTTTCTGGTATTCCCTTTAGTTCATGTTCAGGATGCAGCACGTCGTCTATATGTCTCCCCTTTGCGCCGTACATTCGTACTGCCACGCTTCCGGGTCAATATGTCTCGTCTCTGCGCCATACGCCCGTACTGCTTCTGGGTCAATATATCTCATCCCTATGAGGACGTCGTCTATATAGTCTTCCCTTTGCATCGTACCCTTGCACTCCTACACGCATGAGTCTCAGAGTATACCCTCAACCCCCTCTCACCCCCGATTGTTCTTGTCCTTTGCCTCCGTCCTTCCGGGGCCTGCTACAGTTGGTTCTTTTGTACAGATGTTCTTCCCTCCCGGTTTACAATGTCACAGCTCTAACTTGAAGGTGGTAAATCAAAACATACTCACCCCAACAGCTGGATCATTGTTCCGTTCGGGAAGTCTGTACCCGGCTCGCAGTGCCAAATTGTAGGGAGATAGGCTTCTCTTTCCATGAACCAACCCCCTTATATAAGGGGTCGACACTCATCCCAATCCGTGTAGCAACCCTCGAAATTAATAGATGGAGACAGAAGGCAAGGTTCAATGATTTTTAATCACGAATGTTCTGGGAGCAATTTCTCAACACAGCCATCTGTGAGTGGAAACACTCTGTGAACGGCAAATTCATACATCTTTTATACAATTTCAAAGGCCCCTTTACTTCCCCAATATAACCTCCCACGACTTCTGATTGGTTACCTTATCAGTATTACCTTGGATTGACAGAGCAGTGTCTTAAGGTAGTTTCAAGCCTTCTCTAGGGTGACCTCATCTTGTTATCTTGTTAGAATGTGCTGACCTGGCGGCCTTCAGCTCGGGTTGGTTATTGGGGCTATTGAGCTCTGTTATAATTACAGGGTTAGGAATGGACCTCGGACATAGGCCTTTGTAATGGTCACTTTTATAAGGGTATGTAAAGGAAATAACATGTCAGAATGATTAATTACAGGAGGCCCCATCACAGGAAACCCAGAGGGACAGATAAACAGGGCACGGGGTCTAAAGTGACAATGGAAAAATTCCATCTGGTCAAGGCAAGAGAGATAAGATAACATTCCAATGTGCTAATAAACCGTTGAGACACAGTGAGGTTTATGGAATACTGGAGATAGTCATGTCCGAATTGTACCTTTACTTTGAGTGCCAAGGATTTCAGCTATACACTTTTTCTGGCTAACTAACTTAAAACATTTTGTATATACCCCTAATGTCAAATCTATTTTTCCTCTTACAGGCAATATGCAAATGAGTTTCAGCAGAACCTTAAGGGAAATAAAGCACTTCTTAAAACTAGTGCACTTTGAGCGCAATTTGCACCTGGATTGTCTTTTGGCCCAAGTATCAATATGAAAGTAATATCATGCCTATTCAGGTGAAAAGTTTCTCACCAGCTACAGTGTAGTAGAAAAGTGAACCCAAAACTTGACAACAAAGGATACTACAATAAATAAAAATGTAAGAACCTAAGAAATAGGAGCAGGAGTAGACCATTCTGCTCTTCGAGCCTGCGCTGCCATTCAATAAAATCATGGCTGATCTTTTACCTCACCTCGACTTTCCTGCCCGATCCCCATATCCCTTGATTCCTTTAGTGTCCAAAAATTTATCAATCTCTGCCATAAATATACTCAATGATTGAGCATCTACGACCTTCTGGGGTAGAGAATTCCAAAGATTCACAACCCTTTGAGTGTAGAAATTTCTCCTCATCTCAGTCCTAAATGGTAGACCCCTTATTCTGAGACTGTGACCCCAATTCTAGACTCCCCAGACAGGGGAATCATCCTCCCAACATCTACCCTGCCAAGCCTCTTAAGAATGTTATACATTTCAATGAGATTGCCTCTCATTCTTCTAAACTCTAGGGTTTAAGAAGTTAATATAAACATGTGCCGCAGTATTACTTGGTCTATTTTCTTTTCTTCTTGCCGAAACAGCTGAATACTGGGGTTCTTTCCAAATAAATGTAACATGCAGCAAACAAGCTACTGTCTCTCCACTATGATCAGATCCAGATCAAAAGACGAATTTGTAAACATCCCATATTGTTAGATTGTCATTAAACTGGCGTCTGCAGACTATAAAATATTTCTCAAAGATCTAGCAGCAGGGGAATGGCATTTAGCATCATTAATCATGTTTTTGCACACAGTTCAAAGAAACTCTTAAGGTTCACCTCAAGACAAAACAAGACAGCTGAAAATATATTCTCCCAGTGTGTAGTGAATGGAAATTGATGGGCTGCAGGCCCTAGATTCATCAATCAATAATCCCTGTGAGTGCTGCTCCACTGCGGAGTACCCGATCAGGGAGACAGCTTATTTCCTTCACAAATGTGTAACAGGCCCATCATCTCAGAAATACATGCTACCCTCAAGCTCAGAACAGCGCCCTCAACGGCATCAGTGTAGCTTGTTTGCACAATCTGTATTCTTTTGGCCTCTTTTTGGGAGAGCTTAGTGCCAAATAATGTCCTGGAGCTTATGTCCAGCAGCAATAAGTTCAGTATTGTCCAAGCTCATTTCACATTGATGACTCACAGGCAGCAGAGAGATGTTCATATATCAAGTAGTTTGGAGGACGAGATCCTGGAATGCCCTCGAGACAGTTTCCTAGAACTATACGTTGTGGAACCAATCAGTGAAGAGGCTATTTTAGATCTTGACTTGTGTAATGAGACAGGATTAATTACTCATCTCATAGTAAGAGATCCTTTGGGGAAGAGTGATTATAATGAGATAGAATTTCATATTGAGTTTGAGAGTGACATATTAAGCCTAAAACTAGAGTATTAAACGTCAATAAAACCAATTACATAGGTATGACGGGCGAGTTGGCTAAGGTTGATCGAGAAATTAAATTAAAAGGTATTACGGTAGATAAACAGTGGCAAACATTTCAATAAATATTTCATAATGAAGACAGATTCCATTGAGAAATAAAAACTGCATGGGAAAAGTTTTCTATCCGTGACTAACTATAGAGGTTAAGGATTAAAAGAAGAGGCTTATAATATTGCCAAGAAGCGTAGTAAACCTAAGTAAAGCTAAGAGTTTTAGAAATCAGCAAAGAATGACCAAAAAATTATTAAAGAGGGAGAAAATAGAATATGAGAGTAAACTCAAGAAATCTAAAAACAGATTGTAATTAATTCGACAAGTATGGAGAGAGGAAGATAATAGCAAAAGTAAACGTGGGTCCCTTAGATGCTGAGGCAGGAGCAATTATAATGGGGAATAAGGAACTGAAGAGACTTTAAACTAATATTTTATATCTGTGTTTACAGACGACACAAAAAACATATGGGGGGGTGGGTGTGTTGTAGAGTTTCTCTCTACAGGGGGCAAAGGGTCAAGAAAGTGAGGAACTTAAAGTAATTAATATTAGTAAAGAAAAAGGACCGGATAAATTAATGGGACTAAAAGCCAACAAATCCCCAGGACCTGATGGTCTACATCCTGGGGTTCTAAAAGAGGTGGCTATAGAGATAACAGATGCATTAGTTGTGATCTTCCAAAATTTCCTATATTCTGGAGCGGTCCCAGTGGATTTGACGGTAGAAAATGTAACACTGCTATTCAAGAAAGGACGGGAGAGAGAGAAGAGGGAACTCCAGGCCAGTTAGCCTGACATCAGTCATTGGAAAATGCTGGAATCCTGCATTAAGAAAGTGGTAACAGGGCACTTGGAAACTCATAATATGAGTAGGCAGGTCAACATGGTTTAATGAAATGGAAATCATGTCTGATAAATCTATTAGAACTTTTGAGGATGTAACTAGCAGGATAGATAAAGGGGAACCAATGGATGCAGTATATTTGAATTTTCAAAAGGCATTCGATAAGGTGTCACACAAAAGGTTGTTACACAAGGTAAGAGCTCATGGGGTTGGGGGTAATATATTATCGCGGATAGAGGATTGGTTAAAGGACAGAAAGCAGAGTAGGAATAAACGGGTTATTTTCAGGTTGGCAGATTGTTATTAGCGGAGTGTCGCAAGGATCAGTGCTGGCGCCTCAGCTATTTGCAATCTATATGAATGACTTAGATGAAGGGACTGAATGTAATGTATCCAACTTTGCTGATGATACAAAGCTAGGTGGGAAAGTAAGCTGTGAGGAGGATGCAAAGAGCCTGCAAAGGGATATAGACAAGTTAAGTGGATGGACATGAAGGCAGCAGATGGAGCATAATGTGGGGAAATGTGAGATTATTCACTTTGGTAGGCAGAATCGAAATACAGAATTTTTTTAAATGCCGAGAAACTATTAAATGTTGGTGCTCAGAGAGATTTGGGGGTCCTTCTACAGAAACACAGAATATTAACATGCAGGTACTGCAAGTAATTAGGATCGCAAGTGGTATGTTGGCCTTTATTGCAAGGGGATTGGAGTACAAGAATAAAGAAGACTTCCTACAATTGGACAGGGCTTTGATGAGACCAGTTTTGATCTCCGTAAATAATGAAGGATATACTTCCCTTAGAAAGGGTGCAACAAAAGCTCAACAGATTGATTCCTGGGATAAGAGGCATGTTCTATGAGAAGTGATTGAGTAGATTTGGCCTATATTCTCTGGATTTAGAAGAATTCAAGGTCATCTCATTGAAACATATAAGATTCTGAGAGGGCTTGACAGGGTAGATGCTAATAAGTTGTTTCCCTTGGCTGGAGAGTCCAGAACGAGGAGACATAGTTTCAGTATAAGGGGTTGCACATCTAGGATTGAGATGAGGAGAAATTTCTTCACTCAGAGAATTGTGAATCTTTGGAATTCTCTACCACAGAGGGCTATGAATGCTCAATCGTTGAATATATTCAAGGCTGAGATCGAAAGATTTTTCGACTCTAAAGGAATCAAGAGATATGGAGATCAGATGGGAAAGTGGAGTTGAGGTCGAAAATAAGCCATGATCTTATTGAATGGTGGAGGGGCTGTGTGGCCTACTCCTGCTCCTACTTATTGTATTCTTATGTTCTTAACCTGGGCCAGATTCAAACCCAAGCCCTCACAGACAGAAAGGACAGCATGCTAACCCGCTATGCTTCCCTCCCCTCCAATTCTGGCTTCTTGAGCATTCCTAATTTTCATCAATTCTTCATTGGTGGCCGATCCTTCAGCTACCTGGGCCCTAAGCTCTGGAATTCCCTCCCTAATCCGATCCGCCTCTCCTCCTCCCTTTCTCCTTTTAAGACGTTCCTTAAAAACAACCTCTTTGACCAAGCATTATTCACCTGTCCTAATATCTCCATATGTGGCTCGGTGTCAAATTTTTCAGTTAACACTCCTGTGAAGCGCCTCGGGATGTTTTAGTACATTAAAGATGCTATATAAATGCAAAATCTTTGTTGTTGATGTTTGCATTGTGACTCTTCAAAATCAGATCCTTTCGTATATAATCCATTAATGCAATGAATGTCAATTCTGATGATGCATTCGCATTTTCTTTCTTGTTAAAAATCTGTCCAAAGTTTCGGCAATCATTTGTTCTATCATGCAATGTTGAGGAATTACATCTGGGTTCCTTGCAGCCAGACTGATTACTAACCAGAGATATTATTAAACATAATTGTTTCCAGAATTTGTTTTTTTAGGTAACCATAAGACAATAGACAGTTTAAGAACAATACGCTATGGTCATCTGATGATTTACAGTAACTGTTTATATATTTATATAGATACACACAAAGCTGAATATGATCCTCACTGCTGATACAATCAATGGGTCAAGGCAGGAATTCACAGATGTTTAGTTGATATTTATGCCCCAAACCAAGCTTAGTTCCCTGGATACATTTCAGTATTTTCGTTGCGTGTCACATTTAGTAATGCAAAAAATAAACTGGTAGAATTATCAGAATGGAGCTCAACTGAAGTCACTGGACATACATTTCATCTGCTGGATGCCAGTATAATTGGTCTTGCAGAGATCCGGTGACTCAGTTATTCCTATTGGGTCCAACTGTGATGCAAAGTGCTGTTGGCATTCTACTGTTTACTTTGGATAGTTGCCCCGTCACACAGTCGCTGTCCTCACCATAATCCCTAGTCTGAAATGCCTGTATCAATTACCGGCTAAGATTCGGAAACATCACAATACAGCCAGTTACATATGACAGTGCTTCTACGTTCAAATCTATGAAAAGATAAATTGCGCACTATTCAGACTGACTGGATTCATATTTCAGAAGTGACCACATACCTTTTAATTTTAGAATTCAGGGGGAAAAAAACCCAAAATATATTTTAAGAAAATGGTAAATTACTCTGTCAATTTATATTTTAAATCTGCTCTTTAAAATGTTTGAACAAATGTACACAGATAAGGATAGACTTGGATTTATATCACACCTTTATACATTTTTCAAATGTTCCAAAGTGCTCCATTTACTGTGAATTTCTTTGAAGGGAGTGATTGTTATATAGTTCACATTTTTAGAGGAAATATCAAGAAATAAAATGCATGTAATGCAAATGAGGATGCTTGACATGAGACTTATTGCATTCACAAAATGTACATTTAAACTCATTCAGCAACATAGTGGAATGCTGCATAAGCACATAAGAAATAGGATAAGGAGTAGGCCATTCAGCCCTTTGGGCCTGCTCTGCCATTCAATAAGGTCGTGGCTGAACTTTTACCTCAACTCTACCTACCCTTTGATTCCCTTAATATCCAAAAATCTATTGATTTCTGTCTTGAATATACTCAACGACTGAGCATCCACAGCCCTCTGTGGTAGAGAATTGCAAAGATTCCCAATTCTTTGAGCAAAGAAATTTCTCCTCCTCTCTGTCCTAATTTGGATCCTGTCACCAAGTTACAGGAGATGGAGCCATAGGGTCAGCTAACTAAAGTCAACTCATGGGGCGAATTTTCTGAATATGCATTGCGGGCGGTGCTGCTCACCCGCATCATGCCCACGATCCTCCAGTATGAGTTTCTAGTGCACACACAGAAAATTACACCCATAGCAGCTAGGGAATCAAGGTAAACTTGAACATTTCAAGTAATGGTAGAATTTTAAACACTTCAATTGTCCTAGTGATGAGCTATTGCAAAATAAGTGCAGGACAAAACATCTTTGGACGGTCTGTCCTGATCGAGTTGCGTCATCAACTAATAGGAACACTATCTTCCAGTGTAACTATCATAGAATCATAGAAATTTACAGCATGGAAGGAGGCCATTTTAGCCCATCGTGTCTATGCCGGCCAACAAAGAGCTATCCAGCCTAATCTCACATTCCAGCTCTTGGTCCATAGCCCTGTAGGTTACAGCACTTTAAGTGCACATCCAAATACTTGTTAAATGTGGTGAGGGTTTCTGCTTCTACCACCCTTTCAGGCAGTGAGTTCCAGACCCCCACCACCCTCTGGGTAAAAAAGTTCCCCCTCAAATTCTCTCCTTACCTCCCCCCAATTACTTTAAATCTATGCCTGCTAGTTGTTGACCCATCTGCTAAGGGAAATAGGTCTTTCCTATCCACTCTATCTAGGCCTCTCATGATTTTATACACCTCAATAAGATCTCCTCTCAGCCTCCTCTGTTCCAAAGAAAACAAACTCAGCCTCTTTTCTCATCGCTAAAATTCTCCAGTCCAGGCAATATCCTCGTAAGTCTCCTCTGTACCCTCTCTAGTACAATCACATTTTTCCGGTAATGCGGTGACCAGAACTGCACGCAGTACTCTAGCTGCGGCCTAATTAGAATTTTATGCAGTTCAAGCATAACCGTCCTGCTCTTTTATTCTATGCCTCGATTAATAAAGGTAAGTATTCCATAAGCCTCCTTAACCACCTTACCTACCTGGCCTGCTCCCTTCAGGGATCTGTGGACATGCACTCCAAGGTCCCTTTGTTCCTCTAAATTTCTCAGTGCCCTACCATTTAATGTGTATTCCTTTATCTTATTATCCCTCCCCAAATGCATTACCTCACAGTTCTCGGGATTGAATTCCATTTGCCATTGTTCTGCCCACCTGACCAGTTCATTGATATCTTCCTGCAGTCTACAGCTTTCTTCTTCATTATCAACCACACGGTCAATTTTTGTATCATCTGCAAACTTTTTAATCATACCTCCTACATTCAAGTCTAAATCATTGATATATACCACAAAAAGCAAGGGACCTAGTACTCAATTTTCCCGGGTCATTTGCGCTGTTTTTTTGCACACGCCATTTTTTTTGCCGTATTTATTTTTTTCCAAGTTTCCCCCTGTGATCTGTGCTGGCGTAACTGACTTAGTTACGATTTTTCTAGGCCAGTTTTTTTTTTGATGTTCCCTCATGTCTGCGCCGGTTTTTATAATTTTTCACAGTTTTGCCAACATTTTTTCTCTTCGGTTGACGTATCTAGCCACCCTCGAACAACCTTCTGGGCAGTTAAGAAAACCAGTGCACATTGAGGAATCGACACTGAAAGACGCCATTGTTTTTAAATCGAAGATTTTGGAGGGAGTTAAGAACACTGTAAAAATCAATAATAAAGTTCAACTTTTTTTACCTGTCCATGTAGTAAATGGAAGTTTGTTGGATTTCAGAAATTTTCTCATTTTTTTACTCACTCACATGCCACCACCGAACGTTTTGAAGCAGGGCTGGAGGGTTGCAGAGAATCGGCTCTGCGCCCGGACACAGAGGCTCGGGGCTTGGCTAGAAAACAAGCTGTGGGGGGGGGGGGGGTGTGGGGGGTGTGGGGGTGTGGGGGGGGGGGGGGGGTGTGGGGGGGTGTGGGGGGGTGTGGGGGGTGGGGGTGTGGGGGGGGTGGGGGGGGTGTGGGGGGTGTGGGGGGGTGGGGGGTGGGGGGGGGGGGGTGTGGGGGGGGGTGTGGGGGGTGTGGGGGGGGGGTGTGGGGGGTGTGGGGGGGGGGGTGGGGGGTGGGGGGGGTGGGGTGGGGGGTGTGGGGGGCGGGTGTGGGTGGGGAGGAGAGAGAGAGAGCGAGGTGCCGGTCGGGAGGCTTCGAGCCCGGGGAGCGAGGTGCCGATCGGAAGGCTTCTAAAGACTGCAATGAGTGGGGAGTGGTGGAGAGAGAAGGGGAGAAGTCACAAGACTGTAATTAGTTAAGGGGGGGGAAAGATGAGAAGTCACAAGACATTGGGTGTGGTCCATCCAGATAGACCTTGGGGAGAGAGAGAACTGTGAACCTGTCCTGCCTGCTTTCCTGCCGTTTTGAGCTTCTTTCAAAGGTTAAATTTAAGTATGGGGGCAATACTGACAATGTGCGAGTCTTCTGCATCATGGTGCTACATAGGAGACAATTGATTTGACGTCATCGCATCAGGAACATCAGAGCCCGTAGAATGCTAGGCAGGAGGCCTTACCCACCTCGGGTAGATCGGGACAGGCATTCGTACCTCCACCTGAGTGATGCACAGTGTATCAGAAGGCTGCGTTTCTGCAAATAAGTTGGAACTGAGATCTGTGAGTTGATCAAAGCAGACCGGCAACTTAGAAGCATTAGGAGGACTGCTTTGTCAGTTGAAGTGAAGGTTACAGCTGCACTTTCATTCTATGCCTCTGGCTCATTTCAAACTACAACTGGGGTTGTGTGCGCCATTTCTCAACATGCAACACATGTCTGCATTCGCCAGGTGACGGCTGCACTGTATGCGCAGAGGAATTACTTCATAAAGTTCCCCATGACCGCTGTGGGCTTCTCCAGGATTGCTGGCTTCCGAAAGGTACAGGCTTGCATTGATTGTACTCACATCGCCTTGCGAGCAGCTTTGGAGGATTCTGAGATGTACAGGAACAGAAAAGCTTCCACTCCATTAATGTACGGTTCATGTGTGACAACATGCATCATATCATGTCAGTCGATGCAAGATACCCTGGGAGCACCCATGATGCATTCATCCTACGCGACAGTGTTATATCTGCCATGTTTCAGCAGCAGCCAGAAGGGCAGAGCTGGCTACTGGGAGACAAAGGGTACGGCCTCGCCACCTGGTTCATGGCGCCCCTACGCATAACCTGGACGGAAGCTGATTGTGAATACAACATGTCGCACATTGTGACACGCAGCATCATAGAGAGTACCATTGGCATCTTGAAACAGCTTTTCCAATGCCTGGACCATTCCGGAGGCTACTTGCAATACTCCCCTGAGATTTTTGGTTAGTTCACTGTTGTGTGCTGCATTCTGTATAACTTAGCCATCATGAGGCAGCAGCACCTGGTAGTGGAAGATGCACCTGTGGTGAGAGTGGCTGATGATAATGATGTGGAAGATGCAGATGACGAGCAGGTGGAGGTCGACAGGGATGAGGAAGCCATGCAAGTGCCTGAGGCCGGAGCATGACGGCGGAGGAGGACGGGCCATCGTGCCCCTTTAATGATTGCTCAAGCCTTGCGGCAGCAGCTCATCCATGAACGCTTTACTGATGCCTGAGGGCTCAGCGACAACTATTCCACATGGACTATGTTGACTGTTCGGAGCTGTTCCGTAATGTTGTGTTGTGTTAATGGAACAAATAATGGAAATGATTCAGTTTTAATGTAAAATATATTTTATTCAAAAGTTTAATAAACAGTTCTTTTGTACTTAACTTCACTTCAATAAAATCATTCTTGTATCAAACTTTACTTTAAGATCACTCTTTAAGATCTATTAAAAACTTTAAGATCACTTACAAACTTTTAATCTTGTAAATTTACATAACTTACAAAAAGCTTTTAATTTGAGAACAGTTACAACATAACAACAACAATAATAACAACAACAACAAAAAAACAACAGCAAAGAAAGGATGCACCCACCCATCTCAACTCCCCCTTATTCGAAGACCACCCACTGCACTTGGTCATGGACTCTCCACCACCCCCGCCCGCAGGCGGCGGCACATTGTCTTTCTAAGATCTCAGGTACTGCACACCTGTTCGGGGGGCGGGGGTGGTGGGAGGGCGTCGGCGGCAGGCGGCAAGTTGGAGGGCCCAGGCGGCAAGTTGGAGAGCCCAGGCGTCAAGTTGGAGAGCCCAGGCGGCAAGTTGGAGAGCCTAGGCGGCGTTGGAGGGCCCAGGCGGCAAGTTGGAGAGCCTAGGCGGCGTTGGAGGGCCCAGGCGGCAAGTTGGAGAGCCCAGGCGTCAAGTTGGAGAGCCCAGGCGGCAAGTTGGAGAGCCTAGGCGGCGTTGGAGGGCCCAGGCGGCAAGTTGGAGAGCCCAGGCGGCAAGTTGGAGAGCCCAGGCGGCAAGTTGGAGAGCCTAGGCGGCGTTGGAGGGCCCAGGCGGCAAGTTGGAGAGCCTAGGCGGCGTTGGAGGGCCCAGGCGGCAAGTTGGAGAGCCCAGGCGGCAAGTTGGAGAGCCCAGGCGGCAAGTTGGAGAGCCCAGGCGGCAAGTTGGAGAGCCTAGGCAGCGTTGGAGGGCCCAGGCGGCAAGTTGGAGAGCCCAGGCGGCAAGTTGGAGAGCCCAGACGGCAAGTTGGAGGGCCCAGGCGGCAAGTTGGAGGGCCCAGGTGGCAAGTTGGAGAGCCTAGGCAGCGTTGGAGAGCCCAGGCGACGTTGGAGGGCCCAGGCGGCAAGTTGGAGAGCCCAGGCGGCAAGTTGGAGAGCCCAGGCGGCAAGTTGGAGGGCCCAGGCGACGTTGGAGGGCCCAGGCGGCAAGTTGGAGAGCCCAGGCGGCAAGTTGGAGGGCCCAGGCGGCAAGTTGGAGAGCCCAGGCGGCAAGTTGGAGGGCCTGGCTTTAAGCTCTTCAGAGACTGGTGTGGGGATTGGAGTGGGAGTGACAGTAGATTCTATCAATGGGCACGGGATCTGGGTGGGTTCCCTTATTGCAGCAGCTAACTCCAACATGCGATCCCTCATGTGCACTGACAGTGTCTCAACGACCTGCAATACTCCCTCCCTCAGGTTGAGCAAAAATGTCTCAACTACCTGCAACATTCTCTCCTTCATGGTCAGTGACAGTGTTTGCATTAACTCTGACATACCCTCCCTGATGGTCACTGACAGCGCTTCAGCTACCTCTAACATTCCCTCCCTCATTGTCCCGGACATCGTTCCCATTTCTCGTGTTATTGTTGTTACTTGCTGTTACTTCTCCCGACAGTTCCGCTACCTCATCACTCACCCCACCACTGGGACCCACAAATTCGGGAACCATAGAATGTCCACCAGCACTCAAACCACTCGTCACAGAAGGGGCTGTCACCGCAATTAGCGGCACCTCCTCCAAATTCAGTAAAATACTGAGATCTTCATCCAGCTCCAACCCCTCCCCCTCACCTCCATGTTCTTGGTCTGGAAGGTTGGATTGGAAGATGTTCTCCTCTTCAGACTCATTCACATCTGAATCTTCTTCTATGTCATCAGGGTTAGCCTCAAGTTCTGCAAAATATAACAGAACAGTCAAATGGTTCGCAACAGAGGAGGGGGCAGGATGGGTGGCATGAGTAGGCTCACACATCGCAGGCCAGGCAGCAGGCTGATTTGAAGGACCATGATGAATTTGCAGGAATTAGTCTCTCCCTCGAGTGTTGGCCCAGCTTGTGCAGTAGTGATTGCTTTTCTCCAGGCAGGACCCATCAAAGCAGCGACCCTTTCTTCCAAGGGTGTCAGTGGGTGCAGACTTGCCTGGCCTCCTAATGTTCGAGTTCTTTTCCCTTTTATTAAGTGCCACCTTCTTCTGCAAAGATGAAAACCTACCTTTTTAGAGAGGGTGTCTTTTTGCTGGGTGGGACATACAGATGGTCACATTTACAATTGCAATTCCAGTGAATAAATGAAAATATTATTTACACTAACTACTTGACCAAGGTCCTGCCACTTCTTTGTACACTGGCCTCCAGACCTCAGGGTGGTCACCATTGCACAGTAATCTTCTGCAACTTGGTTCCTGCGTTTCTTCATTTCTTTGGGTGGAACTTTTATGTGACCTCTGCTGATGTTCATTTTGTCAAGTTTGTCACCATCCTCTGCCTGCTCCACGACTACATGCAAGCCGTGATCCTGACCAACGGATCCACCAAAGACCCAATCCATGTCCGGGTTCAAGCAGGGCTACGTCATTGTGCCAACTCTCTCCCCGATCTTCCTCGCTGCAATGCTCCACCTCACACTCAAAAAGCTCCCCGCTGGAGTGGAACTAAACTATAGAACCATGGGAACCTGTTCAACCTTCGTCGCCTCCAGGCTAGATCCAAGTCCGTCCCATCCTCTGTCTTTGAACTACAGTACGCGGACGACACTTACATTTGCACACATTCAGAGGCTGAACTCCAAGCCATCATCAACATCTTCACCGAGGCATATGAAAGCATAGGCCTTACACTAAACATCCATAACTCAAAGGTCCTCCACCAACCTAACCCTGCCACACAGCACTACCCACCAGTCATCAAAATCCATGGTGCGGCCTTGGACAACGTGGACCACTTTCCATAACTCGGGAGCCTACTATCAGCAAGGGCAGACATCGACAACGAGGTTGAACACCGCCTCCAGTGCACCAGCACAGCCTTCGGTTGTCTAAGGAGTTCGAGGATCAGGCCCTCAAATCTGGCACCAAGCTTATGGTCTACAGGGCTGTAGTGATACCCACCCTCCTGTATGGCTCAGAGATGTGGACCATATACAGTAGACACCTCAAATCGCTGGAGAAATACCACCGATGATGTCTCCGCAAGATCCTGCAAATCCCCATGGATGATAGACGTACGAACGTCAGTATTCTCGATCAGGGCAACATCCCCAGCATCGAAGCACTGACCACACTCGACCAGCTCTATTGGGCGGGCCACATTGTCTTCTGCCCGACACAAGACTCCAAAAGCAAGAGCTCTACTCGGAATTCCTACATGGCAAGCGAGCGTCAGGTGGGCAGAGGCAGATAAAGTGCAACATCCCCACCGACACCTGGGAGTCCCTGGCCAAAGACCGCCATAAGTGGATGTAAGGGGAAAATGGAAAGGCTTCTCCTCCCATGAGCGGGCCCCCTGATATAGAGGGTCGACGCTCACCCCAATCCGCGTAACAGCCCCCGGAGTTAGCAGACAGAGACGAATGGCAAGGTATAACGATCTTTTATTACGAATGTCCGGGAACACCTCTCATCACAGCCGCCTGTGAGTGGAGATGCTCTCCGAACAGCACAATCATACAACTTTTATACATTTCAAAAACCCCTCCGTTCCCTGATAAGACTTCCCTAGATCTCTAATTAGACTACCTTATCAGTGCTACTTCTCTAATTGGACAACCTTATTAGTGTTACTTTGAATTGACAGGCCAAGACCCTCGTGACCACCTTAGGCCATGACTAGAATGACTTCATTCGGTCAGAATTTGTTGATTCTCCTTGGTGCCCGTGAGTCCGCCTCGAGCCTCTTCGCAAGGTCTTATCAATGTCTGTTTAGGTTCTCACATCATATCTTGTCGGAATATTATTGAATTAATAACTTCTGGAGCCTTGGTACTGGAATGTACAAGGCCAAAGAGAGTCCTTTTACCTCCTTATGGGTCGGTGCAGGAACCAACACTTTAACCCTTGTCCCGCTGGTACCCCTAATGCCAAATTTTTCTATGACATTTCCCCACAATTTGGCCCTTGGCTATACGCCAAGCTGGCCATATTTCCCGATAACTATCTCCCTGTAGGCAAGTTCCAGATAGGTCCGTTCACCTGGGTAGCCATCTCCCAAGCTTCGGGACCTCCTGAGACCTTTCCTGCAGAGTTATATAAGGTTACTCCTTCCTGTAGGACTGCTTAAATTTTCATCCCTTATGGCCTTAATCATAGTGCGTGCCCTGACGTATCGTTTGGCCTGTTTAATTCGTGCACAGGTTAGCCCGACCAGTACCATCAGGACCAGGCTTGTATTCCTACAAGTGCATGTGATATAATTCTTATCCATGGGTGGATCTGAATATTAAGCCCAATGTTGCACAGTTTTGAGTACCAAGGCTGGTTGGCCAGCATCGCGTAAGTGTCTCTTTGTAGGTTTGTCTACTTCTTCCATCAGCTGGATATACTGTCGTCATTGATTCTGGATTCCTTGCACCAAACGTAATTGTTCCTTATTTAATTTCGGTATCTGTTTGCCTTGTGGTTCCCATACCGCCTCCTTGTACCCTTCTCGGAAGGGATCCGTGACCGTTCCGTGAATAATTTCCTTTGTCTCGGGATGTATGTGGTATCCTTTTATGTCTATTTTTCCCATCGGCCTGAAACAGAAGTTAGGGTTGGTGATGACACAGGGGGCGACTCCTCCCTTGGTCTTAATCGTCGGGTTGGTTGCTCCTGTGCTCATGCATCAATCTCCATCCCCTTTTGGAGCAGCGATTGTTTCGGAATTGTGCTCGAGAGGAGTGATACTCAGCATGCATCCGTTTGTTTGGTGGAATCTGCAATCATCATTCGTCATTCGTGGCGTATCTCGACATAAAATCGGTTATGTCAATGCCTTTCGTACTAATTTAATTTTAATCACCCGCCTGGCAGGCTGATGGTAACGCAACCGAGTTTGGTTTCTTAATTCACCGATATTATCGATCTGGTATAAGGGGTCTCCCTGTGTTACATCATACTGTGGTATGGACAACACAAATCCGATCATATTCACCCGCCCAGTAACACATCTGAATTTTGCCACCCATGCGTGACTATTCCTTCGTACCTCGTACGTGTTATTCATTGTTAAGTATGCTGTTCGGGATCCAATATGGTATGTCCCCATTCTGGAGTTGCTCCAAGTTATGTTGTACTTCACTTAATATCCAGGCCCCATACCTGGAGCAAACTATCTCAGCTTGTAATCGTTTACTGATGTCGTTCCCCATTGTGTGGATCAAATTTATTGTCGTGGCATGCTTCTGTAATGTATGGGCCACCTGTAACAGTTCCCCTTCCTCGCAATCTCCCAACCGCACTTGTAGGGCTTGGTTATCCATGTCCCTCCCCAGTAAACCCCTCAAGATTTGCGTTCAGTTGTTAACCCGGTCATCTATTGCATACAGGTCTATGGAATTCCTCGTCATAACCCCCTGCCGCATAACCTGTGCCTAGTGTTTCCAGTTTTCCCCTTTTTGTTCGACCTTGTCCTGTTCCCTTTCTGACATTAAATCTCAGGGTAGTGGATTCTGGGCCTTCGAGGATCCGTTGTGTCAGGTTCTGGTATAGACTTATAGTTTCATTCCCACAGAAGTTAGGAAGAATGAGTTGTTGCTGACGCACCCCAAATTATATCCTTTCTTTAGATTCTTTCATTACTAGCCCCCCTTTGGCTCCAGTCTTTATGGACGGGCTTATGGGGGGACTTGCGTGGTTGTGCTGGGAAGAGTTATTGTCCCCAGTGTGGTTGTCGGGGCAGCGGCAGGACTTCCTTTGGTGTCCCAGCCGGACATTTATTTCGGGTCCACTACATTGTCATCTGTCCTCCACACTCCATCCGCCCCCCTTTTTAGGTTGTATTCCATCTTGTTTGCGCTGCGCATGATCAATGCCGGCTTCTCCGTGTTGTTACCGTGTCACGCTTCGGGACATACACTTTCGGGACAGAGACCTCCCTTGGTCTTCATTTTATCCCACTGGCCAGTTTTCCTAAACATCCATTTTTGCTTTGTTCTGTTCCCACCCTTCTGATCCTTGCGGGGTGGATTTGGCTGCTTGTTTTGCAGCTTCGTTCACCCGGGCATGAGCTTCTAGAACTGAAATTCCATCCAGTTGGATTCCTGCGCCCTTCCCCTTTTGGTCCTATGAACTTGCTCCTGTCCTCGGAATCTACTGGCGCCCATGGCATCAGCAGCCTGCTGCATTACAACCTTACATAGCCATGCGTTAAAATAAGTTCTGTCCTTGCTCCAGTCCTTGGCTGCTGGGATGCATATTTCGGCAGTTAAATTAAACAAAGCCCCATCTCATGTAGTTGTGTCTTTCCTGCGTGTGCTATATCTCTCGTAGTCCATCTGCCTTATCCAGTGCTTGCATGAGACTTAAGGTTCCCAGTATCCTGAGTCTCCAGAGTCGAAGTAGCCGCTGCGGCCCCATCTCGGTGAGTGTTTTACCTGCAAATTTTAAACAGATAGCCTGGTCGTCACCAGGTGTTAGTTTCTGGTCTACTCAGCTTTTATCCATGCATGTCGAGGTCACTCTGTGAAATCGGAAGTAAGGGTTAGGTTGGGTTTGTGGACTACACTTACCCACCGTGGGCTCTATTACCATAGGTGATGGTGCTATGGCTGCGCACTGCACTATCCGTCTGGTCCCGTTTTTAAAAAAATCTCTTCCAGCTTATTTTATCTTAGCTTTTAACTCTTGAATTTGTTTTGTTTGAGTATCTTTCTTTTATTTGTATAAAGGCGAGTATTATTACATAGGCTAGTTCTGTTTTTATTTTTATTCTGATTATCCCGCCATTTCCTCTATCTGTCAGGTGAGTCTTTTTTATTCTATTAAGAAATCCAAATTAATAATGTCCAGTAGAAAACAGCTGTCAATGGAAAGGGTTAACTTCTTTGCAAGTTTGTAAGAAAGCCTGATGTCATTACGTGACTTCACGTAATCATCCGAAAACATTTTTTTTTTTAAGTCTTTGTGCCTTCAATACTTGCTTAGAAATTAGGAATCCGTTAAATCAGCAGAAATCATTAGTAAAGCCGTCATAATAAAAGTCTTCTCATCAGGAAAGACGGCATTTTAGATTAAATTCCAATGTTTTCTTAACTTCTAATTCAAGTACTTGCCAAATATTTTTTTTAATTGATTTAAAACGAGATCACACATTTTTATTAGCTATTTTGTTTACTAAAATCCAATTTTCACACAAGGTGTATACATTCCAACCTTTTTTTTTTTACGATCCCGTTCACTGGGCAAATCTTGTGTTTTATTTCTCTCTCATCACAAAATCTAAACTTCCGTGCCAGTTCCATTTTCTATAATAATTTTAAAATTCAGTAAGATTCTCTAATTCCCAGTTTTTTTCTTTCTGTGCTGAGTTCGCATAGCTTAGATCTTTTCTCCTCGTTATTTTCAAACCCTCCTGCTTGTTTAGACTGCTCGAGACTTTTCTTGATAAACAACGTCCATTTTGGAAATCTTTCAAACTGCAGTGAAACTTTCTCGTAACTTAAAATCATTATCAATGGAGAGTGTCTTTTACCTCTTCAAATTCTTTTTTTTTCAATTAAACCAATATCTTTTTCACAGCCGATATCAACTAGTATTTAGTGCGTTACATCTTTTTTTCAGATCTTCTTTCTTCAAATTAGGTTTTGTATTTTACATGGAGGGCTCGTGTCTCCATAAATTTGTTAATTTAAAATCATCAGACAATCGAAGACACTTTTCCTTTCAAATTCGTTCAATTTGTTTACTTTTAAAGTTGCGTCTTTATCTTTTTTCTTTTCTCCATAACTAGAACGGAGTCTAGCATGTAGGCTTTGAGGGCTGCTTTTCGTTATCTCAAATGTTCTAGTTTCAAGGCTGTTACAATGTCCCTTTTTCTAAGTTGCTAAAGCTTGCTGTTTTAACATTTTTTCAAAAGTCCCTTTTACACCTTCGCAGATAGCTTGCCACTTGCCCAAGAGTTTGACCTGATCCCTGAAGGTATTTCTAGATTGTTTCCAAACCTTTTAGTTTTATTTCCTCCTTTTTTTTTAAGAGATCAGATTTAATTTAATATATTTTTTTAGTTTGAATCCATCTCAGTATTTTGCTGTGTCTTCTCTTAATATCTCAAAATCCCAATTCAAATTTTGTAATGCCAATCTTATATTTAACACTCTTTTTACTGAGCTAGAAGCTTTCACGTCAAGGTTTTACACAAAGGAAAATGGGAGCGTACTTCCCCAGCCCGCAGCCTCGAGAGACCCTCACAGGCTTTTTTAAAAGGCATTCTTTATCTCATTCCCAGACTAAATTTATGTCTTTCAACCCAATGTAATCAATGATTGAGTGTTTTCTGTCGATAAGTAAGTGAGCGTGTCAAATAAATTCTTTTTTTTAAAACCACCGGGACCGTGTATTTTTTTATCTTTTGCTCAACAAACCTATCCTTTGTGCATTTCCTAACTCCATAACTTATCATACGAATAAATCCACACCTGCGTTTCTAACTTAAAATGACTTAAAACTTCCCACATACAGGACAACACTACAAAGGGTTAAAAAAACTTTCACTCTGTCTGAAAAAGTGGGTGGAGCTAAAACAAACAGCCAGCTGCCCCATTTTTCCAAACAGGCTTTCAGACACAGAAAAAATTCATTCCGCAGTCAGAAAATTACACAAGGACTCTCACTCAACGACAGACATTCACAAAAGTCTCTCTTCATTCAACAAAGCTTATTAATTGTTTGGCCGGCTCTATTTTTGGATCCATATGTCACTTAAGATAGTCACTATCAGCTTTTTTATGGCATTACGTAGTTACGCAAGTTACAATTAAGGATTGGTTTTATTCGCCTTTTTAATAGCCGTGTTACCCATCTTCTTCGGGGCTATCTTGGGCACTCCCTTTAATTCGTGTTAGGTATGCAGGACGTTATTTATAGCTATATGTCTTCCCTTGGCGCAGTACACTCGCCAAGGGAAGACATATAGATATAAATAACTTCCACGCTTTGGGTCAATATGTCTCGTCCCTGCACCGTGCACTCATATCGCTTTGGGTCAATAGACCTTCCTCTATATTTTCCCTTGCATCGTACCCTCGCACTGCCATGCTACCTCCACGCACGCATTTTAAGATGCACCTTTTGACCCCCTTCCACCCCTAGATCGTCCCTGTCCTCCGTCTCCGTCCCTCCTGGACCTGCTACAAATGGTTCTTTGTACAGATGTCCTTCCCTTGTGGTTTACAATGCCACAGCTCTAACTTGAAGGTGGTAAATTAAAACATACTCACCCCAACAGCTGGGTCATTGTTCCAAGTGGGAAGTCCATACCATGCTCGCAGCACCAAATGTAAGGGGAAAATGGGAAGTCTTCTCTTTCTACGAGCGGACCCCCTGATATAGAGGGTCGACGCTCGCCCCAATCCGCGTAACAGCCCCCGGAGTTAGCAGACAGAGACGAATGGCAAGGTATAACGATCTTTTATTACGAATGTCCGGGAACACCTCTCATCACAGCCGCCTGTGAGTGGCGATGCTCTCCGAACAGCACAATCATACAACTTTTATACATTTCAAAAACCCCTCCGTTCCCTGATAAGACCTCCCTAGATCTCTAATTGGACTACCTTATCAGTGCTACTTCTCTAATTGGACAACCTTATTAGTGCTACTTTGGATTGACAGGTCAAGACCCTCGTGACCACCTTAGGCCGTGACTAGAATGACTTCATTAGGTCAGAATTTGTTGATTCTCCTTGGTGCCCGTGAGTCCGCCTCGAGCCTCTTCGCAAGGTCTTATCAACGTCTGTTTAGGTTCTCACATCGCTTCCTGTCAGAATATTATTGAAATAATAACTTCTGGAGCCTTGGTACTGGAATGTACAAGGCCAAAGAGAGGCCTTTTACCTCCTTATGGGTCAGTGCAGGAACCAGCACTTTAACCCTTGTCCCGCTGGTACCCCTAATGCCAAATTTTTCTCTTACAGTGGAGGAAGAGCATCCGGGAGGGCACTGAGCACCTCGAGTCTCGTCGCCGAAAGCATGCAGAAATCAAGCGCAGGCAGCGGAAGGAGCGTGTCGCAAACCAGACTCCCCACCTACCCTTTCCTTCAACGACTGTCTGTCCCACCTGTGACAGAGACTGCAATTCCCGTATTGGACTGTACAGTCACCTGAGAACTCACTTTCAGAGTGGAAGCAAGTCGATTTCAAGGGACTGCCTATGATGATGATGATGGTGTCCAGCTCCTGCCATCTGTTCTCTAGCACAGTAACTAGTTCCTCCACTTCTTCCTGTAAGATATTCTTGGTCCTTGCACTGCGTTGCGTCTTGCACTCTGCAGCTGCGATTTGTCCAGTTCTTTCACACAGCACTCCTTCTCACACACACAACTGGCTCTTTAAAAATGGCCGATTGCCAACTTGGAGCTGTACTGCACATGCACTTCCATTGCAACGATGTCAGAACTGTAACTTTTTTTCCTGTTCATGCGCAGAAGGTGCGGCATTGTTTTTTGGCGCAGACAGGAGGCTCCACCCCCCCGTCCCCTGAGGCAACTGGACACGCTGCTTGCGACAAATTCGAATTATAGATCAGGGAAACATTGCCACATTATTTCCGGCACATTTTAAGTCTAGAAAAATGGGCGTCACTCTGACAATACGCCAGAAAATGGGTTTGGGCAAAATTGAGTCCCTAGTACTGAGCCCTGTGGGACCCCACTCGAAACAGTCTTCCAATCACAAAAACACCCATCAACCATTACGATTTGCTTCCTGCCTCTGAGCCAATTTTGGATCCAACTTGTCACTTTGCCTTGGATACCATGGGCTTTTATTTTTGTGACCAGTCTGCTGTGTGTGACCTTATCAAAAGCCTTGCTAAAATCCATCGACACTACATCATACGCACTACCCTCATTGACCCTCTTTGTTACCTTCTCAAAAAACTCAATCAAGTTAGTCAGACATGACCTTCCTTTAACAAATCCATGCTGGCTGTCCTTGATTAATCCGCGTTTTTTTAAATGATTTATCCTGCCCCTCAGAATGTTTTCCAGTAATTTTCCCACCACCGAGGTTAGGCTTACTGGCCTGTAATTACTCAGTCTATCCCTTTTTAAATAAAGGTACAATGTTGGCAGTCCTTCAGTCCTTCGGCACCACACCTGTAGCCAGAAGGGATTAGAAAATTATGGTCAGAGCCTCTGTTGTTTCCTCTTTTGCTTCTTTTAACAGCCTGAGATAGATTTCATCCGGGCCTGGGGATTTACCACTTTCAATGCTTCTAACCCAGCGGCAGTGGGAGATCGAGCAGCATCGGTGAGGCAGCGTGGGGAGGCCTATAAAAAGGCCCAGCATTGGTGAGTCGGTGAGAGGCCAGCTGGTGCAGCTGCAGCAGGGAGAGAAGTCAAAATGAAGGAACAGGAAATCGAAAGGTGATGTCACAGCCAAGGGGGTAAGTGATTGGCTGGTGATTGGTAAGTAGCTTTTCTTTTTTCTTTTCTCTATCAGTAAGTAAACTTTAGCATTGTTGCTGCCAAATTAAGTTTATCTAAGGGTTAAGTCATGGCAGGACAGCTCGGCCACGTGTTATGCTCCTCCTGTACTATGTGGGAAGTCAGGGACGCTTCCGGTGTTCCTGACGACTACGTGTGCGGGAAGTGTATCCGCCTCCAGCTCCTGATGGACCGTATTGCGGCACTGGAGCTGCGGGTAGATTCACTCTGGAGCATCCACGATGCTGAGAATGACGTGAATAGCACGTTTAGCGAGTTGGTGTCACAGTAAAGGGTACACAGCCAGATAGTAAATGGGTGACCAGCAGAAAGAGCAGTGCAAGGAAGGTAGTGCAGGGGTCCCCTGCGGTCATCCCCCTGAAAAACAGATACACCGCTTTGGGTACTGTTGAGGGGGATAACTCATCAGGGGGGAGCAGCAGCAGCCAAGTTCATGGCACCGAGGGTGGCTCTGCTGCACAGGAGGGCAGGAAAAAGAGTGGGAAAGCTATAGTGATAGGGGATTCGATTGTAAGGGGAATAGATAGGCTTTTCTGCGGCCGCAACTGAGACTCCAGAATGTATGCTGCCTCCCTAGTGCAAGAGTCAAGGATGTCTCGGAGCGGGTGCAGGACATTCTGAAAAGGGAGGGTGAACAGCCAGTTGCCGTGGTGCATATAGGTACCAACGATATCGGTAAAAAACGAAATGAGGTCCTACGAGATGAATTTAGGGAGTTGGAGATAAATTAAAAAGTAGAACCTCAAAGGTAGTAATCTAGGATTGCTACCAGTGCCACGTTCTAGTCAGAGTAGGAATCGCAGGATAGCTCAGATGAATACGTGGCTTGAGGAGTGGTGCAAGAGGGAGGGATTCAAATCCCTGGGACATTGGAACCGGTTCTGGGGGAGGTGGGACCAGTACAAACCGGACGGTCTGCACATGGGCAGGACCAGAACCAATGTCCTAGGAGGAGTGTTTGCTAGTGCTGTTGGGGAGGAGTTAAACTAACATGACAGGGGGATGGGAACCTATGCAGGGAGACAGAGGGAAATAAAATGGTGGCAGAAGCAAAAGATAGAAAGGAGGACATTAAAAGTGGACGGCAGAGAAATCCAAGACAAAAAACAAAAAGGGCCACATTACAGCAAAATTCTAAAGGGGCAAAGTGTGTTAAAAAGACAAGCCTGAAGGCTCTGTGCCTCAGTGCGAGGAGTATTCGGAATAAGGTGGATGAATTAACTGCGCAGACAGCAGTTAACGGATATGATGTAATTGGCATCACGGAAACATGGCTCCAGGGTGACCAAGGCTAGGAACTCAACATCCGGGGTATTCAACATTTAGGAAGGATAGGCAGAGAGGAAAAGGAGGCGGGGTGGCGTTGCTGGTTAAAGAGGAAATTAATGCAATTGTAAGGAGGGAAATTAGTCTGGATGATGTGGAATCGGTATGGGTGGAGCTGCGGAATTCCAAAGGGCAGAAAACGTTAGTGGGAGTTGTGTACAGACCACCAAACAGTAGTAGTGAGGTTGGGGACAGCATCAAACAAGAAACAAGGGATGTGTGCAATAAAGGTACAGCAGTTATCATGGGGGACTTTAATCTACATATTTATTGGGCAATCCAAATTGGCAGCAATGCAGTGGAGGAGGATTTCCTGGAGTGTATTAGGGATGGTTTTCTCGACCAATACGTCAAGGAACCAACTGGAGAGCTGGCCATCCTAGACTGAGTGATGTGTAATGAGAAGGGACTAATTAGCAATCTTATTGTGTGAGGCCCCTTGGGGAAGAGTGACCATAATATGGTAGAATTCTTTATTAAGATGGAGAGTGAAACTAGGGTCCTGAACTTAAGGAAAGATAACTTTGATGGTATGAGGTGTGAATTGGCTAGAATAGACCTGCAAAGGATACTTAAGCAGTTGACGGTGGATAAGCAATGGCAAACATTTAAAGATCACATGGATGAACTTCAGCAATTGTACATCCCTGTCTGGAGTAAAAATAAAATGGGGAAGGTGGCCCAACCATGGCTAACAAGGGAAATTAAGGATAGTGTTAGATCCAAGGAAGAGGCATATATATTGGCTAGAAAAAGCAACAAACCTGAGGATTGGGAGAAATTTAGAATTCAACAGAGGAGGACTAAGGGTTTAATTTAGAGGGGGAAAATAGAGTACGAGAGGAAGCTTGCAGGGAACATAAAAACTGACTGCAAAAGCTTCTATATATATGTGAAGAGAAAAAGATTAGTGAAGACAAACGTAGGTCCCTTGCAGTCAGATTCAGGTGAATTTAAAATGGGGAACAAAGAAATGGCAAACCAATTGAACAAGTACTTTGGTTCTGTCTTCACGAAGGAAGACACAATTAACCTTCCGAATGTACTCGGGGACAGTGGGTCCAGTGAGAAGGAGGAACTGAAGGATATCCTTATTAGGCGGGAAATTGTGTTCGGGAAATTGATGGGATTGAAGGCCGATAAATCCTCGGGGCCTGATAGTCTGCATCCCAGAGTGCTTAAGGAAGTGGCCATAGAAATAGTGGATGCATTGGTGATCATTTTCCAACAGTCTATCGACTCTGGATCAGTTCCTATGGCCTGGAGGGTTGCTAATGTAACATCACTTTTTAAAAAAGGAGGGAGAGAGAAAACGTGTAATTTTGACCGGTTAGCCTGACATCAGTAGTGGGGAAAATGTTGGAATCAGTCATTAAGGATGAAATAGCAGTGCATTTGGAAAGCAGTGACAGGATCAGACCAAGTCAGCATGGATTTATGAAAGGGAAATCATGCTTGACGAATCTTCTGGAATTTTTTGAGGATGTAACTAGCAGAGTGAACAAGGGAGAACCAGTGGATGTGGTGTATTTGGACTTTCAAAAGGCTTTTGACAAGGTCCCGCACAAGAGATTGGTGTGCAAAATCATAGTATTGGGGGTAATGTACTGACATGGATAGAGAACTGGTTGGCAGACAGGAATCAGAAAGTCGGGATAAACGGGTCCTTTTCAGAATGGGAGGCAGTGACTAGTGGAGTGCCGCAGGGCTCAGTGCTGGGACCCCAGCTCTTTACAATATACATTAATGATTAGCATGAAGGAACTCAGTGTAATATCTCCAAGTTTGCAGATGATACTATACTGGGTAGTGATGTGAGCTGTGAGGAGGACGCTAAGAGGCTGCAGGGTGACTTGGACAGGTTCGGTGAGTGGGCAAATGCATGGCAGATGCAGTATAATGTGGATAAATGTGAGGTTATCCATTTTAGGGGCAAAAACACGAAGGCAGAATATTATCTGAATGGCGGCAGATTAGGAAAAGCTGGGTGTCATGGTTCATCAGTCAGTGAAAGTGGGCATGCAGATACAGCAGGCGGTGAAGAAGGCAAATGGTATGTTGGCCTTCACAGCTAGGGGATTTGAGTATATGAGCAGGGAGGTCTTACTGCAGTTGTACAGGGCCTTAGTGAGGCCTCACCTGGAATATTGTGTTCAGTTTTGGTCTCCGAATCTGAGGAAGGACGTTCTTGCTATTGAGGGAGTGCAGCGAAGGTTCACAAGACTGATTCCAGGGATGGCTGAACTGTCATATGAGGAGAAACTGGATCAACTGGGCCTTTATTCACTGGAGTTTAGAAAGATCTCATAGAAACGTATAAGATTCTGACGGGACGGGACAGGTTAGATGCGGGAAGAATGTTCCCAATGTTGGGGAAGTCCAGAACCAGGGGACAATCTTAGGATAAGGGGCAGGCCATTTAGGACTGAGATGAGGAGAAACTTCTTCATTTAGAGAGTTGTTACCTGTGGAATTCCCTGCCACAGAGAGTTGTTGATGCCAGTTCATTGGATATATTCAAGAGGGAGTTAGATATGGCCCTTACAGCTAAGGGGATCAAGGGGTATGGAGAGAAATCAGGAAAGGGATACTGAGGGAATGATCAGCCATGATCTTACTGAATGGTGGTGCAGGCTCCTGGTTCTGGGATTCCCCAACATCGGGAACATTCTTCCCGCATCTAACCTGTCCCGTCCCGTCAGAATCTTATACGTTTCTATGAGATCCCCTCTCATCCTTCTAAGCTCCAGTGTATAAAGCCCAGTTGATCCAGTCTCTCCTCATATGTCAGTCCAACCATCCCTGGAATCAGTCTGGTGAACCTTCGCTGCACTCCCTCAATAGCAAGAATGTCCTTCCTCAGATTAGGAGACCAAAACTGAACACAATATTCCAGATGAGGCCTCACCAAGGCCCTGTACAACTGCGGTAAGACCTCCCTGCTCCTATACTCAAATCCCCTAGTTATGAAGGCCAACATGCCATTTGCCTCCTTCACTGCCTGCTGTACCTGCATGCCAACTTTCAATGACTGATAAACCATGACACCCAGGTCTCATTGCACCTCCTCTTTTCCTAATCTGCCACCATTCAGTTACGCTTTCAATTTTGTAAAAGCATGTTGAGGCCAGCCATTAAAATTAATATAAGTGTGAAATTGACAGCAAAAAATTCCAATTATCTGGAGTTCTTTACGCTTAACTCTGCAACTGCAATTTCAAATTGCATTTCATGGTATTTTTTTTCATTATGATTTCTCAAGAACGATCCAGGCTGCAGTGTTTTCTTTTCCCACTCTGTGCGGTAATCACAGGCGGTTTATTATTCTGAGATCTTTAATAGACAAAACATTTTGGATGTTTCTTTACCTCAGTTGAAATCCCTTGGTTGAAATTGCGCTATCCACTATTAATAACAAATATGTTTGTGAATAAGTATGAAATTCCTTTATCCAGAGTTCTTTCTGCACAACAATAATGGGAGCAGCGTGGTGGCCCCGACCTGTGAGGGAACCTCTGTGGCAGGTCGGGGAATTAAAAGGAGCATATCACTCCAGGGAGCAGCATAAGCTGGTGCAGGAGAGCGATGGCAGCGAAGAGGCTAACTGGATTGGACATCACCATAATCCAGGTCGGTGATTGGAGCGTGGGCAGGTACAGGAGGAGCAGCGAGGTTGGGGCCGGAGCACGAGAGATTGCAGAGCACTGTGATCGGGGCCCAGGAGAGACGTGGGCCCAGGGGCAGCATGGGCCAGCCCACACTGCGATGTGTGTGCGTACGAGGTCTGTACAGCAGAGTAGGTCTCCAGTTGTCTTGGTTAACCCTTGCCACTGGACCAAGACCAAGCTCTGTCAAGCCTGTGTGGTGGCTGGTGTGCAACGGCCACCACACATTAAAAAATCCACGCACGGGTATCTTCCTCCCTTTAATATGCAATTCAGGACCTGGAATATTAGGTTCTTCATTGAAACACCTGTCAACTCATTGAACTCATCCCTTTTTGGTGTGTAAGTAAGTCATCCTCATTTCGAGGGACCACCTAAGAAAGGATGTAGCGGGAGTGTCAGTCCTCTGAGTAATACTATCATACATGCAGGTTCTCCGCCAGACCTCCACATTTCTGCCATGAACTACACCATGTATGTATCTCACATTACTGTATATAACTGTATCTAACCATGCTATACATGACTGTAACTGGATATGACCTGTAACAATAAGCATATCTTACCACCAGGGGTGCACTTGCAGGAGACACCCCATATCTGTCCCACGGAGGTATATAAAGGGAGGTCTCAGGCAAGGGCGGCACTGGAGAGCTGAAATTAAAGGTGCAGGTCCTGAGTGACCTTGACTTCAGCATGTGTCTCGTGTAAGTCAGTACATTAGAGTCAGGACTTAACAGTGGCAACGAGTTACGGGATCACAGAATCCACAGAATGGTTACCAACAGCTCAGATGAGAAATACAATGCTGGAGACAATTGGGATGACTTTATAGAAAGGCTCCAGCAAAGCTTTGTGACCAAAGACTGACTGGGCGACGATAAGGCAGACAAGAGAAGAGCCCATCTCTTGACCAGCTGTGGCTCGAAAACATACGCTTTAATGAAAGACCTGCTGGCACCCGAGAAACCAGCAAGCAAGTCGTTTGAAGAGTTGAGCACACTGGTGAGAGACCACCTGAAGCCAGCGAGCAGCCTACACATGGCCAGACACAGGTTCTACAACTACAGACGCTGTGTGGGCCAAAGCATACCCGACTTCATGGCGGAAATTCGGAGGCTGGCTAATTCATGTGAGTTCCCCGATGAACTAAGGGGAGAAGTACTGAGAGACATTTTTATTGAAGGACTAGGCCACGCAGGCATATTCCGAAAGCTTATAGAGACTAAGAACTTGACTCTAGCGGCAGCAGCACTGTTCGCACAGACATTCTTAGCAGACGAAGAAGAAACAAGGCTGATCTATACTTAGGGTACAGCAACAAACAAGGCATCGGAACAAGGGGTTCACATTGTGAAACAAACCGCTACCCCCACACACGGACAAAGGCAGGAGAGCAGGCCTTCAACAGCAGACAGTGGCAGCAGAAGCCATCAAAATCAAGGGCCACATGAACGGCCGATCACACCTCATCAACCCACAATGCGAGCAATCAACAACAGATTGAGAGAAGCTCAAGGGAGATCAGCCAGACGCAGCTCATCCTTCCAACAATGAAAACGCTCTGTGTTGGAGATGTGGGGGAAGGCACTCAACCAGAGTGTGTCGATTTCAGCATGCTGTTTGCAGAAACTGCAACTACACAGGGCATCTGGCTCGCATGTGCAGAAAAACAGCAGCTCGGCTGGTATACGAATTGGAAGGGTCGAAAAGCGGACCAGAAGACGGTTGGAACAGTGCACGGGACGCCGAGGTACAGCGGGTTAACACGATCAATGTCCACTGTTCTTACACCAAGACGCCTCCAATTATGATTGGGTTCTACTCAACGGGATACCCGTCAACATGGAATTGGACACGAGGGCCAGTCAATCCCTCATGAGCGTTCAGCAACTTGAACAGTTGTGGCCGCACAAAAGCAACAGACCAAAACCCACAAAGATCGACAACAAACTAAGGACCTATACTAAAGAAATTGTCCCAGTCCTTGGCAGCGCCATGCTCTCAGTCACACACAAAGGGATGGTGAACTGACTTTCCCTGTGGATTGTTCACGGGGATCTTCCAGCCCTGTTGGGAGAAGCTGGCTAGCAGAACTTAATTGGAAATGGGATGATGTTCACGCCATGTCGTCAGAGGAACGGACCTCCTGCTCAACAGTTCTAAGCCATTTTGAACATCTCTTTCAGCCAGGTGTGGGCACCTTCAAAGGAGCTAAAGTTAGAATCTACATCACACAGAATGCCAGACCGGTCCATCACAAGACGAGAGCTGTGCCTTATGTGATGAGGGAAAAATTGAAAACGAACTGGACCAGCTTCTGCGGGAAGGCATAATTTCTCCCGTGGAATTCAGCGACTGGGCAAGCCCCATCGTCCCTGTCATGAAGCCTGATGGATCCGTGCGAATCTGTGGGGATTACAAGTCTACCATAAACAGAGTCTCCCTACAGGACCAATACCCACTGCCCAGAGCGGAGGACCTATTTGCCACGTTGGCTGGAGGAAAACTTTTCTCAAAACTTGACCTCACATCTGTGTATATGATGCAAGAACTGACCGAAGAATCTAACCTACTCACCACCATTAACACACATCGAGGACTTTTTGTGTACAATCGATGCCCATTCAGCATCAGGTCGGCAGCTGCTATATTCCAGCGCAACATGGAGAGTCTGCTCAAGTCCATCCCGGGGATGGTTGTGTTTCAAGATGCCATACTCATCACGGGCAGGGACACCGACTCTCATCTCCGCAATCTTGAGGAAGTACTAAGTTGATTGGATCGGGTAGGCCCAAGAGTTAAGAAATCCAAGTGTCTGTTTCTCGCGCCTAAAGTTGAATTTTTGGGCAGAAGGATTGCCGCTGATGGAATCCGCCCAACCGAGTCCAAAACCGAAGCAATTCACCTGGCACCCAGGCCCCGGAATGCCTCGGAACTGTGCGCCTTTCTCGGGCTACTCAATTACTTTGGGAACTTTATGCAGTACTTGAGCATGCTGCTGGAGCCTCTCCACGTGCTACTCAGAAAGGGGTGCGATTGGTTTTGGGGGGACACCCAAGAACGCACCTTCAATAAGGCACACAATCTTCTATGTTCCAAGAGTGTTTTAGCCTTTTTTGACCCAGGTAAAAAGTTAGTCCTTACGTGTGATGTGTCAGCCTACGGGGTCGGGTGCGTTTTACAGCACGTCAATGATGCGGGTAAATTGCAGCCCGTTGCTTATGCCTCCAGGTCACTTTCGTGGGCGGAGTGCGGGTACGGTATGGTTGAGAAGGAGGCACTCGCGTGCGTGTACGGTGTCAAAAAGATGCATCAATACCTTTTCGGGGCTAAGTTTGCGTTAGAAACCGACCACAAAGCCCTCACATCCCTACAATCTGAGTGCAAGGCAATCAACGCCAACGCCTTGGCGTGCATTCAGCGGTGGGCACTCATGCTGGCGGCTTATGACTACACGACAAAGCACAGACCAGGCACAGCCAAATGTGGCAACGCACTTAGCAGACTACCCCTGTTGACCACAGAAGGGTCCGACGAACAGGACTGTGAGATAGTCATGGCAATCAATGCCTTTGAACCCACAGGTTACATAAGAACATAAGAATTAGGAACAGGAGTAGGTCATCTAGCTCCTCGAGCCTGCTCCGCCATTCAACAAGATCATGGCTGATCTGGCCGTGGACTCAGCTCCACTTACCCGCCTGCTCCCCATAACCCTTATTTCCCTTATTGGTTAAAAATCTATCTATCTATGATTTGAATACATTCAATGAGCAAACCTCAACTGCTTCCTTGAGCAGAGAATTCCACAGATTCACAACCCTCTGGGAGAAGAAATTCCTTCTCAACTCGGTTTTAAATTGGCTCCCCCGTATTTTGAGGCTGTGTCCCCTAGTTCTAGTCTCCCCGACCAGTGGAAACAACCTCTCTGCCTCTATCTTGTCGATCCCTTTCATTATTTTAAATGTTTCTGTAAGATCACTCCTCATCCTTCTGAACTCCAATGAGTAAAGACCCAGTCTACTCAATCTATCATCATAAGGTAACACCCACATCTCCAGAATCAGCCGAGTGAATTGTCTCTGTACCCCCTCCAAAGCTAGTATATCCTTCCTTAAGTAAGGTGACCAAAACTGCATGCAATACTCCAGGTGCGGCCTCACCAATACCCTGTAAAGTTGCAGCAGGACCTCCCTGCTTTTGTACTCCATCCCTCTCGCAATGAAGGCCAACATTCCATTCGCCTTCCTGATTACCTGCTGCACCTGCAAACTAACTTTTTGGGATTCATGCACAAGGACCCCCAGGTCCCTCTGCACTGCAGCATGTAGTAATTTCTCCCCATTCAAATAATATTCCCTTTAACTGTTTTTTTTTCCAAGGTGGATGACCTCACATTTTCCGACATTGTATTCCATCTGCCAAACCTTAGCCCATTCGCTGAACCTATCTAAATCTCTTTGCAGCCTCTCTGTGTCCTCTACGCAACCCGCTTTGCCACTAATCTTTGTGTCATCTGCAAATTTTGTTACACAACACTCTGTCCCCTCTTCCAGGTCATCTATGTATATTGTAAACAGTTGTGGTCCCAGCACCGAACCCTGTGGCACACCACTAACCACCGATTTCCAACCCGTAAAGGACCCATTTATCCCGACTCTCTGCTTTCTGTTAGCCAGCCAATTCTCTATCCATGCTAATACATTTCCTCTGACTCCGTGTACCTTTATCTTCTGCAGTAACCTTTTGTGTGACACCTTATCGAATGCCTTTTGGAAATCTAAATACACCACATCCATCGGTACACCTCTATCCACCATCCTCAAAGAATTCCAGTAAATTAGCTAAACATGATTTCCCTTTCATGAATCCATGTTGCGTCTGCTTGATTGCACTATTCCTATCTAGATGTCCCGCTATTTCTTCCTTAATGATAGCTTAACGCATTTTCCCCACTACAGATGTTAAACTAACCGGCCTATAGCTACCTGCCTTTTGTCTGCCCCCTTTTTTACACAGAGGCGTTACATTAGCTGCTTTCCACTCCGTTGGTACCTCCCCAGAGTCCAGAGAATTTTGATAGATTATAACGAATGCATCTGCTATAACTTCCGCCATCTATTTTAATACCCTGGGATGCATTTCATCAGGACCAGGGGACTTGTCTACCTTGAGTCCCATTAGCCTGTCCAGCACTACCTCCCTAGTGATAGTGATTGTCTCAAGGTCCTCCCTTCCCACATTCCCGTGACCAGCAATTTTTGGCATGGTTTTTGTGTCTTCCACTGTGAAGACCGAAGCAAAATAATTGTTTAAGGTCTCAGCCATTTCCACATTTCCCATTATTAAATCCCCCTTCTCATCTTCGCCCATGACAGCTTGCCAAATCAGAACTTGGATGACCAGCGACCCCACATTATCTCGAGTTAAAAGATGCGTTTTAACCGGTGACTGGGCAGAGGCTCGTGATGCCTGCCCCCAGGAGGTCAAACCCTTCCATAGGCGCATGCATGAACTCTCACTACAGGCAGACTGCCTGATGTGGGGCAGCCGAGTAGGTATGCCCTTATGAGGCAGGGAGGCGTTTGTCCAGGAGCTCCATCGCGAGCACCCGGGAATTGTCCTTATGAAAGCCATAGCCAGATCCCATGTCTGGTGGCCTGGCATTGACGCGGACTTGGAGCTCTGCGTCCATTGGTGCACCATTTGTTCCCAACTCAGTAATGCTCCCAGGGAGGCCCCCCTAAGCCCCTGGCCCTGGCCCACCAAACCGTGGTCGCGGGTGCATATAGACTATGCGGGCCCATTCATGGGCAAAATGTTCCTCGTAGTCGTTGATGCATTTTCAAAATGGATCGAGTGCACCATTTTAAACTCAAGCACCACCTCCACCACTGGGGAGAGCCTTAGAACCATGTTTGCAATGCACGGCATTCCTGACATATTGGTCAGTGATAATGGTCCGTGCTTCACCAGCGCAGAATTTCACGATTTTATAGTTGACCATGGTATAAATCACGTTAAGACGGCACCTTTCAAGCCAGCCTCCAATGGCCAGGCGGAGCGAGCAGTGCAGATCATTAAACAAGGCATGCTCAGAATCCAAGGTCCCACGCTGCAGAGCTGCCTGTCACGACTGCTGCTGGCATACAGATCTCGTCCGCATTCGTTGACTGGGGTTCCCCCCGCGCAACTATTGATGAAATGAACCTTAAAGACCAGGCTCTCGTTAATCCTCCCAGACAGGCATGAAATTGTTGAGGCTAAGCATCAAAAGCTAACTGAGTACCATGACCGAAATTTGAGGGGGAGGTGGAATGAGATAGGGGACAAAGTGTTTATGCTAAACTATGGCCGGGGTCCCAAATGGCTTGCAGGGACAGTAATAGACAAAGAGGGAAACAGGCTACTGGTTGTACAAATGGACAATGGCCAAACCTGCCGGAGGCATGTAGACCAAGTAAAAAGTAGATTCACTGATAACACTGAAGAACCAGAGCCAGACTACAATGTGGAACTCACACCACACCTGGTGGGCAGACAGGTGGAACAACCTGAGGAAAGGGCAGTCTCAACAGACAGCCCAGGCGAGATACCAGCAATCACACCGAATGAAACAGACAGCCCAGGCGAGATACCAGCAATCACACCGGACGAAAAACAGGCACCAAGGCAAACAACTGAACCACAACTAAGACGCTCCATGCGAGAGCGCAGACCACCTGAGAGACTGAATCGATAAAGGTAATAAGACCTTGGAGGAGGGTGATGTCATGTATCTCACATTACTGTATATAACTGTATCTTACCATGCTATACATGACTGTAACTGGATATGACCTGTAACAATAAGCATACCTTACCACCGGGGGTGCAATTGCAGGAGACAACCCATACCTGTCCCACTGAGGTATATAAAGGGAGGTCTCAGGCAAGGGCGGCACCGGAGAGCTGGAATTAAAGGTGCAGGTCCTGAGTGACCTTGACTTCAGCGTGTGTCTCGTGTAAGTCAGCACATTAGAGTCAGGACTTAACATATACAAACATGACATGGCAGGAAAAGACCAGCTGGCCCATCAAGCCTGCTCACCCATACAATGCCTGGAACATCATGACGAGATACTTCCTGGCTCCCTCGTCTCCCTCACCCCCAATCATGTAATCTCCTGGGAGAGGCAAACACACAGAGAAAAACCTAGGGCTATTAAGGGGAAGAATACTCTGGAAAATTCCTCTCCAGAGCTACACAATTGCACTTTACACTCCATATCAAGCCAGAAAGTTTACACACATACAAGAGGTGAGCTTCCACACACTATCTCACCACCTGGAAATGCATATATTCAAATGTTAGTGTTAACCAGAACTTGATGAATAAAGATCATTGACATTCGCAACATATAAAAAAGGTGAAAACTAGTTTTCCCGCCCACAACATTGACCGATCTATCTCTTTCAGATGCTGACTGACTTGATGTGCACTTCCAGCATATCCTGTATGGATTAGGGCATGTGTTAGGCTGTGGAAAATCTCTGACTTTTCTGTTGGCATCCCGATACAAGTTGCCCAGGCCTTGTTGTGGTTTCAGCAGCCACCATGGTCAATTTTGTGAGACCGCGATTGCAAGAGTAACATCCAGCTGCACTCTATTTCTTTGTCTGGCTCACAGTGTGGACCTTGTATCACTCATCCTTTCATCAGCAAAAATGAACACCAAAACTGACACGCAAATGTGGCATTACAGCAAAATGATTTTTAGCATTCAATTTGTCGCATGTGCTTCCGAGATTGTTTTTACAGGGGGTGGAATTGTTTTGTACATTCAAAAATAACTAAAATAGAATATGTCATGCTGTACTCTGTCTAGTAATAGTGTTTTTGTTCATGGCAAACAAGCTGGAGAATGCTCAGAGTATAACCAGGGAAGCAAGTGTTTGGATGACATGTGAAATGACCTTGTGACCGACCTCCTACCACCTCTATATACAGAGACTCATTTGGGTTGTTGGTGTAGTATTTTTCTCTCCATTAAAAAAACTGCTGGGTAAACTTATTTTGCTGAGAATGTCTGAAAGTTAAGCTACTTGTCTGCAAATTTAGGTTTGTATTCATTTTCTGACACTGTTTCTGGAAGATTTACTAATCAAGGCTAAGCCACAAGGCTCTTGAGACCCTATTTACAGGGCTCAGTGGGATTCTGTGGTTTTTTTAAATGGAAAAATCTTCAGCAAAGCTATCACATTTTGTTGCTTTATCTTACCAATTTTCCTCTGCAGATGTAGCCCATACATCTCTTACACTTAATACATCACTCTCACTCAAGGTTCTCTTCTTTCTCTCCTTGCAGAAGCAAGCCCAGAACAACAGGGCGAGACAGAAAACTGGATGTGGCCCTCCAATTTACAGTACATTGACGCCAGCAGAGGAGGAGGTGCTGGAATGAAGTGGTGTGGCAGAGCTGCTGGTGGTGGGAGATGGAGAGAGGGGGGCCTCCCAGCAATCTGGTGACGAAATTAAATCTCATACAGCCACATGGCATACAAGTCACTCATGGTGACTTCATGTCAGCAGCTAGTGAAATATGAAATGCAGAATCGTAATGTTAAACATTCTTATCTTAAGAATTCTAATTCATGTCTGTACTCTCCCACAGGTTCATCAAGTGCCCCCCCCCCCCTCACTGTCCAGCTGGAGGAGGAAGACGACTCCTCAGAGGAAGCTGCAGCTTCTGGAGGCGCACCGTCACCGGACCCGCCCGCACCCAGCACCAGCGCAGATACACACATGTCGGTGGTCCTGTGAGACATAGAGTAGTGCTGTCACCTGGCGTCTCACACAACACAAGTGAGGAAGATCAGGTGGTGTTGACAGGGACAGCAGTGGAGAGTCCATGCCAGAGGGCACAGGGCGCTCCCAGCTCTGCTCAACTGGATGTACCTCGAGGGCTGTCGACAGAGAGGATGATCTTGGAGGAGCAGAAACACATGTGCAGCTTTTCCAGTCGCGATGTGTGCGATAGTAGAGAGAATGGAGGTGCCCATCTCCAACAGGAGCAGCCCCATGCGCAGGCTATGGTGACAATGTGCCCTTCCGTGGAAAGGATGACCTCCTGCCTGGAGCAGCTCATGCACTGGGAACAGGAGTCCATGCTTGCTGTGAATAACAACTTACAGACTCTGATTGAACTCATCTATCTCCAGGAGGGATAACAACATAGACTTGGGCTTTCATCGCCCCACTGATGTGCAGCAAGGTGCTCTCCAGTTCCTTGCTAGCAGGGATGTCCAGGTGGCCCATGAGAGGAATGATGGTGAGAAGGAACATGGAAGTGGGGGCTCTTCTAAAAGTGCTCCCTCTTCTCCCCCATTGCCTCCCCTCAGTCAGAGCCCCACACACTGCCTTGGATCCGGGTGGCCAAGTCTGTCCTTGCACAATTGCAGAAGGAGCAGTCTTTGGCGGAGCCCTCACAGGCTCTAAAAGCCAGATGATATCTGCCAAAAGTGTCAAAGCAGTCACAGCAGGGAAAGGAGCAGCCTGCCTTTACTTCTGATGAAGCCACAGGGGGTACATCTCATAGAAGCACTCTGAAAAGAAAAAATAGACAATCGTAGATGCACAAGGGTATGCACATGGGTGTTTGCCAAAATGTTAGTGATAAGTTTCAGTTCAAATTATGAGCCGCATAAATGTATTTATTTGCACCACTTTCCTGTCTTGTCCATTTTTGCCTGCTACCTGGGAAGTGGTCTTGTCACCTGGAGTGAACTGTGAAATGTTACCTAACCTTGAGCAATGGGTTTGCATGTCACAGGAAGGGTTTGGTCATATTAGGACTGTTTTGTGGTGTTGTTGGGGTTTTAGCGGAAGTTGGTGCAGCATCTGGGAGCCAGATGGGTGCTCTGGTCCAAATTAACTAAATCATGCCATTATGAGGCCATCCCAGGCTTCCCAGGCAGCAATGTGCAGAGCTGCTGGAGCCATTTCCACCTCCTCATATTCGACTTGCACATCTTCCTCCTCCAAAGCCGCTCTGTGCCTTGCTCTCAGAACATAAGAACATAAGAACATAAGAAATAGGAGCAGGAGTAGGCCATACGGCCCCTCGAGTCTGCTCCGCCATTTAATATGATCATGGCTGATCCGATCATGGACTCAGCTCCACTTCCCTGCCCGCTCCCCATAACTACTTATTCCCTTATCAATTAAGAAACTGTCTATCTCTGTCTTAAATTTATTCAATGTCCCAGCTTCCACAACTCTCTGAGGCAGTGAATTCCACAGACTTACAACCCTCTGAGAGAAGAAATTCCTCCTCATCTCAGTTTTCAATGGGCAGCCCCTTATTCTAAGATTATGCCCCCTAGTTCTAGTCTCCCCTATCAGTGGAAACATCCTCTCTGCATCCACCTTGTCAAGCCCCCTCATAATCTTATACGTTTTGATAAGATCACCTCTCATTCTTCTGAATTCCAATGAGTAGAGGCCCAACCTACTCAACCTTTCTTCATAAGTCAACCCCCTCATGTCCGGTATCAACCTAGTGAACCTTCTCTGAACTGCCTCCAAAGCAAGTATATCCTTTTTTAAATATGGAAACCAAAACTGTACACAGTATTCTAGGTGTGACCTCACCAATACCCTGTATAACTGCAGCAAGACTTCCCTGCTTTTATATTCCATCCCCTTTGCGATAAAGTCCAGGGTTCCATTGGGCTTCCTGATCACTTGCTGTACCTGCATACTAACCTTTTGTGTTTCATGCACAAGTATCCCCAGGTCCTGCTGTACTGCAGCACTTTGCAATCTTTCTCCATTTAAATAATAACTTGCTCTTTGATTTTTTTCTGCCAAAGTGTATAACCTCATACTTTCCAATATTATACTCTATCTGATAAATTTTTGCCCACTCACTTAGCCTGTCTATGTACTTTTGCAGATTTTATGTGTCCTCCTCACACATTGCTTTTCCTCCCATCTTTGTATCGTCAACAAACTTGGCTACGTTACACTTGGTCACTTCTTCCAAGTCATTAATATAGATTGTAAATAGTTGGGGTCCCAGCACTTATCCCTGTGGCACCCCACTAGTTACTGATTGCCAACCCAAGAATGAACCATTTATCCCGACTCTCTGTTTTCTGTTAGTTAGCCAATCCTCTATCCATTATTACCCCCAACCCCGTGAACTTTTATCTTGTACAGTAACCTTTTAGGTGGCACCTTGTCAAATGCCTTCTGGAAGTCCAAATACACCACATCCACTGGTTCCCCTTTATCCACCCTGCTCGTTACATCCTCAAAGAATTCCAGCAAATTTGGCAAACATGATTTCCCTTTCATAAAACCATGCTGACTCTGCCTGACTGAATTATGTTTTTCCAAATGTCCCGCTACTGCTTCCTTAATAATGGACTCCAACATTTTCCCAACCGCAGATGTTAGGCTAACTCGTCTATAGTTTCCTGCTTTTTGTCTGCCTCCTTTTTTAAATAGGGGCGTTACATTTGCAGTTTTCCAATCTGCTGGGCCCTCCCCAGAATCCAGGGAATTCTCCTGCAGCTCGAATCCTCACTGCTGCGCTATGTTGTGCAGCACACATCATACAACGATCATTCTGGCGATCCTGGCTGGTGTGTACCGAAAGGCTCCTCCAGACCTGTCAAGGCATCTGAACCATATCTTCAGCACGCTGATTGTTTGTTCCATTACACATCTGGTCGTCATGTGGCTTTCATTATCACATTCCTCGGCCTCATTGCTTGGCCTCCTCAAGGTGGTCATCAACCACGGCTTTAGTGGATCGCCCTTGCCTCCAAGCAGCCAACTGGTAAATCTGTGTGGAGGTGCAAAGAGCAGAGGGAGGATGGACTGGCGCAGGATGAAATAGTCATGACAGCTCCTTGGGAATCTGACACACAAATGCATGATGATCTTTTTGTGGTTGCAGTCGTGCTGCACCTTGAGGGAGTGGAAACCCTTCTGATTCATGAACACTCCTGGGTGATGTGGGGATGCCTTGATGGCCACATGTGTGCAGCCCTGTACCTGTGGGAAGTCAGCCAGAGTGACAAAGCTGAGTGCCCCACTCAGTCACACTGGCTTTATCAGTGGCAAAGTCTGCTTGTGAAACATGGCATCGGTCATGGGTGATGCATTTGTGGGCGACCGACTGCAAGATCCTGTAAGTGTCTGCTGCAGATCCCTGCAAGGAGTCTGAGATGAAAAAGTTGAGGATGGTCTTAACTCTGGTCTTCTTCCAGCAAGCTACAAATGTCTGCCATGACCTGATACAATAGCCTGAGCCTCCTGAAGCACTGCTGTTCAATCATGTCCAGGAAGCTCATCCTTTGCCTTTATAACCTGTGTTGGGGGGGTATCGCCTCTGGCGAGGTGCAGCCCTGCGCTGTCCCCCTCTCTCCTCTGGAGCATCAGGTCGGTGAAGAGAAGGCTCCTGTTGAAATTGCTGCTGCTGCTGGTGATCTTGGTGCTGGGTCTTGGTCTGAATCTGAAGTCCAAGGAGAAACAGCATAAGTAGCACCCATGCTGCTCTGATAGATGCCAGGTAAAGTGGAGATCAGAGGCACAATCCTCCAATGTAGTGAGAGTGGCTTCCGAGGTTTCAGAAATTACCTGCAAGAAAAATCTCTGCACAAAACGATGGCAGCAAAAGCCTTTCCTTTAGGCAAGGAAGCAGGTGTGTTAGATCTCTTAATTCCCAATGAAATATGAACTCCGATTGTAGTTTTAATTTCTTTAATTTTGGCAGCTGTAAAAAGCTCTTGGCTTTAAGCCAGGTCTTTGTCCTTCTGAGACCACATGGTCAAAATGGCTGTACTTATACCTGGATCAATTTACAGAAAAGAACTCGCCTTCTTTGACCTTATTGGCTCAATTAATAGTCTTTTAACCTTTTAATTGGCTCGCTACCCAAAGTCCGGAAATGTCAAGTTGATTGATGACTTAATGCAACATGCTGAACTGCATGTAGACATCTCTGACTTGGTGTCTGTGAATTCTCACAGTCTGTCTAAATGCAGCCTGTTTGAATTCTGAGTATTTATGTGCTTTTTCCAGCTGTCATTTAATGGGCTGAATTTTTGGTATTTTGGATTTTGGGGCGTTAATCTCGGTGGGGCATTAAAGTTAGTACCAGAAAATAGTTTCTGCCTTCGACTGCAACTTTTGGCGAAAAAGTAAGTTGGAGGAGCGTTGGCGTTAAGACAGGCATTGCACAACGGACTTTGTGCACTCGAGCCAAAACTTATGTCGTTAAAGGATGTGGCCATTTTGCTCATGCGCAGTGTTAATTTTTTTTTCTTTTTTCTTCACAGTCGCAAATACTAATGCAGGGTGCAGTTCATTGAAGTTCAGGTGATCTTATCGAAACATATAAGATAATGAGGTTGGCTCGACAAGGTAGATGCAGAAAGGATATTTCCACTCATAGGAGAAACTAAAACTAGGGGACATAGTCTCAGAATAAGGGGTCACCCATTTAAAACTGAGATGAGGAGGAATTTCTTCTCTCAGAGGGTTGTAAATCTCTCGAATTCTCTACCCCAGATAGCTGTGGAGGCTGGGTCATTGAATATATTTAAGGCGGAGATAGACAGATTTTTGAGCGATAAGGGAATAAAGGGTTATGGGGAGCAGCAGCGAAGTGGAACTGAGTCCATGATCAGATCAGCCATGATCTTATTAAATGGCGGAGCAGGCTCGAATGGCCAAATGGCCTAATCCTGCTCCTATTTCTTATGTTCTTATGTTCTTAAACCACCTCACTTCAACCACTTCTGCAGAGATGGAGGAGCAGGAAGGAAGGCAGCATCCCAGGCGCTTCTCTAATGAGGCGACTGAGGCCTTAGTCCATGCAGTGGAAAGGAGGTGGTCCTCATTCCATCTTACCGGGGGAGCCAAACCACTCCCACCTGTATTTAAGAGGTTGTGGAGCGACATAGCGCAGGAGGTCTCTGCTGCAGACACTGTGCCCAGAACTGGGTGGGACACAATGTCGGAAAAAGTTCAACGACCTTACTAGATTCGTAAGGGTACGTACCATTCACATTTATGTATGCCTCCTTTCCCTGTAACATGAATCTCACACACTATGTGAAGTCTTTCATGCATATGGTCCCTCTCAAAAGTGTTGCTGTCTGTGGGGTGGGTTTCACAAAGTATAACAAAGATGAAGGCTTACTTCTGCACCCATTGCCTTCGAATGATCGATGCACATGAACTCACTAATTTACATCCTTCCTCACAATACACTCCCACTGCAGCTGTGGCTCACAGAAAGATCACATGCAGCCCCTATGTTGACATCCCTCTAACCTCATAACAATTGCTCATGAAGCTCATGCAACATCGAAACAGATTGAACGGAAGCCACTGGAACATTCACACAGTCTCACAAATTGTACTATGGTAGGCATATGTGCCACAACAGGAGAGTAACCCTTTCTGAACCCTTCCTATTTTTCTCTTTGCAGTCGAAGCACTCCCACAACAGGACAGAGCAGCTGCCTACAGGCGGGGGGCCGCCTCAAGTACTGGAGCCGAATGATGTTGAAGAACGGGTATCAGCCCTAATTGGAGTAGCAGCTCGGACAGTTGCCGGGGGCGATGCTGAGCGCCCTTCGGGTAGTGAGGGTATGTAAATGGATAGGGTGCCTGAAGAGACTACATTGAGACGTATTATGAAGTGGCGGCGATTCTTCAAGTGAACATGTACAATGCCACCTTCCTCATGTCAGCCTGCCCCCTGCCCTGCTGCTAACCACACGCATGTGTTTTTGTGTTTGCAGAAGATCAGCCACAATCGCGCCAGCCTTCCCGGGACACATCGACATCTGGCCATGGCGGTGATGACGAGGCAGCGGAGACAACCAACATCACTGAGCTCCAGTCGCCCCATCTCCACACTTATCATCTGGCGGCAATGAGATCTTTGAGATGTTTGAGTCTTTGGAGGCTCCTGGCCCCAGTCGCCGACAGCAACGCAGTGTGAGAGGGCAATCTCACAGGCCAGCTCTCCGGAGGGTGAGTCGGCAAAGTCGGTCTGCTCAACGACAGGCAGACATGGAACTGGACTTGGTGGAAATGTCCAGGGAAAACACAGGAATGCACCGTGAGCTTATGGATGTATTGGGATGGATCCCAGAGAGCATCGACAAGCTCACTGCGAGTGTTGTGGGCGCAGCGTCACAGATTGTCAGTGCAGCGAGGCCTTCATTGCCCACACACAGAGGCTAGTGGCCTCACCAGCGACAGTGGTGTTCCAGATTGTGTGGCGTATGCCCGTGAGCACGTTGCAGCATCACAAGAATCGTAGGCACAAGCTACGCTTCAGCTGGGTAATGTGATGCGGTCGATGACTGCTGCCATCCTTTCTCTGCGTTCCCCACTGTCCAACGGGGAAGTGACAATGCCGAAGCAGACCAGCAAGTTGTGGAGACACATCGTGTTCCGATGCTGAGGCCCAGCCCCGTCGGAGAGTCAGTGACTCCCAGGGAATGGAAGGTGCTGTCCTTCCTCAGGATGGCAGCACTCCAGCTCCCACCACTGACTCGCCAACCATGCACCATGTACGGTTGATACCCCAGCCACCAGTGACTGCTTCTGCCAATGATGAGACACAGCAGTCCGTAGCCAGGCCTTCCAGGCCAAGAGCTGGTCCAGGGTGTCCTCAGATGTCGTCTGATTTGTCATGCCCCCCAACACAGCAGCCCTCTAGCAGCCTTGTTGTAGGCACTGAGGTTTCATTGAGGAGGAGGGGGCTGACGGCATGGTGGGGGCAAGTGTACCTAAGAGCCATTAAGGCCTGGCACAAGTCTGAGCTCATGTGGAATTGTTCACATTGTAAATAGTTATATAAGAAATAGGTTAGTTTGCCTTGACTTGCTGCAGGAGCAGTTTGGTGTTTATTTAGATTTGGTTTTTATCATTTTATCATTTTGAGTTGTTAGTGGGGCGGGAGGGACGGGGGGGGGCGGGGGGCATTGTTCATTATTGATGATCATTAAAATGATTCTTGGACCTTTGTTATTGGAGTCTTGTGTCTTATTGCAGAATTCATTGTAGATGAGCCATCATGGTGGTACAGAGTCGCGAGTCAAAGCTGCAATCCCACCTTCCCCATTCAAGCAAACTGGTCAATGATGAGCTGATGATGCAAGGCTCTTGCTGCGGCCGTAACTCCACGCTGCCTCCCCTGTGGTTGTGGTGGATCCACAATGGGTTCCTCGCCAGGCTCATCTTCCTCGCCCTCCTCCTCCTGAGGTGGTCCTGCAATCCTCTCTGGCACTGCCTGGCCCCTCCTGATGGCTAAGTTGTGTAGCATGCAGTACACCACAATAAATTTGGGGACATGTTGAGGGGAGTATTGAAGACTGCCTCCAGTGCAGTCCAGCCATCGGAAGCGCTGCTTGAGCATGCCAATTGTTTGTTCGATGATGTTGTGAGTGGCTGCATGGCTGTCACTGTAGCACTGCTCGGCTTCTGTGGCTGGGTTCCGGAGGGAGGTCAAGCCGTAACCTTTGTTCCTGATCAGCTAGACCTTCCCTTGTCGCTGAAACATTCCTGACACACTGCTCTCACGCAAGATGAAAGCATCATTTGCGCTCACTGGATAGCGGGCATTCACTGTGAGGATGTGCTGCGTGTGGTTGCAGATCAGCTGTATGTTTAGGGAGTGGTATCCCTTTCGGTTTCTGAAGACCTCTGTGTTGTGTAATGGTGCTCGCAAGGTGATGTGTGTGCAGTCAATGGCTCCTTGAACCTTGGGGAAGCCTACAATTCTTCCAAACCCTAAAGCCCTTGCATTCTGGCTGTCCTTGCTCATTGGGAACTTTATGAAGTCCATTCTGCTTGCGTACAGTGCCCTTCAAGCCTGACAAACGCAGCAATGTGTAGCGTGCTGTGAGATGCTGCATATGTCCCCTGCTGCTGCCTGGAAGGAGCCAAAGGCATAGAAGGCCATTGTCATAATCACCTTCACGAGGTTGCTTCCTGAGATGAAGGGGTTGTCTTATGAAGAAAGGTTGAGCAGGTTGGACCTATACTCATTGCGAAGGATGAGAGGTGATCTTATTGAAACGTATAAGATTCTGAGGGGGCTTAACAGGGTAGATGCAGAGAGGATGTTTCCCCTCATGGGGGAATCTAAAAATAGAGGGCATAGATTCAGAATAAAGGGTCGCCCAGTTAAAACGAAAATGAGGAGGAATTTCTTCTCTCAGAGGGCCGTGAATTTTTGGAATTCTCTACCCCAGAGAGCTGTGGAGGATGGGTCATTGAATATATTTAAGGTGGAGATAGACAAATTTTTGAGTGATAAGAGAGTCAACTGTTATGGGGAGTGGGCAGGGAAGTGGAGTTGAGGCCAAGATCAGATCAGCCATGATCTTATTGAATGGTGGAGCAGGCTTGAGGGGCCAAATGGCCTATTCCTGCTCGTATTTCTTCTGTTCTTATGTTCTTATGTACTTCACCTCGACAGAAAGCGCAGTCCTGTTGGTGCAGGTAGGCTGTAGGTCTGCCTGTAGCAGCTGGCATATCTCTGTCAGCACTTCTTTTTGGAAACGCAGCCTTCTAACGCACTGCGCTTCAGAGATGTGGAGATATGAACGATGTTCCCTTTAAGCCCATGAGGGGTAAGGCCTTCTCCCCATACGTCTGTGACCTCTTTCAATCCGTGGCCTAACATGGCTAAGAACCTTTCTTCCAGCTTGAAGCCACCTACCAATAGCAACCAGCATGATACGCTGGTGAACTAGTATTGCCCCCATTGAAATCTCTCACTGACCTTGTAAGCAAAGTGTCATCGAACATGAAAGTACCGTTTGCAACTCGGAATCTCACGCAGTGTTCTGCGTGCAACCATAGCAGTCACTGACAACTGCGATATAAGATCCTTCAGCCTCCGTTTAAATATGCTGCCAATAGCACCTGCTGCACCCTGGGACTGCCTGGTATTTTTAGGCATTTCCAGCGGCGGGCGTTAAATGAGACGTGAAGGCCGAAAGTTCCATCCAGAGCACTAGCGCAGCCTTGTGCGAACATTGACGTCATAATCATGCTGAAAATGGAGGGCGGGGCGGTAGGTTTCTGCAGCATAAACCAATAGCCGAATCTTACAGCCGGGCACTAAATCCTGAATGACCGGCATGACGCCCAAAAACAGCATTTAACTCTGCCGCCGGGGCGCTATCTGAGGTGCAAATTAATCAAAAATCCAGCCCATAATGTTATGGATCCACTATTGATTTCTGCACATAATCCAGGATGATACTACAGTGTAATATTGAGGGAGTGCTGCATTGTCAGAGGTGCTGTCTTTCAGGTGAGATTACAAACTGAGATCTCAGCTACCTGCTTAGGTGGATGAAAAAAGATCCTGAGGCATTATTTGAAGAAGAGCGTTCTCCCGATGGTCTGGCCAACTCTTCTCCCTTAACCAACACCATCAAAAACAGATTATCTGGTCACTGGTTGACTTGCTGTATGTGAGACAGTGGCTGCGTGCCAATTGGCTGTCATATTTGCCTAACAGTGACTGCACTTCAAAGGTAACCCAATGGTGTTGAAATGCAATAAGGTACTACATAAATTCAAACTCTTTCTCATATAATATGCATGTATGATATGTGCTTATTATTATTAGTTGGGAAATTGTGTTGGGGAAATTGATGGGATTGAAGACCGATAAATTCCCAGGGCCTGATGGACTGCATCCCAGAGTACTTAAGGAGGTGGCCTTGGAAATAGCGGATACATTGACAGTCATTTTCCAACATTCCATAGACTCTGGATCAGTTCCTATGGAGTGGGGGGTAGTCAATGTAACCCCACTTTTTAAAAAAGGAGGTAGAGAGAAAACAGGGAATTATAGACCGGTTAGCCCGACATCGGTAGTGGGTAAAATGATGGAATCAATTATTAAGGATGTCATAATTGGAAAGAGGTGGCATGATAGGTCCAAGTCAGCATGGGTTTGTGAAAGGGAAATCATGCTTGACAAATCTTCTGGAATTTTTTGAGGATGTTTCCAGTAGAGTGGACAAGGGAGAACCAGTTGATGTGGTGTATTTGGACTTTCAGAAGGCCTTCGACAAGGTCCCACACAAGAGATTAATGTGCAAAGTTAAAGCACATGGAATTGGGGGTAGTGTGCTGACATGGATTGAGAACTGGTTGTCAGACAGGAAGCAAAGAATAGGAGTTAATGGGGACTTTTCAGAATGGCAGGCAGTGACTAGTGGGGTACCGCAAGGTTCTGTGCTGGGGCCCCAGCTGTTTACATTGTACATTAATGATTTAGACGAGGGGATTAAATGTAGTATCTCCAAATTTGCGGATGAGTTGGGTGACAGTGTGAGCTGCGAGGAGAATGCTATGAGGCTGCAGAGTGACTTGGATAGGTTAGGTGAGTGGGCAAATGCATGGCAGATGAAGTATAATGTGGATAAATATGAGGCTATCCACTTTGCTGGTAAAAACAGAGAGACAGACTATTATCTGAATGGTGACAGATTAGGAAAAGGGGAGGTGCAACGAGACCTGGGTGTCATGGTACATCAGTCATTGAAGGTTGGCATGCAGGTACAGCAGGCGGATAAGAAAGCAAATGGCATGTTGGCCTTCATAGCGAGGGGATTTGAGTACAGAGGCAGGGAGGTGTTGCTACTGTTGTACAGAGTCTTGGTGAGGCCACACCTGGAGTATTGTGTACAGTTTTGGTCTCCTAACTTGAGGAAGGACATTCTTGCTATTGAAGGAGTGTAGCGAAGGTTCACCAGACTGATACCCGGGATGACGGGACTGACATATCAAGAAAGACTGGATCAACTGGGCTTGTATTCATTGGAGTTCAGAAGAATGAGAGGGGATCTCATTGAAACGCTTAAAATTCTGACGGGTTTAGACAGGTTAGATGTAGGAAGAATGTTCCCAATGTTGGGGAAGTCCAGAACCAGGGGTCACAGTCTAAGGATAAGGGGTAAGCCATTTAGGACCGAAATGAGGAGAAACTTCTTCATCCAGAGAGTGGTGAACCTGTGGAATTCTCTACCACAGGAAGTTGTTGAGGCCAATTCACTAAATATATTCAAAAAGGAGTTAGATGTAGTCCTTACTACTAGGGGGATCAAGGGGTATGGCAAGAAAGCAGGAATGGGGTACTGAAGTTACAGGTTCAGCCATGAACTCATTGAATGGTGGTGCAGGCTCGAAGGGCCGAATGGCCTACTCCTGCACCTATTTTCTATGTTTCTATGTTTCTATGTGCAACTATGCTGTATATAAAAAGATTTTGATTACTTTTTTCCATTTATATTTTTATTTCCTTTACAACTGTGTAGTTCATCATCTCCTAAGACAATAACCGCGCCCCCCCCCACCACCCCCTCCCCACTCCCACCACATCTTCTAGCAATAATGTTGTTTTTCAGTTTACTAAGAGAAAGTGAAGAAAATCTTGACTTTTCCCAATAATAGTTCTCCCCAACTAAGAACTGGGCAGACTTGCTTACTATTTCATTGCTCCTTATAAATAAGATAGAGCTGCAATTTCCCCTCATAATAATGTATGCATATATTCCTATCACAATATGGGAAATAAGTATAACCTAATAATGCAGGAACTGCATCTATCCTCTATCATGCATTGAAGGAAATGGTGTGTGCACATCTTTGCTTAATCGCCTATTTAAAACTCTAAAAAATACATTTTTAGTTGATGGTTTTCTTGGGTAAACTGGATGGATGCAAAATTTATGTGAAAAGCTGGAACTTACATCACATAGAAAAAAATTGTAACGTGTCATTTCTGTTTGGTTCTGTAAATTTCTGTTCAAAGACGAGAATTATATGAAGGATTATGGGATTCACCTACTTACACAACTGTTTGAATCTGTCTGAAATAATCTTCACCCTCTCACTTCAGTTTGTTTCCATTTCCCCCCCCCGACAGAATTTACGATACAGATAAATTCAAAGCCTGAGCAAAAAACATGACACTACTGGGGATAATAGGGAGAATAAGTCAGTAACAGAACATTCCAAGCATTTAACCTGGTCACTGGATCGATCATTGTTGAAAATGACAGAAGTGGTTAAATTAAGTATTTTAGTACCTGGTTTTAAAGAGTGCGCACAAACCAATTTTATACAAAATTCCCCAAATTGTCTTCAGGGAAATGGCAATACACTTCAGAAATATTTTGGCTGGCACTAGCCAACATTTTTCTTTTTTATAGCTTCCCTTTTCTATTTGTGAAAATGCTCTCTGGCTTATCTATGGTTCCTTGTGTCCAAGAGAAGAGGTTTGGTCGTTAACATACTGGAATGTGATACTTAGGGACATCTTGAATCAATTTAAAGATGAAGATGGTCACATGTTCAGTGATTGTTGCTTCATATGTGTCATTGGGTAATGGACTTTCAGCTCTGGTCCAACAGTAGGCAAGTTACCGCTCAGCTGAGCTACAATTTCATCAAAGCCATTCACGTTAATGAAGGGGGTTTCCTGTTTAAGTACTGGATATTCCAAAGGCACAGTGACAAATGTAATAAAACTGCACAAAGAATCATTCTCACTCTCTTTAAATGGTTTAATTCTTCATAAATAAATATAGGTTGAATAGGGTTCTCCATTAAATACAATATTAATTTCCACAAGCGGGATTCAAGACATACCACATGAGGCTAAATTCCAGAGTTCGCCTCAGCAATGGCAATAAAAATTTTATTTTGCAGTTCACACATTCATTTTGCTTTTCCTCGTCTCAAAAACACATTGTTAAAAAAGGTGTTTTTTTTTTGATTGTCCATATTTTTCTTACCTCCTCTTCTGAAACATTGTCCTGGATAATTACTGGGGTGGGTTATGTGGGGCAGATGGGTGCGGCAGAGTTTCGGACGAGAAACTCATAACTCCAGGTTTCCCCACATGCTGTGAAGTTTGGACACCACATGTGCATAGTTTTTCTTTGACAGGTTTCCCCGCCCAGAAGTCAGCTTGATTGACAGGCTTGGTTTTCAATCAGGCAGGGAGGATTCTGGAGCAGGCCACAGGCACAAGGTAGGCCCAATCCCTGAACCCAGGGGGTCAAATCCGAACCCAACCTGCCTCAAACCCACTCACTTCCGGGTTTATCAGAGGTGGGACAAGGGGCGGGCAGCCAACCCAGGAGGCAGGTTGGTAATTTAAATATTTTAATGAGGCTGGCAGCCTCTAATCTAACATCTATTACAGGTTTGACTCTGACCTGATGGGTTTCCAAGGCTTCAGGAAACCTGGCAGCTAAACAGAGGCGAGGAAAGCTTCAGTGAGAAAGTGAGTGCCTTTACAGCACTAAATTGTGGGCTAGGGGAGCAGGAGCCCCCCCTCCTCAATTTCGGGCCCCCCCCCCACCCGTGTTCACTGGCCCATCCCTCCGCGATCCGACGCTCCCCACAATATGACCGAACCTTCCGTGATCACTGACCTCCCCTCCCATGATAAGCAACCACCTCTCCACAATCACTGATCCCCCCATGATCACCTCCCACGCAATCACTGACTCCCCTGCGACCCGTCCCCTGCCACCCCGCGATCTCCGAATCTCTGCCCCCGATCAGTCTACAACCATCCCCATGATCTCCCCAGATCCCACAAACCAAACTGTACCCTGCCAATCAGTGCGATCAGGCTATTGAAGCATTGAGTATCACAGCTGAGCCCAATCTTATCTTCTCCAAATGACCTTGCACCTGCATTGTCAGGCTGGAATCGCTGCAAAGCAGGATTAGGAGCCCTGATTGGCTATTTTTCTACCCAAAGAGCATTAGAACCATAGAAGAATCATAGAATCGTTAGAGCATGGAAGAAGACCATTCGGCCCGTCAAGTCTGTGCCGGCTCTCTGCAAGAGCACCTCAGCTAGTCCCACGCCCTCACCCTTTCCCCGTAACCCTGTAATATTTTTCTTTCAGGTGCTTATCCAACTCCATTTTGAAAGCCACAATTGAATTTGCCTCTCCCACCCTTTCAGGCAGCACATTCCAGATCCTAATCACTCGCTGTGTAAAAACGTTTTTTCTCATGTCGCCTTTGGTTCCTTTGCCAATCACCTTAAATCTGTGTCTGGTTCTTGGCCCTTCTGCCAATGGGAACAGTTCTCTCTGTCTACTCTGTCCAGACCCCTCTTAACAAATCTCCTCTTAATCTTCTCTGTTCTAAGGAGAACAACCCTTGCTTCGCCAGTTTATCCCTCATTCCTGGAATCATTCTCGTAAATCTTTTCTGCACTCTCTCTAAGACCTTCCCAAAATGCAATGCCCAGAATTGGACACAATACCCCAGTTGATGTCGAACCAATGTTTTATATAGGTTCATCATAATTTCCACGCTTTTGTACTCTATGAGCAAGATTTTCGTTTGGAATGCATCACTGTTAGTGCCCCGGTAATGGGTCTGGAAATTATTACCACCCGGGGGGGTCAGCTTCCAGCGCCCCGCCAGGAAATTTGGTGCTGGTTTTGCAGTGATGCTGAGCAGTATGGCCCGGGAGCGTCCCCATTATCGCCCGATCTGAAAATTTGTTTCGCGCTAACCCCGTAGTGCCCCGTAGCCAACCCGCCAGAGAAAGCTGCCAGTCAGAGCCGACCCGGGGGTGGTGAGTGAAGAAATGACTCCATGAAGGAAATGTGATTGTTTTTTTTGTTTTATTTTTGCCATTTATCTTTATGTAGGGTGAGCAGTATATTGGGAATGTTTTCTGTATCTTTTTTTTCCCCAGGGAGGCCTCTCTTAGGGAGCTCTGAAGCCAACTCTTTAGTAATGGATTTTCAGTTGTTCACCCGACCTAACGCCCTAAGAAAGGTGTGGAACGCTTCCCTTAGCGCTCTGCTCCACTCTCAGGTTGCAGCAACCGAATTTGTTAGCTGCCATCGCAAACCATTTTTCAACGCAAAATTTACCGCATGCCGCCATTAACAGTCTAAGAATCCTCCAACTGAAAATCCAGCTCATACTATACCTCTATTCAGAAGCCCAGGATCATGTAAGCTTTTTTAACTGCTTATTGAAGCCAACACGAAAGGACCACTGCCCTCACTAAGACTAGATAACAGCACAAATTGGGAATCAATTCTTGGACTTTCTGGTCTGCGTACTACATGCTACACCATGTAGAGCAGTTAGCAACTATTATTGATATTGTGTGATATATGTATGAAATGCACACACGTACATGTAAAGTTGCCGATAAAGCATTGGATGATGTTACCTGATGTAACAACTCAAAAATATGAAAATGATTACCATAGTCGAAAACCTCTGAGCAAAACCTATCTAAACATTGGTCTTCAACTGAAACTTAATCTGCTTGCGCATCATGGGGGATTTTAACCTACATATTGATTGGTCAAATCAAATCGTGCGGGGTAGCCTTGAGGAGGAATTCATAGAATGCATACGGGATTATTTTTTAGAACAGTATGTTACAGAACCTACAAGGGAACAAGCTATCTGAGATCTGGTCCTGTGTAATGAGACAGGAATAATAAACGATCTCCGAGCAAAAGATCCTCTCGGAATGAGTGATCACAGTATGGTTGAATTTGTAATACAGATTGAGGGTGAGGAAGTAGTGTCTCAAACGAGTGTACTCTGCTTAAACAAATGGGACTACAGTGGGATGAGGGCAGAGTTGGCTAAAGTAGACTGGAAACACAGACTAAACAGTGGCACAATTGAGGAACAGTGGAGGACTTTTAAGGAGCTCTTTCATAGTGCTCAACAAAAATATATTCCAGTGAAAAAGAAGGGCGGTAAGAGAAGGGATAACCAGCCGTGGATAACCAAGGAAATGAAGGAGAGTATCAAATTAAAAACCAATGCGTATAAGGTGGCCAAGGTTAGTGGGAAGCTAGAGGATTGGGAAAATTTTAAACAACAGCAAAGAATGACTAAAAAAGCAATAAAGAAAGGAAAGATAGATTACGAAGGTAAACTTGCGCAAAACATAAAAACAGATAGTAAAAGCTTTTACCGATATATAAAACGGAAAAGAGTGACGAAAGTAAATGTTGGTCCCTTCGAAGATGAGAAGGGGGATTTAATAATGGGAAATGTGGAAAGGGCTGAGACCTTAAACAATTATTTTGCTTCGGTCTTCACAGTGGAAGACACAAAAACCATGCCAAAAATTGCTGGTCACGGGATTGTGGGAAGGGAGGCTCTTGAGACAATCACTATCACTAGGGGGGTAGTGCTGGAGAGGCTAATGGATCTCAAGGTAGACAAGTCCCCTGGTCCTGATGAAATGCATCCCAGGGTATTAAAAGAGATGGAGGAAGTTATAGCAGATGCATTCGTTATAATCTACCAAAATTCTCTGGACTCTGGGGAGGTACCATTGGATTGGAAAGCAGCTAATGTAACGCCTCTGTTTAAAAAAGGGGACAGACAAAAGGCAGGTAACTATAGGCCGGTTAGTTTAACATCTGTAGTGGGAAAAATGCTTGAAGTTAACATTAAGGAAGAAATAGCGGGACATCTAGATAGGAATAGTGCAATCAAGCAGACGCAACATGGATTCATGAAGGGGAAATCATGTTTAACTAATTTACTGGAATTCTTTGAGGATATAATGAGCATGGTCGATAGAGGTGTACCGATGGATGTGGTGTATTTAGATTTCCAAAAGGCATTCGATAAGGTGCCACACAAAAGGTTACTGCAGAAGATAAAGGTACATGGAGTCAGAGGAAATGTATGAGCATGGATGCATGGATCGAGAATTGGCTGGCAAACAGAAAGCAGAGAGTCGGGATAAATGGGTCCTTTACGGGTTGGAAATCGGTGGTTAGTGGTGTGCCACAGGGATCGGTGCTGGGACCACAACTGTTTACAATATACATAGATGACCTGGAAGAGGGGACAGAGAGTAGTGTAACAAAATTTGCAGATGACACAAAGATTAGTGGGAAAGCGGGTTGTGTAGAGGACACAGAGAGGCTGCAAAGAGATTTAGATAGGTTAAGCGAATGGGCTAAGGTTTGGCAGATGGAATACAATGTCGGAAAATGTGAGGTCATCCATCTTTAAAAAAACAATAAAAAGGAATATTATTTGAATGGGGAGAAATTACAATATTCTGCAGTGCAGAGGGACCTGGGGGTCCTTGTGCATGAAACTCTTGAATCCCAAAAAGTTAGTCTGCAGGTGCAGCAGGCAATCAGGAAGGCGAATGGAATGTTGGCCTTCATTGCGAGAAGGATGGAGTACAAAAGTAGGGAGGTCCTGCTGCAACTGTACAGGATATTGGTGAGGTTTGAATGCGGCCAAGTAACCCGACCTCAAGAGGCGGGTCTGTTATAGTAATATGTTAATGAGAGTACCTCCATTCTATTTTGACTGCGATTTAAATTTAGTGCCTCCAGATCGGGTTTCCCAGGACTCCAGAAACTCGGCAGTAAAACAGAGGTGAGATTGAGCAGCAGTTTGCGGGGTTAGTTTAGGGCAGGTATCTGGATATGAATAAAGGCTCATTGCTCACAGCTGCTTTCTCAGTTCCCTCTGGCAAATGGTTTGCTGAGAGTTCTTGTGGTGCCAGACATATTGATAAAAGTTTGGAAGTATTCACACAGAGAACATCAGGATGGGTGGTGCCATGGCTGCTTTAGGTTGAACCTTGGATGAGGAAAACAATCAGTATCCACAGCAGCAAGGTCACGTCGTGGTGGGAACTGCAGATGGACAACAGAGAGGTGGACAACAGAGAGGGGAGCAACAGAGGGCTGAGTTCGCAGGAGGCATTGTCCATCTAACAAGGTGTACAGACGGAGGCTCAGCTTCCTTGACCTCTCTGAAGAGCACTGCTTCCAGAGGCTCGTATAGACAGGTCAGGTGTTTGCAGACATCTGCGGCCTCCTAGAAGAAGACCTGCTCCCTGCTGGACCAGTATTATTCACCATGTGGTCTCCTCTACATTGGGGTGACCAAGCGTAGATTGCGGAGTACCTCCATTCAGCCCACAAGTTTGACCCTGAGCTTCTGGTCGCCTGTTACTTTAATTCTCCACTGCATTCCCACTCTGATCTCTCCATCCTCGGTCTCCTACACTGTTCCAATGAAGCTCAACATAAGCTCGAGGAACAGCATCTCATCTTTGGTTTGGCACTTTACAGCCTTCTGGACTCAACATCGAGTTCAAAAATTTCAGAGCGTAACTGTTGCCAATCTTTGTCTCCCAAGGGATTTGTATTCCATGCCAGTTCCCAGGGAGCTTTCATCCTGTCATAGTCCAAGTTCCCTGACCTCTTAATACCTGCAAGTAGACTTGGGGGGTGGAGGGAGGGGGGGGGGGGGCGGGTGGGCGCTGTTATTAGATAAAGGATACCCCCTCCAAACTTGGCTGATGACACCTATGAGACACCTGTGAGAAACCCCAACCAATGAACCCTGAGAGTAGTACGGCAGCTATATGACCGCCAGGTGTTTCATGGGGCAAGCCATGGACATGCTCAAGATCCACTTCAGGTGTCTAGACATATCTGGAGACACACTTCAGTACTCGCCAGTGGGGGTCTCTCGAATGATCTTGGCGTGCTGTGTTCTGCACAGCATTGCGCAACAGCGAGGATTAAGGTTGGAGGAGGAACAAGCTGCTCATCCCTGCTCTGACTGCTGAGGTGCTCTGGGCCGATAACCTCTGGGTGTTGGAGCCCGTGAGGGCCCTGCCAAAGACTGCTCCACGTGCACCTGTGCAGGGACCGACTCGGCCATTGGGAGATAAGGTAACATGCCGGGTACTGGGTGGGGCGGGGTGGGGGGGGCAACGGGTGAGAAGTTGGAATGCTTTGAGTGGAGTTCCCATTTCCATGTCCCCTTTCACCATCATCTCTCTCCTGGGTCACCGGCACTTCACTCTTATCTGTCTGGTGCAGATCAGCGACACATGTAAAGCCAAGGATAAGCTATCTGCCATCCTGTGTAAGGCGGCAGACAGGCTGGCATCCAAAGTCTGCATGGCCGTGGTCGTGGCCTGCATGGACTGGTTTGATACTACGATTGAAGTTCCACGGAGGCAGCCACTCTCTCCATGGCAGACGTTCTCGCAATGGCCTGCGACATCAATCCACAAATGCTTGAGCTGGACTCCGCCATCCTCTGTGTTATTGTGGACAATGTGCCAGTGCAGTGCAAATCTGCTGCTGACCTTCTATCATTCTCCTCTTCATCAACATCCTCCAGGGTTCAGCACCTGTGTCCAGCTGAGCAGAGCTTGGAGTGGGCTGCGCCCTCCGATGCAGACTCTCCATGGCTGTCCCTGCCACCACTGTCTGTTCAAGTTCACTTGTGAACTGTGAATCACCAGGTGTAAATCCAACTATCTGTCCTTCTGGACCCATCAGAGTACGAATATCTGAGCTGGTGCATGGTAAGCATGAATCCTGTGATGGTGTACCCTGAAAAGGAATCAGATCTTCTGAGGAAATGTCATCAGGAAATTCGACAGTCTGCTGCTGTATTCGTGAAGGCCTTGGCAGGGAAAAGAAACCAATATGAATTATTGCCAATGTAACAATGTTGTCACTCAGCATAATTACGCTTCTCATTTTTTGCTCGTTGCTGAAATCAAGTCAGAGGTAGTTAATTCTGTCACCAAGCAGCTGCAAAGTCCCAGTCTCTCCATCTCCGATGGTCAGTGATGCAAAGATGACACTGATCTCTGTTGCTTCTTCCCCTCCAGCTGTCAGCTGCACTGTCTGTGGTGGGCCAACTCCAGTCCTCTCCCACTTCCTTGTGTTTTGTACTCTTTTCTGAAGGGGTAGGAGCAGACCTATGAGGTACTGTAAGGGCATTTGTTTACCCAATGGATGCTGCGCATTCGGTGAGAATGATTGTTGGCCAGATGCACCACATTGAATAAGGATTGGGGTAAGTGGTAGCAGTGCATGGATATATGGGAAGATGAGGAAGTGCATAGAAAGTCAACGATGGATGCTCTTGAAACTTAAGTAAGCAATGGAGCACACTACGGTATGTTCCTGAATCTGAAACTCTACTCACCTTTCCTACCTGGTTAGGTCATTAAAGCACTTCCTGCACTGGATTCAAGAATGGATCACAATGCTCATACTGCTGACCTCCTCGCCCACCTCCAACCACACCAGCTTGAGGCTAGTGGCAGGTGCTTCCTCCCATTGCTGGGGAAGATGGTTTCTTTCTGGCTCCTAGCGTAGAATCATAGAATCATAGCATGGTTAAAGCACAAAAAGAGGCCATTCAGCCCATCAAATCTGTGCCGGCTCTCTGCAAGAGCACTTCAGCTAGTCCCACGCCCCTGCCCTTTCCCCGTAGCCCCACAATTCTTTTTCCTTCAATTACTTATCCGACTCCCTTTTGAAAGCCACGAATGAGTCTGCCTCCACCACCCATTCAGGCAGTGCATTCCAGATCCTAACACTCACTGCATACATTCTTTTTCTTCATGTCGCCCTTGTTTTTTTTTGCCAATCACCTTAAATCTGTGTGTCCTCTGGTTCTCGACCCTTCCGCCAATGGGAACAGTTTCTCTCTATCTACTCTCTCTGGACCCCTCATGATTTTGAACACCTTTATCGAATCTCCTCTCAACCTTCTCAGCGCTAAGGAGAATAACCTCAGCTTCTCCAGTCTATCCATCTAACTACCCTCATTACACCCAGCAATACATGAAGTGATGCGTCATTAAAGTGGGCCGCAGCTCTTGACCGTCCAGTGTGTATCTTTAAATTTCACCATCTCTTTGCACAAACTCCTAACTCTTCCAAATACCATCTTTGAATTGGCCCTTCAAATAGTCGAGTTGAGATCGCATCATGGGGGTATGCATCACACCCGCTCTTGTTCAGTGGCGGCGCGGAACCCGGAAATAAAATTATAATTAGGTAGCCATGTTGAAATCGGACTTTCCGACACAGCAAAACTTCTTTTGGGTTTTGCACCCGCTATCGCTCCCTCCAACACCCAAAACCCACCACTGGGTTATTATCAGGCTCAAAGTGTTTATAAAAACAACATAAAAATGAATGTTCCAAAAAATTTATAGTTGTAGGTTTTCAAATTTATTTTTTTCAATTAAACAATGATTATAATTAGCAGGGAATCTCCTAATAAAAGTGAGAGCTTTTACAGTGCAGTTTAACAGCTGAATGTAGTAAAATGTTGCCTTAGACTATGGGTGTCTGAATATTTCTGTCACCAAAGAGCAACTTAAGCTTTGAATTATTGATAACTGTTAGTTTATTTTTCCAGCTCCCCGGATCTGATCAGGCTGCTGTAGTAGCCTAGGCCTAAGGTGAGTTTTCCCAATATTTTTCCTCAATCCCTCCCTGTGGAAAACTGGCACTTTCTGATGCAGTCAAGGTCTGACAATTACCATTTGGAGAACTGCTTGAAATCACCCCCCTCACCACCTCACTAGACTTTAAGTGTAAATTCAAATTGAAATTAGTCGCATAGTTCCAAGAGAACTCTAGAGTGAATCAGGAAAGTATTTATTTGGTTAGGTTTGGTTAATATCACACATACAGATGATCTGAATGATCACATTGCTATGTGTGGAAGCTTGCTGTGTGCAAATTGGCTATTGCATTTCCTACATTACAACAGTATCTACACTTCAGAAAAACACTTAATTGGCTGTAAAGTGCTTTGGACGTCCTGGGGTGATGAAGGCGCTATATAATTGCAAGTCTTCCTTTTCTTTCTTTTTATTGATGCATTTATGAGTAAACATGTAGTCCTGTGGTTGTTTAATTGCTTCATAGAAACAAGGAAGGATAAGATTGGTCACAGATATATTTTCCTAGTTTTGGCCGCCACAGGAGTTAGCATTATTCGTGATTGTGGAGGCAGCTGACTGTCTCATAGATAGGGTGATCATTGATGGGCCTGACAGCTTTCTCTGTGCTCGTATGTTAGGCTTTAATAATTCAATCGTATAAAACCATAGAGTAACATGCTGTACTTGTGTTTCCACTGCTACTGGATTTTCTCTTCATGCCACACCTCTCCACACTTCAGAATGCAACATTTAATTTACAGCAGAAAGAGAAAGCGATGGTTACAGATGAGATGCACTAGGGCGATTGTAAAAATCTGAGGCAGATCCTTAAGAGGGAATTTTAACCCCCAAGGACAGGTGGGAGGTAAAAATTTTAAAATTCTCAAAACCGACCCTAACACACCTCCAACTGCCCATGTACTCTATCTTTATCTAAACATGTCCACCATGCAACACTTTTGGTCAAGCACATTCCCAGGTGCTGGTCATGAAGATCTCCTAACAATTTGGACCTGAACTTATTTGGGATAACTGCTCTTGCACCCCACATGATACAATCTTTATCCATTGATAATTCATTCCTATGAACAAAGTATGGATGAATATCTTTCTCTGATACCTGGTTTGGCCATCCATTTGCTATGTAATCATACACCTTCGACATAACTGGGTCATGTTTGGTTGCTCTACCAATCTCTTCAGCTGTGACTGGCAGTTCATCAATGTATGAAAAATAGAACAGTTCTTCCCTATTGAGTATAACTTGAGATGGGGATGGCAGCCTGGACATTTTCTTCTTCTTGATAGGCAGTGCCCCGGAGTCGCGAATGACTTGCTTCCACACTATAATAAGTTCTAAGGTGACTTATAAGACCAATGTGGGATCTACAGTTTCTGTCACTGGTGGGGCAGATGATGGTTGGAGGGATGGGTGGTTGGGGTGCTTGGGTTGTTGTACGCTCCTTCTGCTGTTTGTACTTGGTGAAGTGGAGCTATCGAGCCCTGTTATACTTAAAGGGTTAAGAATGGATCTCGGAATTTGACATGGACTTTTGTGGTGGTCACTTTATGAGGGTGTTGGAGGGAAATGGCATGTCAGAATGATTAAGTGTTACAAGCCATCCCAACTGTTGAACCACAGGAAGCCTAGAGGGGCAGAAAAACAGGGAAGGGGTTCAATGGACCAATGGAGGAGCTCCATCTGGTCAAGGCAAGAGAGATAAGATAACATTCCAATGTGCTAATGAACTTTTGGGATGGTGAGATTTATGGAAAAATACTGGAAATAGGAGGGGTCAGGATTGTACCTTCACTTTAAGTGACAAGGGTTTTGACCATTCAAATCAATGTATGTCTCATGTATTGAATGTCCGGCCATTATAGGCTGAGGAACTGTATAAAAACCCTGTGTCTTCTTTGTTCAGGGAGAGCAAGTGAGGACAGCTCAGCAACAGGTTTACTGCAGACTTGTCTCTCCCTTGCAAGAAATTAAAGACTACTTGAATCTTCGAACCCAAACCTATTGTTGAGTGTTAATTTAAATACTCCAATACATTGGCTTCCGCCTGCTCCCGGCGAAGAGACTTGAAGTGCCCGGCGCCTTCTCGGAGGCTCCTCCTCCACTTTGAACATTCTTGGGCCAGGGATTCCCAAGAGTTGGTGGGGATGTTACATTTTTTCAAGAAGGCTTTGAGGGTGTCCTTGAAGAATTTTTCTGCCCTCCTGGGGCTCACCTGCTGTGATGTAGCTCAGAGTAGAGTGCTTGTTTCGGAAGTCTAATATCGGGCATGCAGATGATGTGGCCTGTCCATCGGAGCTGATCGAGCGTGGTCAATGCCTCAATGCTGGGGATGTTGGTGCGCCTATACTGCCAATGAATTTGCAGGATTTTGCGGAGGTAGCGTTGGTGGTACTTCTCCAGTGCTTTGAGGTGTCTACTGTACGTAATCCATGTCTGTGAGGCATATAGGAGGGCGGGGATCACTCCTGCTCTGTCGACCATGAGCTTGGTGCCGGGTGTGAGATCATGGTTTTCAAATGTTCTTTTCCTCAGGCGGCCGAAGGCTGCACTGGCACACTGAAGGTGATGTTGGACTTTGTCATCGATGTCTGTCCTTGCTAATAGTAGGCTCCCAAGGCATGGGAAGTGGCCCACATTGTCCAAGGTCTCGGCATGGACCTTGATAATCAGGGATCAGTAATGTGTGCCGGGGGCAGGTTGGAAGAGAACCTTTGTCTTACTGATGTTTAATGAAAGGCCCAGGCTCTTGTCCGCTTCAGGGAAGGTGTCAACGATGGTTTGGAGTTCGGACTCGGATTGCGCAAGCATTATCTGCATATTGTAATTCAATGACAGAGGTTGGAACTACCTTGAAACTGGACTGGAGGTGTCAGAGGTTGAACAATTTGCCACTTGTCCTGTGGATTAACTCCACTCCAGCGGGGAGCTTGTGAAAGGTGAAATGAAGCATTGCAGCAAGGAAGATTGAGAAGAACGTTGGTGAGATGACACATCCCTGCTTGACCCCAGTCTGCAATTGTATTGGGTCTGTGGTGGATCCATTGGTAAGAATCATAGCTTGCATGTCATTGTGAAGCAGGCAGAGGATGGTGACACATTTTTGAGGACAGTTGAATTTGAGAAGGACACTCCATGGTTGACAGAGTTGAAGGCCTTTGTGAGGTTAAAGAAAACCATGTACAGAAATTGATGTTGCTCCCTACATTTTTCTTGGATTTGTTGCGCAGTGAAGATCATCTCTCAAAGTCTCTCTGACAGTTGGCTGGATTATCCATCAATAAAAATTTCAGCTAGGGACTGACACTTCAGCGATTATCCCATCCTCATTCGCCAATGTGATATATTCTTATGACATCACTCACAAACACACTACATGAGATGGCTCTGAACACAAACTGTCATCATGTGACTTTGTCACATGATCCTTTATCATTTGCATCAGTTGTTGCATTACCACAGTAGTCCACTAGGGGAAGCTCTATTACACCTAGCTTCCACTTCCCGGATGCTTTCTCGCCCGACAGGCAGGTAGCCTATTAATCTGGCTGGCTGTCAGGCGAGAAACCGATTGAGAACATTTAAAAGACCTGCAGTTAACTTCTGCTGGATGTGTGGGAAACCCATACTTACAGATTTCCAATATGGAAATCCTCCCCTCCCATCTGTTCTTCCCAGCCCTGAGTAAATACTGGGGCCTTAGTGTCCCATTTAGATTGATGAGTTCAAAGCACTTTCATTTTCTTCGCTAATCCCAATGGAATTTGAAACAAAATACAGGAGAAAAAAATGATTCTTTGTTTTGTTCGTATTTGCTGGAAAATATGAACAATGCATGCACATGAGCAACTAATCAAGAAAACATCTCTTTGATCTCAACTCAAAAGGTCTGATTTTAAATATAGTTTAAATATACATTTCTTAATTTGTTAATTTTCTCCTATCAATATTTAACAACAATGACTCCCAAGTCTTTGACCTTTTGCAATATCCCAGGCTTTTTGCAACGTCCCCCACCTCTGCTAAGGTTACATTTCTCTATCTACCAGCATTTTTATTAATGTTCTTGGAACCACATTATTGCTTCATTTCAATATATTATTCCTGGTAATTTTCCTTACACCAGCAGAATTGCAAATAAAGGTTTGCTTGTGATGTGGTATAATAATAAATACACCACGAGAAGTCTATGAAAAGTCAAAGAGTCATTTATTTACTTGCAAGGGAGATATGGATATCTCTTATCAGCAATTCACTGAGCTCTAAAATCCGATCTTAAAAAATTCACTGAGGTGCGTGGCAGTTATACAGAAAGCAAATAAGCATGTACATTCATTGCCCATCTATATGACCTTTTTCGGTCAAAGATACAGCCATTGGTCAAATCATACAGTTTGGACAAATTAGGGACTTTACATTTTCTGTTCAGAAGCAACAGCCGAGGCTTCCTGTTATTCAACACCTCGCCTAACCATAAGAACTGAATATAGATTTGATGACGGTGTTGCCATGGCCAATTTTAAAACTACTAATGCAGGCTGTTGGCTAAAGTAGGCCCAATTCCTACTTCAATTCCCCCTTTTGGTCCTTGACTACCCAGCTCAAGGTAACCAACCCGTCTAAATTCTATACTGCCTTAGGGCCCCCGCCCCGGTTGCGGTGATCAGCCGCTAGGTTTGGGGAGCAGATTGCACATGGAGCTATATGGCTCCCTCATCTAAACTCTGTCTCAATAGCTTACTCTGTTCCTTTACTATAGTTTTAGTTTTCTTTTATTATTTTGTTTCGAGCAAGCAGCACATGTCATTCCCAACCAGCATAGAGCCAGAACCAATTGTACTGCCACCACTATTTGTGAGATAATGTGAATCCAAGGGTGGATGTCCACATTCAAGCCCCAATTCCAGGCCTGTTCATACCAGGGAATTTTACAGAGTTCGGTCTCAATCTCCTTGTCTAGCTTGTTTAATTTCTGTTTCATGATTGTTTTTCGTGCGTGAATGTACGTCATTCGTGCACGTCTGATGGTTACGGTTAGCTGGGGGTAAAGCAAAAATTGGGATTAGTGATGTTGCATACCAGTGTGCCATAGTTATTTGTCCATTGGGTGGTCACCACACAGTATTCACCTCTCCCTCGGAATGCTGAGTGGGTTGGTTCTGACTCTACCGAGCTTATTTCCAGCACGCATCCGATAGTCTGATTAAATCCACATCCATCTTGTTTCCTTGTCCCACCGGGTGAGGGCAAATTGTCAGGCTTCCTATCCTGCAGCACCCACTCAATGAGACCCCTCTCATTATTCCATCAATTGGATAGTACCGCAGGTAGTCTCTTTCTCTGATCAAAAAACAAAATTCTAAAGGGGCAAAGTGTGTTAAAAAAACAAGCCTGAAGGCTCTGTGCCTCAATGCGAGGAGTATTGGGAATAAGGTGGATGAATTAACTACGCAGATAGCAGTTAACGGATACGAAGTAATTGGCATCACGGAGATATGGCTCCAGGGGGTCCAAGGCTGGGAACTCAACATCCAAGGTATTCAGCATTTAGGAAGGATAGACAGAACGGAAAAGGAGGCGGGGTGGCATTGCTGGTTAAAGATGAAATCAATGCAATTGTAAGGAAGAACATTAGCCTGGATGATGTGGAATCTGTATGGGTGGATGTAAGAGAAATTTGGCATTAGGGGTACCAGTGGGACAAGGGTTAAAGTGCTGGTCCCTGCATAAGGAGGTAAAGGCTTTTCTTCTCACGCCTTGTATCTCTTCTCACGCCTTGTATCTCTTCTCACGTCTTGTACATTCCAGCTCCAAGGCTCCAGAAGGTACTATTATGGGTTGGGATACCAGATAGTATTCCAACATGGAATGTCAATAGGAGAGAACCTAAACAGACTGCTGATAAGGCGGTGAGAAGAGACCAGAGAGAGACTTCATGGCACCAAAGGAAATGTATAACAAATTCCAATGTAATGATACCATTCTGGGAACGGTCTAAGATGGTCACGAGATCATGGCCTGTCAGTCAGAGCTCATGACCTGTCAATCCGGAGTAGTACTGATAAGGTAGTCCAATTAGAGATCTAGGGAGGTCTTGTCCAGGAACAGAAGGGTTTTTGAAATGTATAAAAGATGTATGATTGTGCTGTTTGGGGAGCATTCCCGGACGTTCGTAATAAAGATCGTTATACTTTGCCATCCGTCTCTGTCTGCTAACTTCGAGTATCGCTACGTGGGCTGGGGCGAGCATCGACCCTCTATATCAGTGGGCCCACTCGTGGGAAAAGAAGCCTTCCCTCTCTCCCCCAACAGTGGAGCTGCGGATACCAAAAGGCTGAAAACGCTAGTGGGTGTTGTGTATAGATCACCAAATAGTAGTAGTGAGGTGGGGGACAGCATCAAGCAAGAAATAAGGGATGTGTGCAATAAAGATACAGCAGTAATCATGGGCGACTTTAATCTACACATTGATTGGGCTAACCTAACTGGTAACAATGGTGGTGGAGGATTTCCTGGAGTGTATGAGGGATGGTTTTCTAGACCAATATGTCGAGGAACCAACCAGGGAGCTGGCCATCCTAGACTGGGTGATGTGTAATGAGAAGGGACTAATTAGCAAACTTGTTGTGCGAGGCCCCTTGGGGAAAAGTGACCATAATATGGTAGAATTCCTTATTAAGATGGAGAGTGACAAAGTTAATTCGGAAATTAGGGTCCTGAACTTAAATGAAGGTAACTTCGACGGTATGAGGCGTGAATTGGCTAGAATAAACTGGCAAACGATACTAAAAGGGTTGACAGTGGATAGGCAATGGCAAACATTTAAAGATCACGTGGATGAACTTCAACAAATGTACATTCCTGTCTGGAGTAAAAATAAAACTGGGAAGGTGGCTCAACCATGGCTAACAAAGGAAATTAAGGATAGTGTTAAAGCCAAGGAAGAAGCATATAAATTGGCTAGAAAAAGCAACAAATCTGAGGACTGGGAGAAATTTAGAATTCAACAGAGGAGGACTAAGGGTTTAATTAAGAGGGGGAAAATAGAGTACGAGCGGAAGCTTGCAGGGAATATAAAAACTGACTGCAAAATCTTCTATAAATATGTGAAGAGAAAAAGATTAGTGAAGACAAACGTAGGTCCCTTGCAGTCAGATTCAGGTGAAATTATAATGGGGAACAAAGAAATGGCAGACCAATTAAACCAATACTTCGGTTCTGTATTCACGAAGGAAGATACAAATAGCCTTCCGAAGGTACTAACGGACAGTGGGTCTAGTGAGAAGGTGGAACTGAAGGATATCCTTATTAGGCGGGAAATTGTGTTAGGAAATTGATGGGATTGAAGGCCGATAAATCCCTGGGGCCTGATAGTCTGCATCCCAAAGTGCTCAAAGAAGTGGCCCTAGAAATAGTGGATGCATTGGTGATCATTTTCCAACAGTCTATCGACTCTGGATCAGTTCCCATGGACTGGAGGGTAGCTAATGTTACACCACTTTTTAAAAAAGGAGAGAGAGAGAAAACGGGTAATTATAGACCGGTTAGCTTGACATCAGTAGTGGGAAAAATGTTGGAATCGATCATGAAGGACGAAATAACAACGCATTTTGAAAGCAGTGACAGGATCAGATCAAGTCAGCATGGATTTATGAAAGGAAAATCATGCTTGATGAATCTTCTGGAATTTTTTGAGGATGTTACTAGCAGAGTGGACAAGTGAGAACCAGTGGATGTGGTGTATTTGGACTTTCAGAAGGCTTTTGACAAGGTCCCGCACAAGAGATTGTTGTGCAAAATTAAAGCACATGGTATTGGGGCTAATATACTGACGTGGATAGGGAACTGGTTGGCAGACAGGAAGCAGAGAGTCGGGATAAACAGGTCCTTTTCAGAATGGCAGGCAGTGACTAGTGGTGTGCCGCAGGGCTCAAAGCTGGGACCCCAGCTCTTTACAATATACATTAACGATTTGGATGAAGGAATAGAGTATAATATCTCCAAGTTTGCAGATGACAATAAGCTGGGTGGCGGTGTGAGATGTGAGGAGGATGCTAAGAGGCTGCAGGGTGACTTGGGCAGGTTAGGTGAGTGGGCAAATGCATGGCAGATGCAGTATAATGTGGATAAATGTGAGGTTATCCATTTTGGGAGCAAAAACACGAAGGCAGAATATTATCTGAATGGCGGCAGACTAGGAAAAGGGGAGGTGCAACGAGACCTGGGTGTCGTGGTTCAATCAGTCACTGAAAGTGGGCACGCAGGTACAGCAGGCAGTGCAGAGGGCAAATGGTATGTTGGCCTTCATAGCTAGGGGATTTTAATATAAAAGCAGGGAGGTCTTACTGCAGTTGTACAGGGCCTTAGTGAGGCCTCACCTGGAATATTGTGTTCAGTTTTGGTCTCCTAGTCTGAGGAAGGACATTCTTGCTGTTGAGGGAGTGCAGCGAAGGTTCACCAGACTGATTCCAGGGATGGCTGGGCTGTCATATGAGGAGAGACTAGATCGACTGGATCTTTATTCACTGGAGTTTAGAAGGATGAGAGGGGATCTCATAGAAACATATAAGATTCTGACGGGACTGGACAGGTTAGATGTGGGAAGAATGTTCCCGATGTTGGAGAAGTCCAGAAGCAGTGGATATAGTCTTAGGATAAGGGGTAGGCCATTTAGGACTGAGATGAGGAGAAACTTCTTCATTCAGATAGTTGTTAACCTGTGGAATTTCCTGCCGCAGAGAGTTGTTGATGCCAGTTCACTGGATATATTCAAGAGAGAGTTAGATATGGCTCTTATGGTTAAGGGGATCAAGGGTTATGGAGAGAAAGCAGGAAAGGGGTATTGAAGGAATGGTCAACCATGATCTTATTGAATGGCGGTGCAGGCTCAAAGGGCAGAATGGCCTACTCCTGCACCTATTTTTCTCTGTTTCTATGTTTCTATGATCGACCCGAGATTCTCCAGCTCATATTGTGGGTATGGTTTCATGTTTCCGGTCCTCACCAGGATCATTATTACCATCCCTACTACTGAGGTGTGGTTAGTGGTGCACCCACCAGTCACAGGGTAGACCCTTGTCATGCCCTTTAATATGCAGCCATCCAGGAGTCCTGGATGCTGAGCCAGTTGGAGTAGGTGGGTGCTGTTGGTCCAGCCCGGGGCCCTCCCAGCTGCATTTGCTCCAGGTTATAAGAACATATGAACATAAGAATTAGGAACAGGAGTAGGCCATCTAGCCCCTCGAGCCTGCTCCGCCATTCAATAAGATCATGGTTGATCTGGTCGTGGACTCAGCTCCACTTACCCGCCCTCTCCCCGTAACCCTTAAATCCCTTATTGGTTAAAAATCTATCTATCTGTGACTTGAAAACATTCAATGAGCTAGCCTCAACTGCTTCCTTGGGCAGAGAATTCCACAGATTCACAACCCTCTGGGGAAGAAATTCTTTCTCAACTCGGTTTTAAATTGGCTCCTCCGTATTTTGAGGCTGTGCCCCCTAGTTCTAGTTTCCCCTACCAGTGGAAACAACCTCTCTGCCTCTATCTTGTCTATCCCTTTCATGATTTTAAATGTTTCTATAAGATCACCCCTCATCCTTCTGAACTCCAACGAGTAAAGACCCAGTCTACTCAATCTATCATAATAAGGTAACCCCCTAATTTCTGGAATCAGCCTAGTGAATCGTCTCTGTACCCCCTCCAAAGCCAGTATATCCTTCCTTAAGTAAGGTGACCAAAACTGCACGCAGTACTCCAGGTGCGGCCTTACCAATACCTTATACAGTTGCAGCAAGACCTCCCTGCTTTTGTACTCCATCCCTCTCGCAATGAAGGCCAACATTCCATTCGCCTTCCTGATTACCTGCTGCACCTGCAAACTAACCTTCTGTCATTCATGCACAAGGACCAATTGTGCAGCAGTGGAGGCGTGTCCTGCTCAGTTGGAGCTGTGAGCAGTGAGGAGAGCAGCTTGCAACTTGAGCTCCTGCCTGGAGAGCCCTGAGACCAGCCCAGGAATAGAAGGAAGGAAGGGGCTTCACTACAACTTCTATCCAGAGGGAGAGGAGGAGAACAGAAAACTTTGCAACAACTTCATCATTCTGCAAGGAGTTGGAGAGAGGGGGAAAAACCACAACAACCATCCAGTGTGGAAGGAGGGAGACTCAACATTCTACAGGTGGGTGTGGGTGCATTTCCCCAAAAAGACTTTGTTGTTTCGGTGGGGGGAGGAAAGAAGACCACTGAGGGCCGGAACATCGCGGGGGGTGTGTGTGTGTGTGTGTGGTAGTGTGCGTGGGGGCCGTGCTTACAACTGGGCCCCCCCCACAATTGGAACCCCCCCCACCCCCCCCACATTTGCCTAGCCTGGGATAGCTGGAGCTACCAGGCTGAAGATTGTTGTTTTTCTTAAACACCCAATTAAAGATCGTTAGGAGTGCCTGGTGGCTCCAGCTACCCCAGGTGAAGACATCTTCTCCCCCCACCTGAAGACCACCCCAAAGACTTTTGTGTTTTGCCATCTGGGGAGTGCACCCACCCACAGCTGCGAGGGGAGACCTGCCCTCGCAGCCCCCCCCCCCTTCCCACCCCCCTCTCTCTTTCTCCGTTACCCTCTGTTTCTCCCCTCTCTCTCTGAGAACCCTTTCCTTCCAAATTAATAAAAAAAACCCCAATTAAGACAACTGAGCAGAGGGAGCAAGGCCTCTCCCCAATTGTCAACGAGGGGAGAGGTGCCTCGTTAAGGGCTCCTCTGCTCAGTGAACATAAGAGGCCATTAAAGACCATTAAGGCCTGTGACTTTGGGGTGGGTGTAGCCCTTAAAGGGACCCCGTGATGGCGACCCCATCCACGCCGGTGGCAGGGCCAGCAAGGACGTATGCGCAGGTGGCAACCGCTTCCACAGCACCTCCTGCGCCACCCGCTGCCCTGCCACCATTTAGATTAATTACTAGAAAACACGGGGTCAAGAGCTACACTCACCCCACAATGAGCATTGAGGAGTGCGTGCGGGCGATGGCTGGGGTAGTCGGCCCCTCGGCCATTGTCGCAGCCTCCAAGATGTCTGGGAAGGCTGTTTTCTTCCTGGGGTCGGAGCGGGCGGTGTCCCTGGCCCTCGAAAAGGGGCTCACGGTGGGCGGGACGTTCCTGCCGGTGGATCCTCTCGAGGCCACCGCGCAGAGGGTCATCGTGTCGAACGTCCCGCCCTTTGTTCCCGCTGAGCTCCTCCTCCCTCACCTACAACAACTGGGGGAGGTAAGGTCAGGGATCAACCCCATACCGCTCGGCCTCAGGGAGAACAGCCTGCGCCACGTGTTCTCCTTCCGCCGCCAGCTCTTTGTCCGGCTGGCGCGGGAGGACGTGACAGAAGGGCACTTTAATGTGGTGCACGAGGGGACTGCCTACCGCGTCTTCTGGACGTCGGACGGCGTGCGGTGCCATGCCTGCAGGGAGGTGGGGCATGTTCGCAAGAACTGCCCCGCCTCCAAGGCCGCCAAACCACCGAAGGCGGCCAAGGCTGGCGCTGCCGCCACCCCTCCCCCTAGTTGCGTCCGCGTGCCGGGAGCCATGGGTGCGCGGGCATCGTCGGAGGCCTTTGTTTTCAGGGCCTCCGGCGGGGGGGAGGGAGAGCGTCCGAGCGGAAAGAAGGCGCGGAAGAAGGAGAAACATCTAGAGGCGGGTCCCCTCGGTGCGCCGGAAAGTCTGACCACCGCGCTCAGCCCAACCCAGTCACCGGCGAGCGCGGGGTGCCCCGAGCCCGTGCCCGGGCCCTTGAATAATACCACAGAGGGGCCCAGGCGCGGGCAAGAAAAGGAAAAGGGGGGGGCGGAGCGGGAGGCCTCGGCAGACATGGAGGTCTCCCTGACTCCGCGCGCCCCCAGGAACAAAAAGAGGCACCGCCCCAATGAGGCGGAGGGGGAACAACATCCCTCCGCGGAGGAGGCGGTGCCCGCCGCGTGTCCCGCGTCCCCCACCAGCGCCCCCAAATTGCGCTGCAGGCGCGAGGAGTCTTTCCCCGGGGAGGGTGAGGCAGTCGAGGCTGCCCAGCCGCTGCCTCCTGGGGAGGGCGTGGAAGATCTGCCTGTCGTGGGGGGCGTGGGGCCAGTGGAAGAATGCGTAGCCGCCGGGTCGAGCGTCCCGGGGACCGAGGCGGGCGGGGCCGAAAAGGCCGAACCTGAGCCCGCCCGGCTACTATCCAACTTCCCCCGGGAGTCGCTCGACCCGGCAGAAATACAAACAAATAACGATGACACTGTAGATGCTGGGCCGGGGGGTGGCAGCGGGGAGGGGGAGGAACACCCACCCTCGCCCCTTACTTTGGAGCTGGAGCACTTGGAGGGCCTGGGGATTTCCTATGGCCGGGTCTCTCCTTGTTCTCCGGTTCCTGGGGCGGAGGGGGAACCCCTTCCGCTGTCATTTCCCGACCCAGCACCATTTTTAAAAGAGCCCAGTGGGGACTCCTCTGCCGACGATCCTGGGGGTGGGATCGGGGCAGTGCCAGGGCCGGTTGGAGCGGCCGGTTCATTTGCCGTACCTTGTGCGGTCGATGGGCCGGCTGCTGGCGGCCACCTCCCGGAGGAGGACGGGGACTCGGTGGGGGACGCGGGTGAAGACCTAGAGACCACCGCCAGTGAGGCGGTGGATCTGCTCGCGGCCGCCGCTGAGGCCCTCCTCGTTCCTGCAAAGGAACTCCGGGACTTTTTGGCCCAGAGCCGGGGTCGCCGCGACCAAGCCCGACTGGCCCTGGATAAATGGTCCGAGCCGGAGCTGATCAAGGGGTCCGTCCGCGCCGCCGTTAAAACCTTGGCCGCGGGCGGGCCCTTGACAAAGGAGCAGCACCTTGAGCTGCGCGAGCTCGAGGGACTCCTCGCTGGGCTGCGGAGGGAGCGGAGTTCAACAAAAGACTCCGCTCCCTCCCACACAATAGGTTAAGGTAGAGGTTGCACTATGCTTTTGCCATGAAGATAACCATAGCCAGCCTCAACATCAACGGCGGCAGAGGGGCACGCCGTAGATTTGACAATTTTTCGCTCCTGCGGGAGGGGAAATATGCGGTGTGCTTCCTGCAAGAAACCCACACCGTTCCGGGAGACGAAGCCACGTGGCTCCTGGAATGGCAAGGAGAGGTCCGCATGAGCCACCTCACCGCCATTTCTAGTGGGGTGGCCATCTTGCTGGGCCCGCATTTTCAGCCGGAGATCTTGGGGGTCGAGGAGCCCGTGCCAGGCCGCTTGCTGCACGTAACGGTTCGACTGGGGGACGTGCCGCTCCATCTCGTGAACGTGTACGCCCCTCATCCCGGCCCGCAGCAGACGCGCTTCTTTGAAGAGGTGTCCGCTCTTCTTGGCTCCGTCGACGTCGGCGACTGCATTGTCCTCGGGGGGGATTTTAACTGCACCCTCGAGGCGAGGGACCGCTCCGGTGCCCCGCAGTGCATGACGGCGATGGAGAAGTTGAGGGACCTGGTCGGGTCCTTCGACTTGGTGGACGTCTGGCGAAATCTCCACCCCGACTCCAGCGCCTTTACTTGGGTGAGGCCTGGAGTTGGATGGTCTAGAGTCGACCGCCTTTACGTGTCTCGGGCGTACGTTTCCTGCGTCCCGGCGGCCTCCATGCGGCCGGTGCCGTGTTCGGACCACCACCTGGTGTGGGCGGAGCTCGCTTCGCTCCGCGCGAGGACGGGGTCCGCGTACTGGCACTTTAACAACCGGCTGCTGGAGGACGTGCGGTTCCGGGACTCGTTCCGTCGATTCTGGTCCGACTGGAGAAGGAAGCAGGGGGGCTTCCCCTCCTTGAGGCTATGGTGGGACGTGGGCAAGGCTCACGTCCGCGTCTTCTGTCAAGAGTACGCGAGGGGGTCGACCAAGAGGCGGGCGGCCAGAGTCGGGCGCCTAGAAAAAGAGGTGCTCGACCTGGAAGCCCGTCTCGGTCAAGTCGTCCAGGACCCGGCCCTGCGGACGGTGTACGAAGCGAAGAAGGCCGCGCTGAAGGACCTGCAGCTCGTCGGGTCCCGAGGCGCGTTCGTGAGGTCGCGGATCCGGTTCCTGCGGGATCTGGACCGCGGCTCCCCCTTCTTCTACTCGCTGGAAAAAAGACAGAGTGTCCGTAAGCAGCTCTTGACGCTGCTGGCCGACGACGGCTCTCTCGTCTCGGATCCGGAGGGCGTCAACAACAGGGTCCGTGAATATTACGGGGCTCTGTTCTCTCCGGATCCGTCCAGCGAGGAAGCGCGTAGAGTTTTGTGGGAGGACCTGCCGAAGGTCAGCCCGGAGGGCGCCGAAAATCTGGAAGCTCCGCTAAGCCTGGCGGAGCTGACCGGTGCCCTCGCCCGGCTCTCGAGGGGAAAATCCCCGGGGCTGGACGGGCTGACCGTGGAGTTCCACAGGGCGTTCTGGGACGTCCTGGGGAGCGACTACGCGCGGGTCCTGGGGGAAAGTCTGGCGACCGGGGAGATGCCCCTCTCTTGGCGCAGGGCAGTCATCGTCCTGCTGCCTAAGAAGGGCGATCTCCGCCTCCTTAAGAACTGGCGCCCGGTCTCCCTCCTCAGCACGGACTACAAAATCTTCGCCAGGGCGATGTCTGCTCGCCTTGGTGCCGTGCTGGACCACATGATCCACCCCGACCAGTCATACACGGTCCCGGGCCGGACGATCCACGACAACATCCATCTGGTCCGGGACCTCATCCATTGCTCCCAGGAGGCTGGTCTGTCGGTCGCCTTCCTATCCCTCGACCAAGAGAAGGCGTTCGACAGGGTGGATCACGACTATCTGCTCGGAACCCTGCGCGCTTTCGGGTTCGGGACGCATTTCGTCGCCCGGATCCGACTTTTGTACGCCGCCGCGGAGTGTCTGATTAAGGTTAACGGGTCCTTGACGGCGCCCCTTCGCTTTAGGAGAGGGGTGCGCCAGGGATGCCCCATGTCCGGCCAGTTATACGCCGTTTGCGTGGAGCCTTTCCTGCGCCTCTTGCGGACGAGGTTGACGGGACTGGCTCTGCAAGGGCCGGGCGTGGAGGTCGTCCTCTCGGCTTACGCCGATGACGTGCTCCTCGCGGTAGAGGATCCCGCTGACCTGCGGAGGATGCGTGAGTGCCAGGAGATTTACTCGGCCGCGTCCTCCGCCAGGATCAACTGGGAGAAATGTTCCGGACTCCTGGTGGGTCAGTGGCGGGTGGACTCCCTGCCGGAGGAGCTCAGGCCTTTTGCCTGGAGCACGACCCATCTCCTCTATCTGGGAGTCTACCTTAGCCCCGACGAGGAAGCCTGGCCGGCGAACTGGCAGGAGCTGGAGGCCAAGGTCGCCGCTCGCCTAGGGCGCTGGACAGGACTGCTCCGAGTGCTGTCCTACAGGGGTCGAGCGCTAGTCATAAACCAGCTGGTGGCCGCAATGCTGTGGTACCGGCTGGTCACTTTGACCCCTCCCCCTGCGTTTGTCGCCAAGATACAGAAGAAGCTGGTGGACTTCTTCTGGAACAACAGGAAGCACTGGGTCTCTGTCGCGGTCTTGAGTCTCCCGCTTGAGGAGGGCGGTCAGTCGTTGGTGTGCGTCAGCGCCCAGCTCGCGACTTTCCGTCTTCAGACCCTGCAGAGATACCTTTACGTCGAGCCCCCTCCTAGGTGGTGTGCTCTGGCGAGGTATTTCTTCCGCCAGCAGCTCGACCTCAATTATGACACGCAGCTCCTGTTTGTGAACTTGGGGGGTGCCAGGACCGCCCTCCGGGAGCTGCCTGTCTTTTACAGGGAACTCATCAGGGTCTGGAACAAAGTCTCCACCAAGCGCAGCTCTCCGCCGGCTGGAGTGGCGGCCGTCCTGCAGGAACCGCTGCTCGGGAATCCGTACCTCCACGGCCGAGGCTTCATGTGGCGGTCGGAAGAGAGGGCTGTGGCTGGTGAGGTGACCAGGGTCAGGGACCTGCTCGATGGCGGAGGAGCGGGCTGGATGGCGCCAGTCACGCTGGCGCGGCGCCTAAATTCTGCCAACGTCCGCCGCGCGGCCGATGCCATCGAGTCGCTAAAAACAGCTCTGGGCCCTGACTCCGTTAGGTGTATCGAGGAGGCTCAAGCACGTGGGGAGATCCCGTCCGAACTGACCCCCGTCCGGACGGAATTCCTCATCGGCGCCAAACCCCGGAACCTCCCTCGGGGGCCGGCGCCTCACAACTTGAGCCGCCTCGGGGAAATCCCCTCCGTGCCTTTCAGTTCCGCGCGGAGGGGTTTCCTGTACGGGCTGCTCCTGCACACCCTCAACTTTGCCATCCTCGCCGGCCGTCCGGACACGCCATGGCGTACCATCTTGCCGTCCGGAGGAGGCGGGGGTCCCCGATGGAGGGCACTCTACGCAGGGGTCCTCCCACTATTCATCGGGGACTTGGCCTGGAGGGTGGTGCACGGAGCAGTGCCGTGCAACAAATTTTTAAGCCGGTTCACGGACTCCCAGGCCGCCTGCAATTTCTGCGGTCTGGAGGAGTCCGTGTTCCATGTGTTTATTGAATGCACAAGGTTGCAGCCCCTGTTCCACTATTTGAAGGGGCTGCTCCTGAAATTCTGGCTGCACTTCAGTCCCACTCTCCTGATCTTTGGGCACCCTGTGCGGAGGGGAGCGGGTAGGTCCGAGGGCCTCCTCGTAGGACTGCTCCTGGGCACGGCCAAGGGTGCCATCAGCCGGTCCAGGCAGCGGGCGGTCGAGGGGGTCGTTCAACCTGACTGCCTGCCTCTCTTCCGCTCTTACATCCGATCCAGGGTGTCCTTGGAGATGGAGCACGCGGTGTCCACCGGTACGCTCGCGGCCTTCCGCGAGAGGTGGGCACCGGAGGGACTGGAGTGCATCATCACGCCCGGCAACCAAATTTTAATTTGATTTTACGTTTTAAAGTTTAATTTGTTTTAATAGCCGGTGCTTTTAGTGTCCCCCTCTCCTTTTATAGGGGGCACTGGAAAAAGGAAAAATTTGATTTTAGTGCCCCAAAAAAAAAAACACAAAAAAATAAATAAAAAAGGGGCCTTGTAAATGTCTTGTGTGTGTCATCCAGGTCGGGTGGCACGGATACATGTTTTATGTTTTTGCAGGTGAACTCCAAAAAGAGTTTCATGCACAAGGACCAATTGTGCAGCAGTGGAGGCGTGTCCTGCTCAGTTGGAGCTGTGAGCAGTGAGGAGAGCAGCTTGCAACTTGAGCTCCTGCCTGGAGAGCCCTGAGACCAGCCCAGGAATAGAAGGAAGGAAGGGGCTTCACTACAACTTCTATCCAGAGGGAGAGGAGGAGAACAGAAAACTTTGCAACAACTTCATCATTCTGCAAGGAGTTGGAGAGAGGGGGAAAAACCACAACAACCATCCAGTGTGGAAGGAGGGAGACTCAACATTCTACAGGTGGGTGTGGGTGCATTTCCCCAAAAAGACTTTGTTGTTTCGGTGGGGGGAGGAAAGAAGACCACTGAGGGCCGGAACATCGCGGGGGGTGTGTGTGTGTGTGTGTGGTAGTGTGCGTGGGGGCCGTGCTTACAACTGGGCCCCCCCCACAATTGGAACCCCCCCCACCCCCCCCACATTTGCCTAGCCTGGGATAGCTGGAGCTACCAGGCTGAAGATTGTTGTTTTTCTTAAACACCCAATTAAAGATCGTTAGGAGTGCCTGGTGGCTCCAGCTACCCCAGGTGAAGACATCTTCTCCCCCCACCTGAAGACCACCCCAAAGACTTTTGTGTTTTGCCATCTGGGGAGTGCACCCACCCACAGCTGCGAGGGGAGACCTGCCCTCGCAGCCCCCCCCCCCTTCCCACCCCCCTCTCTCTTTCTCCGTTACCCTCTGTTTCTCCCCTCTCTCTCTGAGAACCCTTTCCTTCCAAATTAATAAAAAAAACCCCAATTAAGACAACTGAGCAGAGGGAGCAAGGCCTCTCCCCAATTGTCAACGAGGGGAGAGGTGCCTCGTTAAGGGCTCCTCTGCTCAGTGAACATAAGAGGCCATTAAAGACCATTAAGGCCTGTGACTTTGGGGTGGGTGTAGCCCTTAAAGGGACCCCGTGATGGCGACCCCATCCACGCCGGTGGCAGGGCCAGCAAGGACGTATGCGCAGGTGGCAACCGCTTCCACAGCACCTCCTGCGCCACCCGCTGCCCTGCCACCATTTAGATTAATTACTAGAAAACACGGGGTCAAGAGCTACACTCACCCCACAATGAGCATTGAGGAGTGCGTGCGGGCGATGGCTGGGGTAGTCGGCCCCTCGGCCATTGTCGCAGCCTCCAAGATGTCTGGGAAGGCTGTTTTCTTCCTGGGGTCGGAGCGGGCGGTGTCCCTGGCCCTCGAAAAGGGGCTCACGGTGGGCGGGACGTTCCTGCCGGTGGATCCTCTCGAGGCCACCGCGCAGAGGGTCATCGTGTCGAACGTCCCGCCCTTTGTTCCCGCTGAGCTCCTCCTCCCTCACCTACAACAACTGGGGGAGGTAAGGTCAGGGATCAACCCCATACCGCTCGGCCTCAGGGAGAACAGCCTGCGCCACGTGTTCTCCTTCCGCCGCCAGCTCTTTGTCCGGCTGGCGCGGGAGGACGTGACAGAAGGGCACTTTAATGTGGTGCACGAGGGGACTGCCTACCGCGTCTTCTGGACGTCGGACGGCGTGCGGTGCCATGCCTGCAGGGAGGTGGGGCATGTTCGCAAGAACTGCCCCGCCTCCAAGGCCGCCAAACCACCGAAGGCGGCCAAGGCTGGCGCTGCCGCCACCCCTCCCCCTAGTTGCGTCCGCGTGCCGGGAGCCATGGGTGCGCGGGCATCGTCGGAGGCCTTTGTTTTCAGGGCCTCCGGCGGGGGGGAGGGAGAGCGTCCGAGCGGAAAGAAGGCGCGGAAGAAGGAGAAACATCTAGAGGCGGGTCCCCTCGGTGCGCCGGAAAGTCTGACCACCGCGCTCAGCCCAACCCAGTCACCGGCGAGCGCGGGGTGCCCCGAGCCCGTGCCCGGGCCCTTGAATACCACCACAGAGGGGCCCAGGCGCGGGCAAGAAAAGGAAAAGGGGGGGGCGGAGCGGGAGGCCTCGGCAGACATGGAGGTCTCCCTGACTCCGCGCGCCCCCAGGAACAAAAAGAGGCACCGCCCCAATGAGGCGGAGGGGGAACAACATCCCTCCGCGGAGGAGGCGGTGCCCGCCGCGTGTCCCGCGTCCCCCACCAGCGCCCCCAAATTGCGCTGCAGGCGCGAGGAGTCTTTCCCCGGGGAGGGTGAGACAGTTGAGGCTGCCCAGCCTCTGCCTCCCGGGGATGAAGTGGAAGATCTGCCTGTCGTGGGGGGCGTGGGGACCGCGGAGGAATGCGTAGCCGCCGGGTCGAGCGTCCCGGGGACCGAGGCGGGCGGGGCCGAAAAGGCCGAACCTGAGCCCGCCCAGCCAATACACAACTTACCCCGGGATTTGCTCGACCCGGCAGAGAATGAAACAATTGATTTTAATGATACTGTAGATGCTGGGCCGGGGGGTGGCAGCGGGGAGGGGGAGGAACACCCACCCTCGCCCCTTACTTTGGAGCTGGAGCACTTGGAGGGCCTGGGGATTTCCTATGGCCGGGTCTCTCCTTGTTCTCCGGTTCCTGGGGCGGAGGGGGAACCCCTTCCGCTGTCATTTCCCGACCCAGCACCATTTTTAAAAGAGCCCAGTGGGGACTCCTCTGCCGACGATCCTGGGGGTGGGATCGGGGCAGTGCCAGGGCCGGTTGGAGCGGCCGGTTCATTTGCCGTACCTTGTGCGGTCGATGGGCCGGCTGCTGGCGGCCACCTCCCGGAGGAGGACGGGGACTCGGTGGGGGACGCGGGTGAAGACCTAGAGACCACCGCCAGGGAGGCGGTGGATCTGCTCGCGGCCGCCGCTGAGGCCCTCCTCGTTCCTGCAAAGGAACTCCGGGACTTTTTGGCCCAGAGCCGGGGTCGCCGCGACCAAGCCCGACTGGCCCTGGAAAAATGGTCCGAGCCGGAGCTGATCAAGGGGTCCGTCCGCGCCGCCGTTAAAACCTTGGCCGCGGGCGGGCCCTTGACAAAGGAGCAGCACCTTGAGCTGCGCGAGCTCGAGGGACTCCTCGCTGGGCTGCGGAGGGAGCGGAGTTCAACAAAAGACTCCGCTCCCTCCCCCACAATAGGTTAAGGTAGAGGTTGCACTATGCTTTTGCCATGAAGATAACCATAGCCAGCCTCAACATCAACGGCGGCAGAGGGGCACGCCGTAGATTTGACAATTTTTCGCTCCTGCGGGAGGGGAAATATGCGGTGTGCTTCCTGCAAGAAACCCACACCGTTCCGGGAGACGAAGCCACGTGGCTCCTGGAATGGCAAGGAGAGGTCCGCATGAGCCACCTCACCGCCATTTCTAGTGGGGTGGCCATCTTGCTGGGCCCGCATTTTCAGCCGGAGATCTTGGGGGTCGAGGAGCCCGTGCCAGGCCGCTTGCTGCACGTAACGGTTCGCCTGGGGGACGTGCCGCTCCATCTCGTGAACGTGTACGCCCCTCATCCCGGCCCGCAGCAAACGCGCTTCTTTGAAGAGGTGTCCGCTCTTCTTGGCTCCGTCGACGTCGGCGACTGCATTGTCCTCGGGGGGGATTTTAACTGCACCCTCGAGGCGAGGGACCGCTCCGGTGCCCCGCAGTGCATGACGGCGATGGAGAAGTTGAGGGACCTGGTCGGGTCCTTCGACTTGGTGGACGTCTGGCGAAATCTCCACCCCGACTCCAGCGCCTTTACTTGGGTGAGGCCTGGAGTTGGATGGTCCAGAGTCGACCGCCTTTACGTGTCTCGGGCGTACGTTTCCTGCGTCCCGGCGGCCTCCATGCGGCCGGTGCCGTGTTCGGACCACCACCTGGTGTGGGCGGAGCTCGCTTCGCTCCGCGCGAGGACGGGGTCCGCGTACTGGCACTTTAACAACCGGCTGCTGGAGGACGTGCGGTTCCAGGACTCGTTCCGTCGATTCTGGTCCGACTGGAGAAGGAAGCAGGGGGGCTTCCCCTCCTTGAGGCTATGGTGGGACGTGGGCAAGGCTCACGTCCGCGTCTTCTGTCAAGAGTACGCGAGGGGGTCGACCAAGAGGCGGGCGGCCAGAGTCGGGCGCCTAGAAAAAGAGGTGCTCGACCTGGAAGCCCGTCTCGGTCAAGTCGTCCAGGACCCGGCCCTGCGGACGGTGTACGAAGCGAAGAAGGCCGCGCTGAAGGACCTGCAGCTCGTCGGGTCCCGAGGCGCGTTCGTGAGGTCGCGGATCCGGTTCCTGCGGGATCTGGACCGCGGCTCCCCCTTCTTCTACTCGCTGGAAAAAAGGCAGAGTGTCCGTAAGCAGCTCTTGACGCTGCTGGCCGACGACGGCTCTCTCGTCTCGGATCCGGAGGGCGTCAACAACAGGGTCCGTGAATATTACGGGGCTCTGTTCTCTCCGGATCCGTCCAGCGAGGAAGCGCGTAGAGTTTTGTGGGAGGACCTGCCGAAGGTCGGCCCGGAGGGCGCCGAAAATCTGGAAGCTCCGCTAAGCCTGGCGGAGCTGACCGGTGCCCTCGCCCGGCTCTCGAGGGGAAAATCCCCGGGGCTGGACGGGCTGACCGTGGAGTTCCACAGGGCGTTCTGGGACGTCCTGGGGAGCGACTACGCGCGGGTCCTGGGGGAAAGTCTGGCGACCGGGGAGATGCCCCTCTCTTGGCGCAGGGCAGTCATCGTCCTGCTGCCTAAGAAGGGCGATCTCCGCCTTCTTAAGAACTGGCGCCCGGTCTCCCTCCTCAGCACGGACTACAAAATCTTCGCCAGGGCGATGTCTGCTCGCCTTGGTGCCGTGCTGGACCACATGATCCACCCCGACCAGTCATACACGGTCCCGGGCCGGACAATCCACGATAACATCCATCTGGTCCGGGACCTCATCCATTGTTCCCAGGAGGCTGGTCTGTCGGTCGCCTTCCTATCCCTCGACCAAGAGAAGGCGTTCGACAGGGTGGATCACGACTATCTGCTCGGAACTCTGCGCGCTTTCGGGTTCGGGACGCATTTCGTCGCCCGGATCCGACTTTTGTACGCCGCCGCGGAGTGTCTGATTAAGGTTAACGGGTCCTTGACGGCGCCCCTTCGCTTTAGGAGAGGGGTGCGCCAGGGATGCCCCATGTCCGGCCAGTTATACGCCGTTTGCGTGGAGCCTTTCCTGCGCCTCTTGCGGACGAGGTTGACGGGACTGGCTCTGCAAGGGCCGGGCGTGGAGGTCGTCCTCTCGGCTTACGCCGATGACGTGCTCCTCGCGGTAGAGGATCCCGCTGACCTGCGGAGGATGCGTGAGTGCCAGGAGATTTACTCGGCCGCGTCCTCCGCCAGGATCAACTGGGAGAAATGTTCCGGACTCCTGGTGGGTCAGTGGCGGGTGGACTCCCTGCCGGAGGAGCTCAGGCCTTTTGCCTGGAGCACAACCCATCTCCTCTATCTGGGAGTCTACCTTAGCCCCGACGAGGAAGCCTGGCCGGCGAACTGGCAGGAGCTGGAGGCCAAGGTCGCCGCTCGCCTAGGGCGCTGGACAGGACTGCTCCGAGTGCTGTCCTACAGGGGTCGAGCGCTAGTCATAAACCAGCTGGTGGCCGCAATGCTGTGGTACCGGCTGGTCACTTTGACCCCTCCCCCTGCGTTTGTCGCCAAGATACAGAAGAAGCTGGTGGACTTCTTCTGGAACAACAGGAAGCACTGGGTCTCTGTCGCGGTCTTGAGTCTCCCGCTTGAGGAGGGCGGTCAGTCGTTGGTGTGCGTCAGCGCCCAGCTCGCGACTTTCCGTCTTCAGACCCTGCAGAGATACCTTTACGTCGAGCCCCCTCCTAGGTGGTGTGCTCTGGCGAGGTATTTCTTCCGCCAGCAGCTCGACCTCAATTATGACACGCAGCTCCTGTTTGTGAACTTGGGGGGTGCCAGGACCGCCCTCCGGGAGCTGCCTGTCTTTTACAGGGAACTCATCAGGGTCTGGAACAAAGTCTCCACCAAGCGCAGCTCTCCGCCGGCTGGAGTGGCGGCCGTCCTGCAGGAGCCGCTGCTCGGGAATCCGTACCTCCACGGCCGAGGCTTCATGTGGCGGTCGGAAGAGAGGGCTGTGGCTGGTGAGGTGACCAGGGTCAGGGACCTGCTCGATGGCGGAGGAGCGGGCTGGATGGCGCCAGTCACGCTGGCGCGGCGCCTAAATTCTGCCAACGTCCGCCGCGCGGCCGATGCCATCGAGTCGCTAAAAACAGCTCTGGGCCCTGACTCCGTTAGGTGTATCGAGGAGGCTCAAGCACGTGGGGAGATCCCGTCCGAACTGACCCCCGTCCGGACGGAATTCCTCATCGGCGCCAAACCCCGGAACCTCCCTCGGGGGCCGGCGCCTCACAACTTGAGCCGCCTCGGGGAAATCCCCTCCGTGCCTTTCAGTTCCGCGCGGAGGGGTTTCCTGTACGGGCTGCTCCTGCACACCCTCAACTTTGCCATCCTCGCCGGCCGTCCGGACACGCCATGGCGCACCATCTTGCCGTCCGGAGGAGGCGGGGGTCCCCGATGGAGGGCACTCTACGCAGGGGTCCTCCCACTATTCATCGGGGACTTGGCCTGGAGGGTGGTGCACGGAGCAGTGCCGTGCAACAAATTTTTAAGCCGGTTCACGGACTCCCAGGCCGCCTGCAATTTCTGCGGTCTGGAGGAGTCCGTGTTCCATGTTTTTATGGAGTGCACAAGGTTGCAGCCCCTGTTCCATTATTTGAAGGGGCTGCTCCTGAAATTCTGGCTGCACTTCAGTCCCACTCTCCTGATCTTTGGGCACCCTGTGCGGAGGGGAGCGGGTAGGTCCGAAGGCCTCCTCGTAGGACTGCTCCTGGGCACGGCCAAGGGTGCCATCAGCCGGTCCAGGCAGCGGGCGGTCGAGGGGGTCGTTCAACCTGACTGCCTGCCTCTCTTCCGCTCTTACATCCGGTCCAGGGTGTCCTTGGAGATGGAGCACGCGGTGTCCACCGGTACGCTCGCGGCCTTCCGCGAGAGGTGGGCACCGGAGGGACTGGAGTGCATCATCACGCCCGGCAACCAAATTTTAATTTGATTTTACGTTTTAAAGTTAATTTGTTTTAATTGCCGGTGCTTTTAGTGTCCCCTTCCCTTTTATAGGGGGCACTGGGGAAAAATTGTGATTTTAGTGCCCAAAAAAAAAAACAAAAAAAAAAAGAAAAAACACAAAAAAAAAACACAAAAAAGGGGGGAAAAAAAAAAGGGCCTTGTAAATGTCTGGAGTGTCACCCAGGTCGGGTGGCACCGTTTAATGTTTTATGTTTTCACAGATAAACTCAAAAGAGTTTCATGCACAAGGACCAATTGTGCAGCAGTGGAGGCGTGTCCTGCTCAGTTGGAGCTGTGAGCAGTGAGGAGAGCAGCTTGCAACTTGAGCTCCTGCCTGGAGAGCCCTGAGACCAGCCCAGGAATAGAAGGAAGGAAGGGGCTTCACTACAACTTCTATCCAGAGGGAGAGGAGGAGAACAGAAAACTTTGCAACAACTTCATCATTCTGCAAGGAGTTGGAGAGAGGGGGAAAAACCACAACAACCATCCAGTGTGGAAGGAGGGAGACTCAACATTCTACAGGTGGGTGTGGGTGCATTTCCCCAAAAAGACTTTGTTGTTTCGGTGGGGGGAGGAAAGAAGACCACTGAGGGCCGGAACATCGCGGGGGGTGTGTGTGTGTGTGTGTGGTAGTGTGCGTGGGGGCCGTGCTTACAACTGGGCCCCCCCCACAATTGGAACCCCCCCCACCCCCCCCACATTTGCCTAGCCTGGGATAGCTGGAGCTACCAGGCTGAAGATTGTTGTTTTTCTTAAACACCCAATTAAAGATCGTTAGGAGTGCCTGGTGGCTCCAGCTACCCCAGGTGAAGACATCTTCTCCCCCCACCTGAAGACCACCCCAAAGACTTTTGTGTTTTGCCATCTGGGGAGTGCACCCACCCACAGCTGCGAGGGGAGACCTGCCCTCGCAGCCCCCCCCCCCTTCCCACCCCCCTCTCTCTTTCTCCGTTACCCTCTGTTTCTCCCCTCTCTCTCTGAGAACCCTTTCCTTCCAAATTAATAAAAAAAACCCCAATTAAGACAACTGAGCAGAGGGAGCAAGGCCTCTCCCCAATTGTCAACGAGGGGAGAGGTGCCTCGTTAAGGGCTCCTCTGCTCAGTGAACATAAGAGGCCATTAAAGACCATTAAGGCCTGTGACTTTGGGGTGGGTGTAGCCCTTAAAGGGACCCCGTGATGGCGACCCCATCCACGCCGGTGGCAGGGCCAGCAAGGACGTATGCGCAGGTGGCAACCGCTTCCACAGCACCTCCTGCGCCACCCGCTGCCCTGCCACCATTTAGATTAATTACTAGAAAACACGGGGTCAAGAGCTACACTCACCCCACAATGAGCATTGAGGAGTGCGTGCGGGCGATGGCTGGGGTAGTCGGCCCCTCGGCCATTGTCGCAGCCTCCAAGATGTCTGGGAAGGCTGTTTTCTTCCTGGGGTCGGAGCGGGCGGTGTCCCTGGCCCTCGAAAAGGGGCTCACGGTGGGCGGGACGTTCCTGCCGGTGGATCCTCTCGAGGCCACCGCGCAGAGGGTCATCGTGTCGAACGTCCCGCCCTTTGTTCCCGCTGAGCTCCTCCTCCCTCACCTACAACAACTGGGGGAGGTAAGGTCAGGGATCAACCCCATACCGCTCGGCCTCAGGGAGAACAGCCTGCGCCACGTGTTCTCCTTCCGCCGCCAGCTCTTTGTCCGGCTGGCGCGGGAGGACGTGACAGAAGGGCACTTTAATGTGGTGCACGAGGGGACTGCCTACCGCGTCTTCTGGACGTCGGACGGCGTGCGGTGCCATGCCTGCAGGGAGGTGGGGCATGTTCGCAAGAACTGCCCCGCCTCCAAGGCCGCCAAACCACCGAAGGCGGCCAAGGCTGGCGCTGCCGCCACCCCTCCCCCTAGTTGCGTCCGCGTGCCGGGAGCCATGGGTGCGCGGGCATCGTCGGAGGCCTTTGTTTTCAGGGCCTCCGGCGGGGGGGAGGGAGAGCGTCCGAGCGGAAAGAAGGCGCGGAAGAAGGAGAAACATCTAGAGGCGGGTCCCCTCGGTGCGCCGGAAAGTCTGACCACCGCGCTCAGCCCAACCCAGTCACCGGCGAGCGCGGGGTGCCCCGAGCCCGTGCCCGGGCCCTTGAATACCACCACAGAGGGGCCCAGGCGCGGGCAAGAAAAGGAAAAGGGGGGGGCGGAGCGGGAGGCCTCGGCAGACATGGAGGTCTCCCTGACTCCGCGCGCCCCCAGGAACAAAAAGAGGCACCGCCCCAATGAGGCGGAGGGGGAACAACATCCCTCCGCGGAGGAGGCGGTGCCCGCCGCGTGTCCCGCGTCCCCCACCAGCGCCCCCAAATTGCGCTGCAGGCGCGAGGAGTCTTTCCCCGGGGAGGGTGAGACAGTTGAGGCTGCCCAGCCTCTGCCTCCCGGGGATGGAGTGGAAGATCTGCCTGTCGTGGGGGGCGTGGGGACCGCGGAGGAATGCATAGCCGCCGGGTCGAGCGTCCCGGGGACCGAGGCGGGCGGGGCCGAAAAGGCCGAACCTGAGCCCGCCCAGCCAATACACAACTTACCCCGGGATTTGCTCGACCCGGCAGAGAATGAAACAATTGATTTTAATGATACTGTAGATGCTGGGCCGGGGGGTGGCAGCGGGGAGGGGGAGGAACACCCACCCTCGCCCCTTACTTTGGAGCTGGAGCACTTGGAGGGCCTGGGGATTTCCTATGGCCGGGTCTCTCCTTGTTCTCCGGTTCCTGGGGCGGAGGGGGAACCCCTTCCGCTGTCATTTCCCGACCCAGCACCATTTTTAAAAGAGCCCAGTGGGGACTCCTCTGCCGACGATCCTGGGGGTGGGATCGGGGCAGTGCCAGGGCCGGTTGGAGCGGCCGGTTCATTTGCCGTACCTTGTGCGGTCGATGGGCCGGCTGCTGGCGGCCACCTCCCGGAGGAGGACGGGGACTCGGTGGGGGACGCGGGTGAAGACCTAGAGACCACCGCCAGGGAGGCGGTGGATCTGCTCGCGGCCGCCGCTGAGGCCCTCCTCGTTCCTGCAAAGGAACTCCGGGACTTTTTGGCCCAGAGCCGGGGTCGCCGCGACCAAGCCCGACTGGCCCTGGAAAAATGGTCCGAGCCGGAGCTGATCAAGGGGTCCGTCCGCGCCGCCGTTAAAACCTTGGCCGCGGGCGGGCCCTTGACAAAGGAGCAGCACCTTGAGCTGCGCGAGCTCGAGGGACTCCTCGCTGGGCTGCGGAGGGAGCGGAGTTCAACAAAAGACTCCGCTCCCTCCCCCACAATAGGTTAAGGTAGAGGTTGCACTATGCTTTTGTCATGAAGATAACCATAGCCAGCCTCAACATCAACGGCGGCAGAGGGGCACGCCGTAGATTTGACAATTTTTCGCTCCTGCGGGAGGGGAAATATGCGGTGTGCTTCCTGCAAGAAACCCACACCGTTCCGGGAGACGAAGCCACGTGGCTCCTGGAATGGCAAGGAGAGGTCCGCATGAGCCACCTCACCGCCATTTCTAGTGGGGTGGCCATCTTGCTGGGCCCGCATTTTCAGCCGGAGATCTTGGGGGTCGAGGAGCCCGTGCCAGGCCGCTTGCTGCACGTAACGGTTCGCCTGGGGGACGTGCCGCTCCATCTCGTGAACGTGTACGCCCCTCATCCCGGCCCGCAGCAGACGCGCTTCTTTGAAGAGGTGTCCGCTCTTCTTGGCTCCGTCGACGTCGGCGACTGCATTGTCCTCGGGGGGGATTTTAACTGCACCCTCGAGGCGAGGGACCGCTCCGGTGCCCCGCAGTGCATGACGGCGATGGAGAAGTTGAGGGACCTGGTCGGGTCCTTCGACTTGGTGGACGTCTGGCGAAATCTCCACCCCGACTCCAGCGCCTTTACTTGGGTGAGGCCTGGAGTTGGATGGTCTAGAGTCGACCGCCTTTACGTGTCTCGGGCGTACGTTTCCTGCGTCCCGGCGGCCTCCATGCAGCCGGTGCCGTGTTCGGACCACCACCTGGTGTGGGCGGAGCTCGCTTCGCTCCGCGCGAGGGCGGGGTCCGCGTACTGGCACTTTAACAACCGGCTGCTGGAGGACGTGCGGTTCCAGGACTCGTTCCGTCGATTCTGGTCCGACTGGAGAAGGAAGCAGGGGGGCTTCCCCTCCTTGAGGCTATGGTGGGACGTGGGCAAGGCTCACGTCCGCGTCTTCTGTCAAGAGTACGCGAGGGGGTCGACCAAGAGGCGGGCGGCCAGAGTCGGGCGCCTAGAAAAAGAGGTGCTCGACCTGGAAGCCCGTCTCGGTCAAGTCGTCCAGGACCCGGCCCTGCGGACGGTGTACGAAGCGAAGAAGGCCGCGCTGAAGGACCTGCAGCTCGTCGGGTCCCGAGGCGCGTTCGTGAGGTCGCGGATCCGGTTCCTGCGGGATCTGGACCGCGGCTCCCCCTTCTTCTACTCGCTGGAAAAAAGGCAGAGTGTCCGTAAGCAGCTCTTGACGCTGCTGGCCGACGACGGCTCTCTCGTCTCGGATCCGGAGGGCGTCAACAACAGGGTCCGTGAATATTACGGGGCTCTGTTCTCTCCGGATCCGTCCAGCGAGGAAGCGCGTAGAGTTTTGTGGGAGGACCTGCCGAAGGTCGGCCCGGAGGGCGCCGAAAATCTGGAAGCTCCGCTAAGCCTGGCGGAGCTGACCGGTGCCCTCGCCCGGCTCTCGAGGGGAAAATCCCCGGGGCTGGACGGGCTGACCGTGGAGTTCCACAGGGCGTTCTGGGACGTCCTGGGGAGCGACTACGCGCGGGTCCTGGGGGAAAGTCTGGCGACCGGGGAGATGCCCCTCTCTTGGCGCAGGGCAGTCATCGTCCTGCTGCCTAAGAAGGGCGATCTCCGCCTCCTTAAGAACTGGCGCCCGGTCTCCCTCCTCAGCACGGACTACAAAATCTTCGCCAGGGCGATGTCTGCTCGCCTTGGTGCCGTGCTGGACCACATGATCCACCCCGACCAGTCATACACGGTCCCGGGCCGGACGATCCACGACAACATCCATCTGGTCCGGGACCTCATCCATTGCTCCCAGGAGGCTGGTCTGTCGGTCGCCTTCCTATCCCTCGACCAAGAGAAGGCGTTCGACAGGGTGGATCACGACTATCTGCTCGGAACTCTGCGCGCTTTCGGGTTCGGGACGCATTTCGTCGCCCGGATCCGACTTTTGTACGCCGCCGCGGAGTGTCTGATTAAGGTTAACGGGTCCTTGACGGCGCCCCTTCGCTTTAGGAGAGGGGTGCGCCAGGGATGCCCCATGTCCGGCCAGTTATACGCCGTTTGCGTGGAGCCTTTCCTGCGCCTCTTGCGGACGAGGTTGACGGGACTGGCTCTGCAAGGGCCGGGCGTGGAGGTCGTCCTCTCGGCTTACGCCGATGACGTGCTCCTCGCGGTAGAGGATCCCGCTGACCTGCGGAGGATGCGTGAGTGCCAGGAGATTTACTCGGCCGCGTCCTCCGCCAGGATCAACTGGGAGAAATGTTCCGGACTCCTGGTGGGTCAGTGGCGGGTGGACTCCCTGCCGGAGGAGCTCAGGCCTTTTGCCTGGAGCACGACCCATCTCCTCTATCTGGGAGTCTACCTTAGCCCCGACGAGGAAGCCTGGCCGGCGAACTGGCAGGAGCTGGAGGCCAAGGTCGCCGCTCGCCTAGGGCGCTGGACAGGACTGCTCCGAGTGCTGTCCTACAGGGGTCGAGCGCTAGTCATAAACCAGCTGGTGGCCGCAATGCTGTGGTACCGGCTGGTCACTTTGACCCCTCCCCCTGCGTTTGTCGCCAAGATACAGAAGAAGCTGGTGGACTTCTTCTGGAACAACAGGAAGCACTGGGTCTCTGTCGCGGTCTTGAGTCTCCCGCTTGAGGAGGGCGGTCAGTCGTTGGTGTGCGTCAGCGCGCAGCTCGCGACTTTCCGTCTTCAGACCCTGCAGAGATACCTTTACGTCGAGCCCCCTCCTAGGTGGTGTGCTCTGGCGAGGTATTTCTTCCGCCAGCAGCTCGACCTCAATTATGACACGCAGCTCCTGTTTGTGAACTTGGGGGGTGCCAGGACCGCCCTCCGGGAGCTGCCTGTCTTTTACAGGGAACTCATCAGGGTCTGGAACAAAGTCTCCACCAAGCGCAGCTCTCCGCCGGCTGGAGTGGCGGCCGTCCTGCAGGAACCGCTGCTCGGGAATCCGTACCTCCACGGCCGAGGCTTCATGTGGCGGTCGGAAGAGAGGGCTGTGGCTGGTGAGGTGACCAGGGTCAGGGACCTGCTCGATGGCGGAGGAGCGGGCTGGATGGCGCCAGTCACGCTGGCGCGGCGCCTAAATTCTGCCAACGTCCGCCGCGCGGCCGATGCCATCGAGTCGCTAAAAACAGCTCTGGGCCCTGACTCCGTTAGGTGTATCGAGGAGGCTCAAGCACGTGGGGAGATCCCGTCCGAACTGACCCCCGTCCGGACGGAATTCCTCATCGGCGCCAAACCCCGGAACCTCCCTCGGGGGCCGGCGCCTCACAACTTGAGCCGCCTCGGGGAAATCCCCTCCGTGCCTTTCAGTTCCGCGCGGAGGGGTTTCCTGTACGGGCTGCTCCTGCACACCCTCAACTTTGCCATCCTCGCCAGCCGTCCGGACACGCCATGGCGCACCATCTTGCCGTCCGGAGGAGGCGGGGGTCCCCGATGGAGGGCACTCTACGCAGGGGTCCTCCCACTATTCATCGGGGACTTGGCCTGGAGGGTGGTGCACGGAGCAGTGCCGTGCAACAAATTTTTAAGCCGGTTCACGGACTCCCAGGCCGCCTGCAATTTCTGCGGTCTGGAGGAGTCCGTGTTCCATGTTTTTATTGAATGCACAAGGTTGCAGCCCCTGTTCCACTATTTGAAGGGGCTGCTCCTGAAATTCTGGCTGCACTTCAGTCCCACTCTCCTGATCTTTGGGCACCCTGTGCGGAGGGGAGCGGGTAGGTCCGAGGGCCTCCTCGTAGGACTGCTCCTGGGCACGGCCAAGGGTGCCATCAGCCGGTCCAGGCAGCGGGCGGTCGAGGGGGTCGTTCAACCTGACTGCCTGCCTCTCTTCCGCTCTTACATCCGGTCCAGGGTGTCCTTGGAGATGGAGCACGCGGTGTCCACCGGTACGCTCGCGGCCTTCCGCGAGAGGTGGGCACCGGAGGGACTGGAGTGCATCATCACGCCCGGCAACCAAATTTTAATTTGATTTTACGTTTTAAAGTTAATTTGTTTTAATTGCCGGTGCTTTTAGTGTCCCCTTCCCTTTTATAGGGGGCACTGGGGAAAAATTGTGATTTTAGTGCCCAAAAAAAAAAACCAAAAAAAGAAAAACACAAAAAAAAAAAAAAAAAGGGGGGGAAAAAAAGGGCCTTGTAAATGTCTGGAGTGTCACCCAGGTTGGGTGGCACCGTTATTGTTTTATGTTTTCACAGGTAGACTCTAAAAGAGTTTCATGCACAAGGACCAATTGTGCAGCAGTGGAGGCGTGTCCTGCTCAGTTGGAGCTGTGAGCAGTGAGGAGAGCAGCTTGCAACTTGAGCTCCTGCCTGGAGAGCCCTGAGACCAGCCCAGGAATAGAAGGAAGGAAGGGGCTTCACTACAACTTCTATCCAGAGGGAGAGGAGGAGAACAGAAAACTTTGCAACAACTTCATCATTCTGCAAGGAGTTGGAGAGAGGGGGAAAAACCACAACAACCATCCAGTGTGGAAGGAGGGAGACTCAACTACTCTACAGGTGGGTGTGGGTGCATTTCCCCAAAAAGACTTTGTTGTTTCGGTGGGGGGAGGAAAGAAGACCACTGAGGGCCGGAACATCGCGGGGGGTGTGTGTGTGTGTGTGTGTGGTAGTGTGCGTGGGGGCCGTGCTTACAACTGGGCCCCCCCCACAATTGGAACCCCCCCCCACCCCCCCACATTTGCCTAGCCTGGGATAGCTGGAGCTACCAGGCTGAAGATTGTCATCAATCACCCAATTAAAGATCGTTAGGAGTGCCTGGTGGCTCCAGCTACCCCAGGTGAAGACATCTTCTCCCCCCACCTGAAGACCACCCCAAAGACTTTTGTGTTTTGCCATCTGGGGAGTGCACCCACCCACAGCTGCGAGGGGAGACCTGCCCTCGCAGTCCCCCCCTTCCCACCCCCCCTCTCTCTTTCTCTGTTACTCTGTTTCTCCCCTCTCTCTCTGAGAGCCTCTTTCTTCCAAATTTAATTTAAAAAAAAAAACATTTAAGACAACTGAGCAGAGGGAGCAAGGCCCCTCCCCAATTGCCAACTAGGGGAGAGGTACCTCATTAAGGGCTCCTCTGCTCAGTCAATCTACAAGAGGCCTAATAAAGACCATTAAGGCCTGTGACTTTGGGGTGGGTGTAGCCCTTAAAGGGACCCCGTGATGGCGACCCCATCCACGCCGGTGGCAGGGCCAGCAAGGTCGTATGCGCAGGCGGTGTCCACATCCACGGCACCTCCTGCGCCAGCCGCTGCCCTGCCACCTTTCAGACTAATAACAAAAAAACACGGGGTCAAGAGCTACACTCACCCCACAATGAGCATCGAGGAGTGCGTGCGGGCGATGGCTGGGGTAGTCGGCCCCTCGGCCATTGTCGCAGCCTCCAAGATGTCTGGGAAGGCCGTGTTCTTCCTGGGGTCGGAGCGGGCGGTGTCCCTGGCCCTTGAAAAGGGGCTCACGGTGGGCGGGACGTTCCTGCCGGTGGACCCTCTCGAGGCCACCGCGCAGAGGGTCATCATTTCAAACGTCCCGCCCTTTGTTCCCGCTGAGCTCCTCCTCCCTCACCTACACCAACTGGGGGAGGTAAGGTCGGGGATCAACCCCATACCGCTCGGCCTCAGGGAGAACAGCCTGCGCCACGTGTTCTCCTTCCGCCGCCAGCTCTTTGTCCGGCTGGCGCGGGAGGAGACGACGGAGGGGAACTTTAATGTGGTGCACGAGGGGACTGCCTACCGCGTCTTCTGGACGTCGGACGGCGTGCGGTGCCATGCCTGTAGGGAGGTGGGGCATGTTCGTAAGAACTGCCCCGCCTCCAAGGCCGCCAAACCACCGAAGGCGGCCAAGGCTGGCACCGCCGCCACCCCTCCCCCTAGTTGCGTCCGCGTGCCGGGAGCCATGGGTGCGCGGGCATCGTCGGAGGCCTTTGTTTTCAGGGCCTCCGGCGGGGGGGAGGGAGAGCGTTCGACCGGAAAGAAGGCGCGGAAGAAGGCGAAACATCTCGAGGCGGGTCCCCTCGGTGCGCCGGAAAGTCTGACCACCGCGCTCAGCCCAACCCAGTCACCGGCGAGCGCGGGGTGCCCCGAGCCCGTGCCCGGGCCCTTGAATACCACCACAGAGGGGCCCAGGCGCGGGCAAGAAAAGGAAAAGGGGGGGGCGGAGCGGGAGGCCTCGGCAGACATGGAGGTCTCCCTGACTCCGCGCGCCCCCAGGAACAAAAAGAGGCACCGCCCCAATGAGGCGGAGGGGGAACAACATCCCTCCGCGGAGGAGGCGGTGCCCGCCGCGTGTCCCGCGTCCCCCACCAGCGCCCCCAAATTGCGCTGCAGGCGCGAGGAGTCTTTCCCCGGGGAGGGTGAGACAGTTGAGGCTGCCCAGCCTCTGCCTCCCGGGGATGGAGTGGAAGATCTGCCTGTCGTGGGGGGCGTGGGGACCGCGGAGGAATGCGTAGCCGCCGGGCCGGGCGTCCCGGGGACTGAGGCGGGCGAGGCCGAAAAGGCCGAACCTGAGCCCGCCCAGCTATTACCCAACTTCCCCCGGGAGTCGCTCGACCCGGCAGAAAAACAATTTAATAATTATGACACTGTAGATGCTGGGCCGGGGGGTGGCAGCGGGGAGGGGGAGGAACACCCACCCTCGCCCCTTACTTTGGAGCTGGAGCACTTGGAGGGCCTGGGGATTTCCTATGGCCGGGTCTCTCCTTGTTCTCCGGTTCCTGGGGAACCCCTTCCGCTGTCATTTCCCGACCCAGCACCATTTTTAAAAGAGCCCAGTGGGGACTCCTCTGCCGACGATCCTGGGGGTGGGATCGGGGCAGTGCCAGGGCCGGTTGGAGCGGCCGGTTCATTTGCCGTACCTTGTGCGGTCGATGGGCCGGCTGCTGGCGGCCACCTCCCGGAGGAGGACGGGGACTCGGTGGGGGACGCGGGTGAAGACCTAGAGACCACCGCCAGGGAGGCGGTGGATCTGCTCGCGGCCGCCGCTGAGGCCCTCCTCGTTCCTGCAAAGGAACTCCGGGACTTTTTGGCCCAGAGCCGGGGTCGCCGCGACCAAGCCCGACTGGCCCTGGAAAAATGGTCCGAGCCGGAGCTGATCAAGGGGTCCGTCCGCGCCGCCGTTAAAACCTTGGCCGCGGGCGGGCCCTTGACAAAGGAGCAGCACCTTGAGCTGCGCGAGCTCGAGGGACTCCTCGCTGGGCTGCGGAGGGAGCGGAGTTCAACAAAAGACTCCGCTCCCTCCCCCACAATAGGTTAAGGTAGAGGTTGCACTATGCTTTTGTCATGAAGATAACCATAGCCAGCCTCAACATCAACGGCGGCAGAGGGGCACGCCGTAGATTTGACAATTTTTCGCTCCTGCGGGAGGGGAAATATGCGGTGTGCTTCCTGCAAGAAACCCACACCGTTCCGGGAGACGAAGCCACGTGGCTCCTGGAATGGCAAGGAGAGGTCCGCATGAGCCACCTCACCGCCATTTCTAGTGGGGTGGCCATCTTGCTGGGCCCGCATTTTCAGCCGGAGATCTTGGGGGTCGAGGAGCCCGTGCCAGGCCGCTTGCTGCACGTAACGGTTCGCCTGGGGGACGTGCCGCTCCATCTCGTGAACGTGTACGCCCCTCATCCCGGCCCGCAGCAAACGCGCTTCTTTGAAGAGGTGTCCGCTCTTCTTGGCTCCGTCGACGTCGGCGACTGCATTGTCCTCGGGGGGGATTTTAACTGCACCCTCGAGGCGAGGGACCGCTCCGGTGCCCCGCAGTGCATGACGGCGATGGAGAAGTTGAGGGACCTGGTCGGGTCCTTCGACTTGGTGGACGTCTGGCGAAATCTCCACCCCGACTCCAGCGCCTTTACTTGGGTGAGGCCTGGAGTTG